>NC_134710.1:322187016-322557016 GCF_043290135.1 Rhipicephalus microplus
TGCATAAGCCCGTCTGCCATTTTTACGACAAGCCGTTACGAGACGCTGTACGTCACAGCCACAGCGCTTCAGTCTATTTTACGAGCAACTCGTATGTATGTTTCAGATTTATTTATATGTCGAAAGCATTCGAATGATGAGCGTGGTGCCTCTGTTTTTCCACGCACACCACTGCCAAACTGCAGGATAGTTTTCGAGCGTGAGGTTTTCGTGGAAGCCAGGAAATGTCAGAAACAGTTTTGCCGGAGCAAGCAAAAAAAGCAATGTCTTTTAATAAAAAAATTGAGAAAGACTTTGTTTTGTAGCGACAGCGAGGGACTGATAGATGTGCTGCCATCGATGATTGCAAGGATTTGTTGGTTGATTGCTGTCGTTTAATGCGCCGAAGCAACTCAGATTATGATAAAAGGGGAGTGCTCTGGATAAATGTGACCATGCAAGGGAATATTTACGTGCATTGATGTTGACTGCTATTTTGGGTTTAACGTCCCAAAACCACCATATCATTATGAAAAACGCTGTAGTGAAGGGCTGCAGAATTTCGACCAGCTTAGGTTTTTTTAACGTGCACCCAAATCTGAAATATCTAGCATGAATTGACAGCACACAGTAGATGGGCTTCTAGAATTTCATTTTTATCGAATTGCCACCACCCCTGCCAGTATTGAGCCAGCGTATTAAAGAGAAAGAACAAAAAATTAAGAGAACGAGAGTGGCCACGGAAGACCTCCTTTTCCACTTCGCATGCAAGCGAAATGCGCTCGTGCCTTCTTTCAGGCCCGTTGGCCGCTTATGTAATGCAGGCATTCGTAAAGGTTTGTTATTTTTTTCTTAATTTTGTTCGTGTTTTCTGAACAGGTGAAAGTTAAGCCGACTGACTTATCAGTAAGACGAAACTCAATCGACGCAAATAAAACGAACTTTCTTATCGCACCTTCTGCATAAAAAAGTCGCAGCTTTGCCGCAAAGGCGATTCAATGAACGCGAAAGCGACAAAATCAAAGGTCAGGCGCAGAATGGAAAAGAGATTGAAACGTACTTCACGTTTCTTACGCACAAATTACGCACGAAATGTGCGCACATGTACAGATGCACGCGAACAAGCGTCTCAGTTGTTACTTCACTGTGTCTGAAAAATACGCACTTTTCGCAAATGGAGACTTCAATAATTGCAGTGACCTTTATGCGCCCGGTTGTTCCAGGTAAAGCCCCAGACTAGCTAAGAAGTGTGATCCTCCCCTCCTCCCCATTGCGAGATAAAAGGAGCGAAGGAGCGTCGGTCCCCTCCTCTAAGCGGGGCAAAGTACGCGTGGGAGATTAGAGGGCACGCCGCCATGTGATGTGGCGACGCGCGCTCATTGCGCCATCTTGCTGGTGATGCTGAAAAGACGATAATTCCCCCCGAGATGCCCGTAAGCAGCGGTATGTGGTAGATATAAATAGCTTGCCATTTGAATGCTGAAGGACGTGCTCCTCGGTGGCTCAGTGGTTAACGCCACGCACTCACGATTCAGGGGATCCAAGTTCGATTTGTGCTTGCTTTTTTCTACGGTCTTGGGAGCATTTTGTCCTACTCTGGCGTTCATCATCATCATCAATATGCTCTTCCGCTGTATCGTGCGCACAGTCCTGATAATTGCTTATCAGTTTTTTTCGTTAGACCACCACCGTGTAAATTGCGCTTTTCTTTTCCTTGCTCTCTGGCCACTTGGATGCATGCTACACCGAGCTGTCAGAAGAGACAATGATACTTTTCTCGCTATTTCGCCACACAGTTTGAATCCCTTCGTCAATTGTGTCATGCTGATTGCTAGCTTTGTCACGCCACGGTCTTTCGGATACTGTCTCCGTTTGGCACGCTCCTTGGTGCCAACTTTAGAGCCTTTCGTCTGCCTCTGATGCTCATCGACATCGCCTATACGGCTGCAAGGTTAAATTCTCGTGGAACACTCGGTTACTCTTAACTCCGTTTCCACCACCACGGAACCCCCCCACACCGCTCTTACCCTAATTTGACCACATGCTCTTTTTCCTCGAAACGGGTTACGGCTTCAACGATTTTCTTACAGGCACTAGCCTGCTTTTAGTCTTAAACGGCACCGCCGCTACATCAAACCGTTCGTGCGATATATCTACAGATGTCTTGCGTCTTTGCTGCAGTGCCACCACTTTACGATGCACCCTTTCTATCTTTTCATCAAATGCCTGCATCTTCCTCCTACGTTCTTCTTGTCTGCACTTAGCTTCCATATATTCCCTGCGCAATCTTTCCTCTCTTTCCTCACGGATCTTATTTTCCTCTTTTTCCTCACTCTCTTCCTGTTTCATTAAATACATACAGCCGAAGCGCACGATATCCGCCTTGTCACTTTTGCTTTCGGGAAATATTCCAGCGAGTTGAGATTCAGCCATATTGTCGTAAAATGCTAGGTTGAGATCCACGCACAAGTTTGGCAGGTTATCTCTCGTCAATTCCGTAAGGTACATGGTGACTATTCTGCTTTGACTCAGCTGTCATAAAACACAAACCCACTAGTTTCAATTCTGGCTCTGGAGAAATTGAAGCCTGGAAAACCCTACAGCGGAGACCAAGAGCTTAACTACAAAAGTAGTCCTATATAACCAACCTCCTTATCTACTTTTTTTCCTGTTCTTTCTTCCCTCTTCTGCTCACTCCATCATCCCAAACATTTAACGCAATGTACCCTTTAAACTTCCGCCAAACTAACAGATGTTTTTACCTAATTATCTAAGCTTTCCTGCTTAAACTACTTGCTCAGGTAATCATCCAGTGCTGCAGCTCTGTGCTGAGATAACAACAACAGTGGCTAGGCAGCTGTTGGTTATAAATACTTTTAAAGGGTCTAGGCCAGAAGACTTGATATATCTCAAGCACAAAACCAGGCACTAACCCTATTACGTGAGGTCGTAGTACGCTGCGTCGATATCGCCGAATTCCAGGACTAGGACTTTCGGCTGACTTCCAGTTCCTGTCGCTCTCCGTCGCGTAGTCTTATCCGAACGCTGCCATCCAGTTATTGCGACCAGGGTTAGCAGGCACCGGAGATTTGGGATAAAGATGTCGAGGCAGGAAGAGGTTGACTTATTAGAGAGGGTGTATTTACATCATATACATGGCGAGCTCATTCGTACATGGCGAGCTCTTCCACACGGTGAGCTCTCTTACGTGGCACTCTTATACGTGGCTCTCCCGGCTCATTCGAGGTGGCTCATTCGAGATTCCTAGATCAGAGAACATGTGCAGATGGCACTCTCCAATCATGAATCACACATAACCGGCGAGGTTGACAAGCATGCACGGCCCAAGTGAACGTTCAATATGAAGGCGTGGTCAGTGCACTGCCATGTGGCACAAACGTGGTTCCCCCTCGTTGTGTGTGTGTGTCGTCGCTGGGCGAGGGGTTTCAAGCTCACGACAGCACACATCAGAAGGTCCGCCGCAACCAAGCTCAAAAGGGTCCGCCGAACTACTCGTTCAATTGGCGGGGCGATTTGCGGCTGCCGCCGCTGTTCTTTTCAACGAAGATGCTGCACTTGTCATCCTCTCGTGAAACGGCTTATGGCAACTCACGGCACGGCGCCTCACTTCCCGGCTTGGAGATTGCAATATATGGTGGATATAGGTCGCCAGCCGTTCGTGACTGCTTTGAGGTTCAATAGAACCCCGTTCCCTTGTCAGCTGAGGCGCCAGTCGCAACACCGGCAATCGCTACGAACGTGCATGTTTCTTGAAACAAAAACGAGCACTGAGTTTCCGGGACCTGAATGCAATGCTATCGCAATTTCCTAATGGAGCAAGAAGAACAAAATTTGTACAGATCTACTCACTATCAATTTGTTACGCTAGCTGAACCGTGACGCTCCTAAACCACCATGACATTTTATCAGTTGAAGTGTCGTACTGCTAATCTAAAGGAGGCAGGTTCGGTTTCCGGGTGCAACCGGTGCATTTTCATGGGGGCCGCGATTCAAGAACACCAATACACGCCCGTGAGCAAAAGTATATCCTACCGAGGGAGCCTGTGGCGAAATGGCCATCTGCGCCACCTAGTGGCGCACCGTCTGCTGTCGAGAGCATAGTTCTGGCCGCTCACTCACCATAGAGCAATTATAGCCGGATGCAATTTAAAGCAGCCCTGAAATACTTTTTGAACATGGCCAGAAAACGCTGCCGATGAACAGTCGAAGCTCACAATAACACGTGAGTCAAATAACATAGCCCCGCACGCAACCATGAATTCACAATCAGTTCTGGAAGTTAGTTGAAAATTGCCTTTTCTTCTCTCGAGAAGTGACGCTTCAAACTCAAAATCACTCTTCGCATTTATCGTATGCTCCATTGGCTGATTCGAAGTTGGCGTATAGTCGTTCGTGACAAGGGCTGCCGCGAGAAGCCGTGACTTTTCCACGCGTGCGTGTGCAATAGCACTAAAAATACACACATTCCAAGAGAAAGCAAGAAAAGTGCTCACCACCACGAAGCCCGCGTGAAGTATTTTCTTTCCTCGAGCCATTTCTCTCTACTTGCGTTCAGCACACGCTCGCTGGATTCCGTGCCAACTGGTTGTGCCCTCGCGATCTCCGACGACAGTGCAGCTCTGGCCGACAGGGTTGGTCCTACACCACCTCCTGACGCCGGCCTCTTCGGCGACGACAGAGTAGCTCTGGCCGACTGGATTAGCCCTACGCCATCTCCTGTCGCCGACAAGAGCTCTCACCAGTGGTGCCCCATCCTCGGACTCCTGCAACCGTGTTCATCTTTCCTGTTTTCTCCTTACTTCCTCGCCCCCTGTCCCTGCGCTTCACCCTCTCTTTCCTCTCCCTTTCTATCTCTCAACCTTTTAATCCTATCCTTTTATTCCCTTCTCTACGTCCATCCCTCGGGAGCTACTGTTGAGGTGTCCTCCCCCTGAGAGACAGTTACGGGGCTTCCTTTTCTCTTATTTTCATTTATAATCACTTCTTCCACCCCCCTTGCATTCAAGCGCTTCCGTCGAGACGAGACAAGAAATAATGCAACTGCAGCGAGTGAGCGATTTTTTGAACTCCGCTTGTACTGAACGGATTTTAAAAATTTTTGCGGTGATGGATTCTTATGGCAATAAGCACATTTAGTGAACCCATTTCATGGCTACTTGAAAAAGTGTTGCAGGGTCCCTTCAAGCATTCTGGAGAGACCTCGCCCAGACAAGCAAAGCGCTGCAGCCAATCACCTCCGCGTCTAAAGCAATAGCCCCACTCATGTACTCGGCAATGTTCTCCGCAGGCGAGATCAGTGGCCGTCCGGCTCATGACGTTAATCTGGAGCGCATGTCAATTGGGGCAGGCTTGTATACATTCGCCTTTGAGGAGAAAATGATGCAGGATTCTGTAGTTGTATCCGTCTATAGTCCTCTCGATAGTAGACCGCTCCCCACTAGGTGGTGAAGATGGCAATTTCAGCACATGTTCCCCTGGTCGCCATACTTGTGCTATGCATGTTGTAAACTACCGGTTGTCTTAGTTAATCCGGACTTTTCCCTACAACATGCCCCGAAATCGCGTTATGGTTTCGGCTTGTAAGACCTTTGATTACTTGAAAAAATGATTACTGGGAAAAGACTCTACAAGTCTTTTCGAAGTAATCATGTAGTTTGGTCAACTGAAATAGCTTGTTGCCTCTCGGATCGACTGCCGCAGAAATGTTCAGAATCGTTTAAGTGCCAGCGCAGTAACAGGAATTTACTGCACGTTTTTAAGCGCTATCTCTCTCTTTTAGTTATGACCGGGCAGCTCAAAGCTACGCAAGGTCAAGGCTACGCAAGGTAATTCAACTCAAAGCTACGCAAGGAGTGAAATGACAGGGAGCAACAAGATGTGTCTCTTTGTCCGCGAGCGTCGTTATCACGAGCGCTTTTCTTCGTCGAACGCATGGCTTAGTTTTAATTTTATCGCAGGCGAGTGCGTGGGAATTAGGTAGCGTCCCGTGGCGGCCGCCGCGGCAACTATGCACCTCACGATGCTCAAATCAGCCAGCAGCCAGAACTTTGGGTATACCACGCAGTAATCTTGATATTAGACGTCATTTGAAGAGAAAAAAAGGAGTGATTGCTTCCACACATTGAAAATTACTTTTGAATTCCCCAGTATACGTGAATGGCTCACGTGTATTCAGGAGTTTTGAGTATCAACTGGCGGTGTTTTCTGACCATGCTGGAAAAGTGTTAAGGGCCTCTTTACGGCCCACACACGTAGGCTTCATGAAAAACATCGCTAGGGTTTTGCCAAGTAATTTGCATAAGAAAGACAAAAGCTTAAAGGCAAAGTGAGAACATAATGCACACATCTAGGTGGAAAGTCTTAGTTGAATGGGCCTCGTCTTTTTACGAAACTAGCAAGTATAAAACACGCTTTTCCTCTGGGCATTTAAACAAAGTGGGTAGGGCAAGTGTTTGTGGATCCGTTGTCAGGAAAGAATGATGAGAAATAAGACGGTCGAGGGACGCAGGCCTAGCGCTTGACCATCGCTCATCCTGCACTGCTGAACCCCGTCCCTTCGCTCTTTTTTAACGACAGACTTTGTAATACAAGCAAAAAAAAAACGAAGAGAAATAGGAACTTTGCCAAATGTCATTATACGAAAACGTATCCGGCTATGCGTAAGTATACATATAGAGATAGTGGAAAATTAAAGCAATAAGGGCGAATACACATGTTGTCACTGCCTACGAGGCACACTACTCGACCTTTCCTCCCATACAGAAATAGCTGATAACTTGAGCACAAGATGTTGTGGAGGCAACCGTCTTTTTTACCTGCCTCTCTTTCGTGTCCTGTTTCTACCTGGGTCGCGGTTGCGTGGGCTATGAGCATAACAGTTTATGCGGGCGTGCGATGAATGAATAGCTAGATAAGAAGCAGGCAGTTTATGTGCGGCAATATGGGGACGATAAGCGGAGTGCATGGGAAAGTTTATGAAGTCGAGAAATGGAGAAGAAATTAGATAAGAGACAATTTTCGCCGCGATTACCATTTGTCTAGCAAGGGCCATTTTTTGCTTTCCATAAGTCTGGCCTATATTAGAAAACGAACTGCAGCACCTTTTTCGTGCAGTTGACACGTCTGTAGAGGTATAACGAACATTTCTGTGCGATGTAAGAAAAAAGTTACACCCACGCTGCTTCAGACTTCTACGCTGTGTAGTTTGCAGCCAAATCGGCATTCAACGAGATGCTATATTGCTACAGTAATCTCAAGGTATTCAGACACAAGAATAGAACTCAATCAAAATGCGCTTCTGGCATTGATGTAACCCGCCTTTAATGATGTAGCTGTGTGACGAAATTTATCATCACAATTCTACGAGAAACCACGCTATGTCATTGGTTGCTGCGTAACTAAATATTTTAACGTATGACGGCGTAGCAATATTATGACACCTCTTAGGTCTAAAATCAGCATTCGCTGCTCTCACGTAAAATCTACGTAACGACAGTGCCCCGTCCACTGTGGCCATTAGTTCACGTGATGATTATGTGACATAGATACTTACGTAATCCTTAGTGGGTTCATGTTATATGACGTCACAATAATAGAGATGTTATGTCATAATACCTAACTCAGATGTTTACGTTACATCTGCTTGATATGCACGTGCATTGAGTGAAAACGCAACGTGTGTGTTGAAAGAATACTTGAGAATATATTGAGTTCATTAGCTTGGTGCTAAAGGAAGAGAACGAACGTAAGCACTTCAAATTTGAACATATCCAGACGCGCCAGAGCTTCTGTTGCTGTATGCACCCACAACTATGACGTGTTTGGAGTTCCGCTGTGCACGTAGACTTAGCCGTAATGTATTTTTTTATAAGTTAAATCTGACACCGGCTGTTTTAACATGTCTATTCAGCTTTTAATTGATGAAAATACCAACAAATACGATAACTGCGTGAAGAAAACAAAGGCGCAGAAAGGTCATTTTGGCGTCCTTTATGTTCACCTCTGAATGCAACAGAAAGGGCGTAATCAGTTGAAAGAAAGCGGAAAAAGCATTGGGGATCTCACTTTGCGGGGACGCGCACATGGAAACGTGCATACGCGGGCACTCACTGAGGCCTGTCAATCGATTTGTCCGTAATTTCTCTTTAGGGCCACACTGAATCATACTAACGGCCTTTTTGACTCACAAATCAATGCCAGGAAGCAGCCGCTTTCTCCTTTTCGTTCACACCAACGGCACGGCAGTTATTTGTGCCTTTCATCGTAGTGGCTATTGGGCAATGCACCGACGCCAAACACTCAGAATGACGAAACAAAAACTCGCTCAACGTGCAACCTATAAATCTGACATTATTCTAAATCATCGCAAAAATTAGGGAACTAAAGCTTTTGATTGCGCTGCATGCTCTCGCCATAAAAGATACAACGAAAAAGGAAAGATGACTTTTTGTTCGCACTTGCCGAGTTGTTGTCAATCAGAGAATAAAAACCTCTATAAAGCAAGTTTGTTTACTCAATCTTTTTTGGCTCGTTGGTCAAGAACAAAAATTAATTTAAAACTTTCAGAATCAGAGTGGAGACCCGTGCAGCTACAGCGTCTGCCTGCTGTTCGGGACGAAGGAAATGAAAAGTGCAATCTCTGCTTCCGAAAGGCAATATGCACTGAACACCACTACACTATAATAGCATGCAGAAGAAACAGCATTAACAAATTGGCGAGCACTTATACCACTCACAGGTGTCAAAAACGGTCCACCAAGTACATGTATGTTAATTACACTGGCTTCTAGCTATAGGTACACAACTTTGATTACGCCTTTTTTATATTGGCCAAGTTTACTCTCTGAGAGACGGAGTGTCAAGCCCAGTCAAAAGTGCAATGAGGCATTTTCGTTCTTATATATGTTTCAAACTTTGGAGTTCATAAAATTTCACTGTAATACCATACCACTTTTGCAATATGTCCTATGAACGAAACCACCGCAAGAGCCGCAAGACCATGAATTGTAAATCATGACATTCATGGCATACATATACTTATGTTATGAGGGATCACTTATGCCCGTCATACCATCATATTGCTACGTAGCTGACGTATCAGTGGTCAGAAGACGAGAACGAGGAAGTGGTCTGTCGGTTGTGCGTGCTGTCTTCTATCTTAGTCGACGCCATACGCATCAGTTTGCATATAGATTTTGAATAGACACGCCTCGTGTCATTTTTATGTAACATCTTTGTGGTGGAGGTGCTGGGTACTTCTTCGCCTTCATCACGAAGCTCCGCAACGGCCGCATCATCATCGGTCCAACCATGTCACAGGTTGAACAACCATCGTCTTCGCCACCTGCCCCTACCGGGACTTCTACATACGTCGTTCTACCTCCTGCTCGTGATCCCAGTGTATTTTCCGGTCAGGATGGCGTTGACGTCGACAAATGGATCAATCGGTACGAACGGGTCAGCGCAAGCTATAGGTGGGACCCGACTCTTATGCTTGCCAATCTGTTTTTTACCTCGATGGCCCACCGCGAGTGTGGTTCGAGACGCATGAAGCAGAGATTACGAGCTTGGACTCTTTTAAAGAGAAGATCCGCGACCTTTTTGGCGACACTGTTGGGCGGCAGATCGCAGCGCGGAATCAACTGGCGGCTCGTGCACAGACGTCGACGGAGTCGTACGTTGCGTACATTCACGACGTCATCGCCCTATGACGCCAGATTGACGAGCACATGAGTGAGTCGGAGAAAGTGGCCCATGTGCTGAAAGGCATAGCAGACGACGCATTTAATCTTCTAGTTTACAACAACGTTGCCACCATCGACGCCATCATTAAAGAGTGCCGGCGGTTCGAAGAAGCCAAGAGCCGCCATATTACTCCGTGATTCACCCGGCTACCCAACACGGCCGCGACCTCATCGTGTGAAGCCGCCCGCCAGTCTCCCACGTATGAAAACGTCACACGCATTGTTCGTCGGGAAATCAAAGCCGCCTGTCCGGCTCCTCTTCAGCCACCCGTTTTCGCAACGCTCGCCTCTGACCAACAACAGCCGTGAGTGGCGTTAATACAAGCTGTGGTGAGGCAGTTTGCGAACCTCGGACTTCCATCAGCATGTCCCTTGACTCGCCCGGAAGCCCCGTCCTACTCCCGAGGACACGCTCGCTGTTCACCTCCAACAATGCCCTTCGGAATGGCGAACACCCGACGACTGGCCTATTTGTTTTTCCTGCCACCAGCCTGGGCACATTTTTCGCTATTGCCGCCGCCGTTGGTCAAACCAACCGCGTCAGACCTTCTCTACCTCGACGCACATGCATCCGACGACCCCTCGACGTTCAGTCGCCGCACCATTCAATTTCTATTGGTCGTCATCTTACGAGTCTTCCACTGACGCCCCTTTGCCCGGTCGCCGCTACCCTGACGCCCCTTCGTCCGGTCGCCGCAGCTCTCGCTCCCCGTCGCCGCTACGTCGCCAATCCCACTCTCCGCCACCTCGGCGCTTTTCCTCCCCGAGCGTCTCTGGACGACCGCAACAGGAAAACTAGATATTGCAGCTTATAGAGATGAAGCTGCAATACCAATGACAGCCGAAAATCCTCTACTGACGCTTCCCACGCACCATAGCCTGCTTGAAGTACAAGTCGACCATATTCCTGTGACCGCCCTCATTGACACAGCTGCGCACCTGTCTATTATGAGTGCTTCTCTACGCTGCCGCTTACAAAAGATTATGACGCAATCTACGACGCAGGCAATACGTGTTGCCGATGGCGGTACTGTACCAGTAATCAGAATGTGCACTGCTTGTGTCAGCATTGCCGGTCGTCACGCCGTGGTCCTTTTTGCTGTGCTAGCCTGCTGCCCTCATGACCTCATACATGGCCTTGATTTCCTTTCGGCACACTCGGCCTTAATTGATTGTTCGTCTGGTACCCTCAGCCTTGATCTACCAATCTTTGCCGACTACTCTGCAAAGCCCACCAGCCGCTTGAGCCCAACCACTTTCGTTCGCCTGCCACCTCAAGCCGTCACGTACGTGTCTTTGTCATCGACCCCTCCCGTTCCTGACGGTGATTATATCATTACGCCAATTACTGACGTTCGGCTGACGCGCAGTGTTACTGTGCCCTATACCATTGCAACCATAGCGAATAACTGTGTGTTACTTCCGCTCCTTAACATTGGTTTCACCCCTCAAGTGTTGCCTTGCCAGATGTCTCTAGCCCAGCTAACTGCCATAACAGAGGACGATGTCAGTGTTGTCGCTGTATCTGCTCTTGATCGAAGCGCAGTCTCATGGTCACCCAGCTCAGACGATGATATTTTTCGAAACATGATTGGATCGGAGCTGTCGCCTCACCAGCCGACGCTCTCGGCCAAGTTTTGGCCTCACACAGTGACATTTTCGACGCCGAGGATCGTCCCTTGGGCCAGACTAAAATTGTAACTCACTGAATCAACACTGGTGACTCTGCGCCCATTCACCGTCGGCCGTACCGCGTGTCAGCGTCCGAGCGAGGAGTGATTCAGAAAGAAGTGGCCAAAATGCTTACGAAAAACGTAATCGAACCATCAACGAGCCCTTGGGCATCTCCCGTGATATTAGTAAAAAAATAAAGACGGCTCATGGCGTTTCTGCGTTGATTATCGCCACCTCAACAAAATTACCAAAAAAGACGTGTACTCTTACCACGCGTTGACGATGCCCTTGATTGCCTCCATGGCGCCACCTTCTTTTCATCTCTCGACCTCCTATCTGGCTACTGGCAAATTGCTGCAGATGACATGGACCGAGAAAAAACCGCCTTCGTTACCACTAACGGCCATTACCAATTCAAGGTCATGCCATTCGGGCTCTGCAACGCTCCAGTGACCTTCGAGAGAATGATGGACCCGCTCCTACAAGGATTTAAATGGTCGACATGTTTGTGTTACCTGGACGACGTGATCATTTTCTCACCTACCTTTGCAACCCACCTTGAACGCCTTTCGACCATTCTATTCATAAATCGACGGGCCGGCCTGCAGCTCAATTCCTCCAAGTGCCACTTCGGTCTTCGTGAGATTACCGTATTGGGTCACCTTGTTGACGCTGCCGGCGTACGGCCAGACCTGGCGAAAGTACGCGCTGTAACAAACTTCCCAGTCCCACACTCTGTCCATGATGTTCGCAGTTTTGTGGGCCTCTGCTCCTACTTTCGCCGGTTCCTGAAAAACTTTGCAGCACTCTCACGGCCACTCACCGACCTTCTCAGACAAGACGTCCCATCTTCTTGGGGCCCTCTTCAAGCTGACGCCTTCTCTCAGCTATTCACCGCTCTAACGTCACCTCCTATTCTTGCACATTTCGACCCTGACGCTCCTACAGAAGTGCGAACAGACGCGAGTGGTCACGGAATTGGTGCAGTTTTGGCGCAAATTCAGCGGGGCAACGACCGTGTAATCGCGTGCGCAAGCCGTCTGCTTTCTAAGTCTGAACGCCATTATTATAGAACAGAACGAGAATGTCTCGCTCTTGTTTGGATGGTTTCGAAATTCCGTCCTTACTTGTATGGCCGCCCTTTCCGTGTCATCACAGATCATCACGCGCTGTGTTGGCTCTCTTCTCTGAAGGACCCCACTGGACGACTTGGTCGTTGGGCATTACGCCTACAGGAGTATTCCTACTCGATTGCTTATAAGTCTGGACGTCTCCATCTGGATGCCGATTGCTTATCCCGCTACCCTTTTGTTCAGCCTGACGAACCAGACATCGAGCCTAGCCTCAGCGTCATGTCAATGTCCCAGTTTCTTCAGATTGGTGATGAACAACGTCGTGATGCTTCTCTGCGACAACTTATTGACCGTCCCGAATGTGCTCCGAACGACACGTCACTTCGTATGTACGTCCTCCTGAATAGCACGCTGTACCGTCGTAGCCTCCAGCCAGATGGCTCTGAGCTCCTTCTTGTCGTGCCGAAAAATTTGCGTTCAACCGTGCTGCACGAGCTTCACGATGAACCAACTGCTGGTCATCTGGGTGTATCTCGGACGTACGACCGCTTGCGTCGCCGCTTCTTTTGGCGCGGTCTCGCCTGGTCCGTTCGCCGTTACGTGTCCTCCTGCGATAAATGCCAACGTAGGAAGCGACCTTCTGCGCCCCCGGCTGGACTTCTTCAACCGATCTCCATCCAAACCGAACCTTTCTTCCGTGTTGGTATATATCTTCTCGGTCCTTTTCCCGAGTCGAAATCGGGCAACAAGTGTGTCGCCGTTGCTATAGACTACGTGACTAAGTATGCCATCACTCGAGTGCTCCCCACCAGCACCGCTACTGACGTTGCGGACTTTTTGCTCCACGACGTCACCCTACACCATGGCGCTCCTCGCCAATTACTCACGGATCGTGGCCGCGCATTTTTGTCCCATGTGATCGACGATCTTCTGCGCTCTTCCTCGACGCACCAAAAGCTGACCACTTCCTACCATCCCCAAACAAATGGCCTTACTGAAGGGCTAAATTGAACCCTTACGGACATGCTCGCGATGTATGTGTCCTCCGACCACCATGACTGGGACCTGGCGCTACCTCACGTGACCTTCGCGTACAATTCTTCGCACCACGACACTACTGGTTATTCACCCTTTTATTTGCTTATTGGCCGTGATCCGAAGTTACCAGTCGACACCCTACTTCCAATCACTACAACGCCGTCAACCGAATATGCACGCGACGCTATTGCTTGTGCCGACCACGCACGTCAGATCGCCCGCTCTAGACTTTCGGCTTCGCAAGCCACCCAGAAAGCCATCTACGACAGCCGGCATGCTGACGTTCACTTCTCACCGGGTTCTCTTGTTCTCCTGTGGTGCCCAGTTTGTCGAGTTGGCTTATCAGAGAAGTTGTCTCGCTACATGGGTCCTTACCGTATCATCCGCCAGGTAACCGACGTCACCTAGAGATCATTCCTGCATCTGAGACCACAAGCCTGCCTGCAACCACACCCAGTGATGTTGTGCACGTCAGCAGGCTAAAACCTTACCACCTGCCTACTGAAGACCGTAGCTAATGTGCACCGAGACGGCGCTTTTACCGCCGGGGGGGGGGGGGTAATGCTACGTAGCTGACGTATCATCGGTCAGAGGACGACAACGAGGAAGTGGTCTGTCGGTTGTGCGTGCTGTCTTTATTTATTTATTTATTTATTTATTTATACAAGTACCTCACGGGTTCCACGAGGGAACATTGCGTGAGGGGGGGGTACATTTTGATTTTCAAAGAGCGATGAAAATATATACATATGCAAAAGTCTGGCTGCGTAAAAATAGAAAAGAACGAAAGAAGCAGCAAACAATAACATTATATAATTCGGAACGATAATACGCAAGTATACAATACAAAATTGTGAAATATTTTTCTATAAAAGCCAAAAAGCACTTGGCTGCGCAAAAAAGATACAGATGAGAGAAATAGCAAACAATAACGTTATACAATTCCAAACGATACAACATAACTATATAATACAAGAAGCGTTACAGTGTTAGAGGCGACCGCGTTAAGAATCAGAAACTAGCAGGAGTACAATAGGTAAGGCGCACACAACTAGAGTTCAAGAGGCAGTTTTTCAAGCAAGCCTCTAAAGATCTCGGTTTCTTTCACGTTTGCTATATTTTCAGGAAGATTGTTCCAGAGTACAATGGCACGTGGTAATGAAGATGAATTATAGGCGTTAGTGTGCCCGTATAGACGCTGAAAACTGAGGTTATGCTGCAAACGACGGGAATATCGATGAGGTTTGAGAAGTGGCAAGAAAAAACTGTGCTTGCTGTTGATGATTCTGTGCAACAGACATAAAAGAGAAATGTTTCTGCGGGAGGCGAGAGAGGAAAGAGAGAGCGACTGCTTGATTTTAGTTACACTAGAATGCCTGCTGTAGTTACCGGTGATAAAGCGAGCAGCGCGGTTTTGAACCGATTCCAGGCTTCGGGATAGATAATCTTGGTCAGGTGACCATATAGAAGAAGCGTATTCGAGTTTAGGGCGCACGAGTGTTTGGTAAGCGAGCTTGCGTGTGGTAGGAGGTGCATCACGAAGGTTGCGTTTTAGGTAACCAAGCGTTCGTGACGCGTCAGCAGTAATCTTGTTGATATGACTAGCCCAAGAAAGGTTCGATGCCAGATGGATGCCTAGATACTTATAAGATGAAGTAGGTCTTAGAGGGCTACCATCAAGGAAATACTGAAATGTTGAGAGTGAGCGCTTTCGAGTGAAGGTCATTTGATTGCACTTATCAACGTTTAATGACATTTGCCAATCTGAGCACCATGTGGTTACACGATCAAGGTCTTGCTGCAGAGCTGTATGATCTGATGGTGAAGTGATTTTGCGATAGATTATGCAGTCGTCCGCGAAGAGGCGAATTGATGACGTGATTTCTGAGGGAAGATCATTGATAAAAATTAAAAATAACAAAGGGCCAATAACGCTCCCCTGAGGGACACCAGATGTCACCTCCGAGAGAGGGGAAGACATGTTATCAATTACAGTACACTGTTTGCGAAAACACAGGAAGTTCCTAATCCAAGAGACTGTAAGTGAATCTAAGTTCAGAGATGATACTTTAGCTATTAAACGACAATGCGCAACGCGGTCAAATGCCTTAGAAAAGTCGATGAATATGCTGTCTGTTGGTAAATTTTCATCCATATTGTTAAAGATCTCATGCGTGAATTCGATAAGCTGTGTATCACAGGAAAGTCCTTTGCGGAAGCCGTGCTGATTTTTAAAAAAGTATTGGTTTTGTTCTAAGTGTGATGCAACATGTGAAGAAATAATGTGCTCAAGTAGCTTACATGGGATGCTCGTTAAGGATATGGGACGATAATTACTGGGCAGGCATTTGTCCCCGGATTTGAAGACCGGAATGACCTTAGCGATTTTCCAGTCATATGGAATCTCGCCAGTTTGTAACGATTGCTGAAAGATGTGACCGAGAATGGTACTAGACGGAACAACGGTATGCTTTAAGATTTTAGAGTTTATGCCGTCGACACCTGAACATGTGGACGTCTTGAGATTTGTAATTAGGGAAGAGATACCTGCAGGATTAATCTCTATAGGATCCATAAAACGATACTGAAATGTAGGTGGCAGAGGCATGTTAGTGTAATTTTCTTTCGTAAAAACTGAAGTGAAGTAATTATTAAACACCACTGGGCAAGATTCAGGAGAGACCGTAACACCGGCACTGTTCAAAATCGTGATACGAGTGTTAGAGCGTGTGGGGGCGATTGATTTCCAGAATTTCTTAGGGTCGTTTTTTAAAAGTGACTGTAGGTCATGTGAAAAGAACTTGTGTTTCGCCTGACGCACAGCATGACAATAAACCTTATCAGAATCACGATGCTTCGCCCATGCTACCGAAGATTGCAATAACTTTGCCTTACTGAAAAGACGCTTCTTTTTATTTCGAAGGGTGCGAAGTGTACGGGTAAACCATGGTTTAGATGTATTTACGCGAATTGTCAAGCGAGGGATATGTTCATGCACCAGGCTCAACAATTTTTCTTTATAAAGGCACCAATTTTCGTTGACTGAGCGGTTGAAGAAAGAGGCCATAAATGAGTGAGAGAAGTCAACTAAACTCTGATTTATGGATTGATAATCACCTCTTTTATAATCAAGTATTGGCCTTGGAGAGACATAAGGCTTGGATGCAGGTAAGCTAATAGATACCTGAATGAGACGGTGGTCACTGAGACCATCTAGATATAAGGTTGATGTAGCTTTTTCAGGAGCTGACGATAGAAGCAGGTCAAGAATGTTGTGTTGGCGCGTGGGTTGGTCAATTAATTGAACAAAAGAGAAGTCAAGGGTTAGATCGAGGAACTCTCTGGAATTGCGTGAGAGGGAAGTTAGATTGGACCAGTCAATTTCAGGGTAGTTGAAATCGCCCAAGAGGAAAACGTCAGCTTTAGGAAACTTAGAGCGCAAATTTGTCAAGTTGTCGTGCAAATCTGTAACAAAACTTTCCGAGCAATCTGGCGGCCTGTAACATACTCCGAAAATTGTTTTGGATGCATGTGATGAGGAGCACACCCAAACAATTTCCAACCGTGACGGAATGTCAATCACAAAAGATGTGATATGACTTTTTATGGCAATAAGTACCCCCCCACCAGCTCTACCTATCCTATCTTTTCTGAAAATATGGAAATCAGATGAGTCAAGCAAAACTTCACTATCTGAGATATTAGGGTTTAGCCAAGTTTCCGTAAGCAGCAAGATATCGCAGTTGCTGTTTTCAAGATAAGAGCACAACTCAGTACGCTTTGAAATAATACTGCGTATGTTGGTGTATGATAAAGTGAAGTTCTTGTACGGAATGGGATCAGCATGTGGCAGGAAATTGTTTGCAAGTGTGTGCGTAGCCGACCTACGCGCGAGCTATTGCGATGCAGGTGTTATTTTGTCATTGATTGCGTCGTACACGTAAGTAACGTTATCGATTCGCAGTTTATCGACTGAAAGCTTGAAAGGCACGTTTTTAGCTTTTCCAAATTCTAACAACTTTTTCCTAGCAAACCGTGTTTGCGGAGCAAAATCCTCACGGATGGCAAAGAGCGTGCCCTTCAGTTTGTGGCCCATTTCCATGATGCTGTGCTTGTCTTTAAAGAAAGCGAACTTTGTGATGATCGGTCTGCACTTATCAGAGTTGTATCTTCCAAGCCTGTGGGCTCTTTCAACTTGCGAGGATTGAAGTGTTATGCCAAGGTGCTCCGAACATAATTGAATAACTTTCTGTTCGGATGAGAACCAGGACTCAGACGGTTCGTCAGGTAGGCCAAAGAAAAGCAGGTTAGAACGTCGTAACCTGTTCTCGGCATCTTCACATCGCGATTCAATAGCCTTTATTTTTTCGCATATGTTGACGCCGGAAATTTGTGACAAGGAAGTCGATGAACCATCATTTTGCTTTAAAGCCATAACGTCCACCTCCACGGCATGCATCCGGGAGGATATCTGCTTTAGTTCGTCATCAACAGATGTCTGCCAAAGTTTCAGGGCGCGCAGATCATTCAGTATTTCTTCTTGTCTGGAATCTATCCTCTGGACAGTGGCCAGGACGGTAGTTAGAACTTCGTTTGTGTTAGGACCGGGATTAGATTCAACGTCACCGGATAGCAATAAAAGCAGGCTATTGGTATACATGCGAAACCAATTCTTACAGCGTTCAAACATAAGGAACAGTTCACTTGGGCACGACACCATAAGAAAGCAACGATTGCTGCTGCGGGGACAGCAAGAGCGGTCTAAATAACTAACCTGTAAGAGCAGACAGGGTAAGCGCTCCATTCCGGAACCGGTGTCGTGCCCCAAGCAAGCCTCTTCGGGAAAATGCTTATATGCGGTGCCTCCCCCGAAGATAGTGGCGTTGATTATCGTAGTCGATGACCATGGTTGCTGGTGTAGGAACTGATGATTATCCACTCCTGGCGGTATCGTCGAATGCACTGGTATTTCCACGGAGCATGAAGTGACGCCGCACAGAAAGGCGGCATCAGGCAGCACGTCTGGAGTAGAAATCAGCAGGAAAGCCTGTAAGAGCAGACAGGGTAAGCGCTCCATTCCGGAACCGGTGTCGTCTTCCATCTTAGTCGACGCCATACGCATCATTTTGCATATAGATTTTAAATAGACACGCCTCGTGTCATTTTTATGTAACAATATTATTCCATGCCAATTTTGGTATCGGTACCATTATTGAAATTGAAAGTCGTAAGCGGCTGGCTGGCTGGCTAAAATTGGTATGAAATGCCCCACCGCGGTGATCTAGTGGCTAAGGTACTCGACTGCTGACCCGCAGGTCGCGGGATCGAATCCCGCCTGCGTCGGCCGCATTTCCAATGAAGGCGGAATTGTTGTAGGCCCGTGTGCTTAGATTTGGGTGCACGTTAAAGAACGCCAGATGGTCGGAATTTTCGGAGCCCTCCGCTATGGCGTCTTTCGTAATCTTATGGTGGTTTTGGGACGTTAAACCTCACATATCAATTATCAATCAAGATGATCAATCGAAAATAGGCATGGAATAATATATAATGGTATCATGGGCATGAGTGACCAGTCATAACACAATAATATGATATAGATAGATAGATAGATAGGCTCAATATTGCCAAAATTCGTTAACAAATGCTTCGCATTTAAAAAATTGGCCCCGTATCTACATGTTAACCTGCAAATGTCGTCAAAAGACGATAGTCGTTTGTCTGAAAAGAGTGAACAAAACGTTTATTTTGTGTTCTGCACAAGAAAATTGGTGAATGGTATTCTGGAGGCACTGCTTTAGAGTGCCTCGAGCGTGCAGCGGAGGCGAACGAGCGCCTCAAGTCACGTCACACGTAAGACATGAGTACTATCTAGCAGTTATCTTGGAAAACAAAGCGCGTGACTCTGAGACGGGCGTGTGCGCCCGTCTCCGATGTGATAAGGTGTAAAACCCAAGGCGACGAGTTGGTGCCACCACCGTGTCGTCTTAAGCGTTGCAAACACTTGCCTTTTGTGCAAGCCGCGTTGCATAATCAGTGCAGCGTGATGAAGGCTACGGTCATTAACATTGCTTATGTATGCCTTGTCTATAGGAAAAGATATGCATACAAAACATTGACGTGTTGTTACGGTGCCTCAGATATGCGCAATAATTACTTTTTAATTGACAATCGCACAAGTATGAACGCTGCACCTTCAGCAATATTGGTTGGCGCTGCGGATGGGGTCGGCCGTTTGGAATATCGGCTGGTCACTCTGGTGCTTCTTAGGGTGCCGTTAAGCGAGACAAACAGACGGATCAAATTCTTTGCGTCGAAAGTCCCCAAGAAAGGCTATCGTCTTTAGAAAACACAAGCGGATGCACTGACCTATAGGCCGCGTACTTCAACACAGGCTGAAAAGGTGGCCATTGACATTGTGGTCTCGCACAGTAGTATTAAATTCGTCATTACGCACTCGTGGAGAGCATTTGGTAACTACGTAGTGGCGTACATCTCAACCTTAGCATACATCATTGCACAACTGCACAAGGGACGCGGAGCCACTCCCGAAACATGTAAGGAAACCAGGTCATCAGGAGCTGCGGGGAAATGAGCCTGCAGACGTGGCTGCCTGAGCGCGCATTTCTGGGTTCCGTCAATTGCACTGGAGACAAATAGGGAGAGTCACCTTCTCCACTGGTACTGAGAAATTTTGTAAGAATATAAGGAAGGCCATCACCGTTACCCTCCTTCCACAAGGAAGACAGAAAGCAGACTGCAGACCAGTGTCCTGGAATAAGTCTTAAAGTCACAGGATAGGGCCAGCACTGTGGGGAGGTGGCGGAAAGCTACCACATGGTGAGGGACTGTTAAAACGACACCAGCTTTACTCCTCACCCTAACCCTACATGAGAGCACTTGTAGGTGACCCTGCTTGGGTGCACCAACATTCAGGCCTAGCAGGCCTTGGTACATACAATCCCTGGTGGCGGCTTCAACCAATGCAGTCCCGGAATGGAGACTCAACCTAATCTGGAGAGGCCTCTAAGGCGTTCTTACACCTCTCTTTAATGTTTTTTCACCTAATGTTTCACCTAATGTTTTTTCATTTAATGTTTTTTCACCTTCCCAAGCGTTGCAGCGTAACTACAATACGTGCAAAACGTTATGTCCTTTTTCTTCAGCACCACTTAGCATGCAACGAAAAATCGCACTTCATTTCACACACTACTATGTGGTGGTGTTGCTCGAAATTCTAGTGAACTGAAAAAAACTTTATCAGAACGATTACCGATGACTCGAAAGTCGTCGCGCCCTGCTGGAATCTTTCGAGACGTGCGTACCACGTACAAAGCTAAGCTTTTCGTAACACTGAGACATCTAGCGTACTCTGGAATCTACTAGTGATGTGGCCCGCGCGTACTTGGTACAGTTACAGATCATTGCTTGGTGCAGTTTATGTGGGCTTCATAAATCATTGTTGTTTATGCCTGAAAGAATTTGACGATTCATCAGCCGCTGGTTTAAATCAAGTGCCCCGGTATACTAGCTTTAAGGGCGGAATTTAAACAAAGTTTTTGCACGCGATAGTTGTAGATTTCGGCCTTTCTTTCCTTTTTTACGCACTTCTTTTTCATTCTGGTTCCCCGAATGTAATGACGCGTGGCTTTGGCTAATTTCTTTATTTTTCGTGACGCAACAGCAGCTCCTAAATATCAAAAAAAGACAAAAATCAAATAAAAAATAGAACATCGGGAAGTGAAAAGAAGGGAACGCAAGTAAGAGCGGGATTATGAGAAGCCTTTTAAAAATAATTCATGGATGAAATTCGTGTCGATCACCATCAGAGTTTCCTACCAGTATGCCATCTCGTTTTTGAAAACAGTTTCTAAAAAGATGTGGGGAAAGCTTCCAATAGCCAATGAACTTTTTTGAAAACCCGACATGTGACAGACGATCAAAGACTAATAAAATATTGAAGCTAAACGAGTGAGACAGGGAGATCGACACTCCACCGGGTCCTGCCACCAACGGCTGTTTAATGTCGAAGGAAGACGCACAGTATTCTTTCTAATTTCGGTAGGCATGCTCGATCAGGCAAGGTCACTTCTGCGCAGAGGAAAACTGTAGCAGCTCCTCGGAGCGGCCAAATTGATATTGCGCAGGACATGCCCCGTGGAAACAAGACAGCTCGGCCATAATCTTCTGTCGTGTCAAATAAAAGCTTTCATTAGGCTGTCTTTTGTAATACTGCTTGTCAGTCAGGCATCTGAAGGCGCCCAGAATAACGAGCTTGGTGGAAGAAAATTTGGTGCTTTTTAGACGTATACGTCTGTATGACGCCTGTGGTAGGCTACAGATTAATAGAAAGACTGCTTAGCGGAATGTGCACAACGCAAGTTGTACCCGTATCTTCCACGTCTTGCTCGTGAGACCCTTATTTGCTCACATGATGATACATTTAAATAAAGTTTTAACAACCGAACTGTTGAAGCCGCTATTCCTACGCAAATTTAGCGGTTAAAGTCGGGTGGACATGTGTTTCAGGAATTGAGCAAGCTCAGCTTCCGAGCACACCAGGTGCCACGGAAAGTGATATTACAGGGATATTGGGAAGGGAAGAAGGGTGGAACCTGCGGTGGGAGGGAGTAGAGCATAGTAAAACGAGCATTGCTGAGGCGAAAAGCCGGGAAGAAAGAGGGTGGTGAGACTTAGGCGAAAACTCTGCTTGGCAAAATGAAAAGGAAGAAAGAAAGGAGCAGAAAAAGAGATGGCCTATGGAGAAGAAAAAAGCACAACGTATGAAAAATAATATTTCTTGTCGAGGCGAGATTCAAACCCGGGTACCCATGGGCCAAAGACAATCGCCGCAACGACTCGGCCATCCATGCACGGTAGCAGAACAAGCGTTTGTGGAATTCACGTGCTTGTGTGGTAAGTAGCAAGAAAATGTGAAAAAGATAGATAAATATAGTACACAGAAAAAAGAGAAACAGAGAGAGACAAACTGAAAAAGAAAGAAAAGAAAAGAGCGTAGAATAGTCATGCATACCGCAATATAGCAAAGGGGCTGGAAATGAAAGAGTGAGGAGGAAGGAAATGAAGAGGACAGGGCAACCAGCTTTGCTGTTTTCAAGGTCTCTGCAACACTATGACGTTGCTGCCCCAATCGTCTTTCCACAATAGAATAGAGTTTCGGGATTTTCTTCGCGATGACACTGACACCTTACTGCTAAGAGCTTCTTCAGTTGCATTTAAAAATAATCTGAGTGTTTTGCAAACTGATTCAACTTTATCATAGTTAATTTTCGTATGTTTTACCAGCGGTATATTTGTGGAATTTAGTTTTCTTGATTAACATTATAAATAACGGTCCCACTCATGCATGGCATGCAAAGCTGTAGGAATCACTGTTGCTATTATTTAATACGTATCCCCAGTCCTGACTACTATTGCTTTGCTACTTTTACAAATGTGTATGTGTCCTTTATACTCGAATTGTGCTATACAAAACGCTGATTTTGATTTATGGTTAGTAATAGTTGAAATAAGCTCTACTCAAGTTTGGTTTCGTAATATTCACAAAACTGTGCCTAGAAGAGATTTGATCATGAGCCCTTTATTCTAGAAAAAAAATCTTGGAACATGTTCTCCAATTACATCAGCCCAGAAATCTACTCGAGCCTTTTCGCAGTTTCTGAACGCAGCCTCACTGAGCGACCACCTGTGATTCCCTGATATATGCGTGTGGCTTGCAATGTGTCTGTCCTTCTCTCTCTGTCTCTTTTTTTTTACTTCCTCATTCCGCTTTTCCCATTATTAGCAAATTAGTGATCGTTTGCAAGACATTATGCACGAAAAGGCAACTGTACAAGCAATTCCCAATCTTGGCTGGTCAACGTGACTACATACTTTATCAAATGCTTCAAATGACACTTCATGTTGGTATACAGGGCGCTCAGCGGACTTCCGCACCCGTAAATCTTGCATTGCTTTACAACGCGCTTGTGTGGTGTATACTGGTGGTTGTCTGAACACATTTACGATCGTTTAAAAAAGCCATAGGCTTGAATGTCAACGACATTTTTTTTTATCCTCGACCACCTCGTCGCTATCACTTTTACGAGCCCTGCACTTTGGCATGCAAGGCACATCTGCGTGTCTTGACATCCATCTCGCCCTCCTGCATACGGCGCAGCGTCGCGTGCACGTGGCATAGACTGTCAGCGATTTGCTTGCGGGGCCGTTTCATGCGATGTTTCGCAATATGCCTGCTGAACACGTGATGCATTACTGCCCTGGAGGTGCATCTCGAACGATGGAAGATAGATAAATAGATACGTGGGGTTTAACGTCCCGAAACCACCGTATGATTATGACAGACGCCGTAGTGGAAGACAGCAAAGATTTTGACCACCTTAGGTTTTTTAACGTGCACCCAAATCTGAGCACACAGGCCTAGAACGTTTCCTCCTCCATTGGGAATGCAGCCGCCACAGCCAGGATTCGATCCCGCGACCTGCGGGTCAGCAGCCGAGTACCTTAGCCACTAGACCACCGTGGCGGGGCACGCGAACGACGAAAGTACTACGATAGAAAAGGTAGAGTTGAAAATTGAGAGCAAATAGGAAAAAAAAAGCAAAAAGGAAATCTTGACACCATAGATATCTACGGGATTATTCACGCATGTCTGTGATTGTAAACTGAATGTGCAAGACACTTCATGCCCATCATGACATGACCACAAATCATAGAAAGTTAACGTGGCATTAAGTAACAAGAACAACAACAACGTAAGGCCTTCTTTTAAGTATTGCTGATCATTGAGGACACAAAATTATTCGATTTCAGGTTTAACGGGGAAAACAGCGAAATAAGTAAGGGACAAAAGAAGGCATAGAGCCCTGTACGAGCTCTAGCATACAAGTGACTTTTTATTGCATCAACCACGCTTGACATCTGTGCACAGCACCATGCCACATTTCGACACACCCCAAAAAGCCTAGTCAAAACACTGCGAAGTGTTATCGTACAACATTTGCACGTGTTCTTTAACAACTCTGTGCCCCAGCAACTATTTTAGGCACCACGAGCGAGCTCAAAAAATAAAGGAGGGGGGAGGAGGTGAGGAAGAGACACAAAAAGAGTTTAGTAGTAAATATTTCACTTTTAAGAAAATACATTGGTATTAGGGGACTTCCCATCTACTGCAAATAGATGATACTAAAATATAATAAACAAAACCACGGTAAAACAAACCTACTACATGAGTCGTTTGAATCATTTGACCGCAGCGTGATTAGGTAGAATGGGTGGTTCAGTGACAATATTTTCTTCAGCCATTTTAATGAAGAAAGTTTCCAACAATCCCAACAGTTTTTTTCACTAAAGAATCTGGACAAAATTCTGTCAGCAAGCCACCTGTTTCACTCCATGACGTTGAGATCGGATAACACAAAGAGCTCGCATAGTGCTTTTCTTTAACCATAGTGTACTTCATGCATCAGTATGTTGTTTAGGTTCACTGTAAACGAGGGGTTGCATTTAGGGGCGAAGCACCTTATAGGGTCTCTTCTTGGCGTCTAATGCCGCCACGGTGTGTCGTGTTTTATGCTACGCGGGTATGCACCAAAGAAATGGGAAAACCCGCAACTCACCACTGATCCACTGAAAGCGAAGAAGACGACAGTTATCCCAAAAAATAGCCGATCATGTTAGTGGAGCGGGAACATGCTTCCCTACATGCCGCAAGGAACTAAAGAACCGGGTATGCAGGAATAATGAAGAAGAAGAAGCAAGATGAAGAGAAGCACCTTGGGGTAAGGTGCATTCCGACGCTGTTTGCGACGATGTTGCAGTGGAGCGGTAACACAGGCCTTCGCATGCCCGGTTGCAGGCTTGGAATCGCTTGTGTGCCATCAAAGAAAGCTTTCAAAAAAAAAAAAATATTGCATGCTTTGTCGTCCTCCCCCGTCCTCCCACCGCCCCCATGTTTTTTTCTTTGAAAACGGGTTGTTGGTTGTTTATCTTCCGGCTGAAGGCTAATATTTGTAAAGCTTATTTCGTACTCATTTCCCACCTTTTAGTTGTTTTTTTTTGCTTGAGCATGGTTATGGTACTCTAAAAGTCGTACGTACGTGGTGTCATTAAACAATACGGCCAAAATGATGTGATAAAATGTGGTTTGTGTTTTCAAAGGCTGTTTCTTTTGTACAGAAACGTGAGAATGTGCTGTGCCCTCATTATAAAAAGGTGCTGTTGCTGCAAGGCGCAGCACTAGAGCCTGTGTCGTTCCTATATGGTCTCTCGTGAGCCTGCAGTATAAGTAATAAATGTTTCTGCTTTTTGTACGTCAAGTGATTCTTGTGCTTCTCAGCGAGACTATGGGAACTAATCTTCCGCTGCTAATCTTCCACCAGTGAACGGGTGGCGCTGCATAGGACGTGTTTTGCTGGAGGGTCTGCGCACGTGTGACCCAGAGGGGGAGCTTGTCAATTACGCCTTCATAGTCTTTCAATTATGCTCTAAGTGTGTTCTCGTCTCTTGATTATATGTGCGCGTACGTGAGTGCGTGGTTCGGCTGTATGTTGACGCCAAGGTGACGGTAGCAATTACTATTCCTATCTCTCAGCATCAGTTAGTGGCGACATAAACGTCTCTGAACGGAAATTGTACAGCATGTGCATGGCTATCGAGATTATGAGGCATTAGAGCACACTAAATAATTTTGCTGGACTGATTAGTTTGAAGCGCATATATAAAATTGAATTAAAAAAATAAATTGCAGTAAGACATGTAGCAGCTGAGCAGTATATGATGACAACATATAGTCTCCTATGGAGCAATTTTCGTTGATTTAGCCGTAGTGAATGTAACTGCAAAGAAATCTTGTTCAATTTACCTTCATTTTAATAAAAAAAATGTGTAAACCGAAATGCATGAAACTTGACCCACTTCATCAGTTAAATGTTCAGAGAGTTACTAGCAAAGCCAGTGTGTCAGATAAAACAAGTACTGAGTCTACGCATAGGCAGCAACCTTTTGCTGAGAGCATTTAATATCATTTTCGTGGATAATATAAAAATCAGGAAAATGAAGTTCACTTCCACGGCAAGATTGTTATTTATTCTTCGATTTAGCAGCCGCTAAAAATGATATTCAGTGAGCGATATCCAAGTTGGGGAAAAGAAGGTGGAGTCCACGGAACAAGGATACAAGTTGCAGACTCATAGCCACAGCCTGCGAGCCCCGACACTCCGTATGCGTTTTCTTGCGCTATTAAAATGTCTTCAAGCGTTCACCGTTATTATATAAGCAAGGCGCAGGTCGACTCATCTGTACCAGCTGGTGGAGGATGGGCGAGCGCTGTTCTCAGCCTACCATACGAGGAAAATCCAGGCAGGTCACATATAGGAGTGCGCCAACACGGCTTATATAGGGAGCAGCCGCGCGGCTTACGGGCACCAGATACGTCCACAGGACAAAATGAGCTGTTTTAGAAATTCCTCTCATTTCATAAAAATTATGGCACTTACAAACGGGGCCTGGAATAGTTTGAGGGATATTCTGAAAATATCGGAAACATTGTGAACCGTGGCTCGTGTCGGGTTCAACTCAATAGTTCAAGCTCACCCTGTTGGCATCACTTTCAAGGTATATGTAAACAGGTAGCGTAACTTCCATAGAAGCCCATATATCGCGAAGTCGGCGGCTCGTCGCCACCGTCGCCATCTACGTATTGTGTGGGCAACTAACAGCGAGCAAAAAAAATGAAATAAAGTATGATGCACAATGCGAAGTGGTAGCGACTTGGTGTACTTGCCTATACTGGCACGAAAGTAAAAATTTTCTTAATTGCCCACCTTTTGCATGCTTTTGATAACTATGGTATTTTCTTCCGTCTTTATGGCCAGCCATTTGTGTGTGAGACAGGAAAAGAAGACGAGCAAGAAGTATTGGGGAAGCAAGCTTGTTTTATTAGCCGTGCACTTGCAATGTACACCAATATTGTTTGGAGAATAAGAAATCGATACAACGGCTCACAAGCAAAATTTTTCAAAAAGAGAGATACGTTGACCCATTGAGAAAAACTACTTGAGGGAGGCTGCAGCCTTGATACTATCACTTTAGCAACCTTAGCGAGCAGCGTTTCTTCGCTTAGCGTGCAGCATTCCGCGTCACTAAGGATGCCGGCTATGCTGTGCCAACGAGAGTAGCCTGCAGTCACAAGAGCGATTATCTACACATTCTTCAAGCCAGTTCGGCTTCTATAAAGTGTCATGCCTGTAATTACCCATAAGCAAATAAATACCATACCAATATTTATTTTATTTATTTGTTTATTTACTTACTTATTTATTAATTTCTTGTTACTGCCGGCTTTTCATAAAGGTCTAAGGTAGGAGTTGGGCAAAAATCATCAACACAACACAAGCTCGAGAAAAGAAAATAGATAAAAAAGTAAGTACAGTAAGTAATATACTGCCAAACATGGACATTGACAAATATGAAACAACAGCAAAATGAAATAAATTATAAGGCAGTAAGCACTCAAAACACCAAAGCCACCTAAAGCAGAAATCTCCACACAGCATAAAACTCATACAAGCACTGATCTCATACTCACAGAGCACAAAAAAACAGGTTTCAGCCTCCATTCGAACATCGCAAAGCAAGCAAACACATGACGTCACAGGGTGTCACATGACTCTTCAATTGCAGCGGTGCCTACGATCTCTTATCGCATGCAGAAAAGAATAAATGTTGTGGCGTTTTACTGCTTCAGAAGGTATAGCTTCCATCCGATGACTGTCCGAAGAGAAAAAGAGTACAGCAAAATGTTCGTTCTGCACTGAAGCTCGGCCACTTTTTTTGTGTGAAAAGATATACTACTACCACTATTACTACTATACTGCAACTATGAATAATAATAATAATAATAATAATAATAATAATAATAATAATAATAATAATTGGCGGTTTACGTTCCAAAAGCACGATATGATTGCGAGACACTGTAGTGAAGGGCTCCGGAAATTCCGACCATGTTGTAGTCTGTAAGATGCACTGACATCGTGCACTACACGGCAATATACGGAAGATACGCTTGAAACCACCGCGAAAAAGTGGGCGACACCACGATCCACCGAACCAAACACTGGTCCACGAAGCAGAATGTCTGCAGACGCCCCCCATTTTCGGCAATCGACCAAAATAATGATGCAATCAACTATTTTGACAAGTGTTAGTTAAACAGTCAAGTTTGTTAAATTTAGATATCTAAGAGTACGAGCATTGGAAAAATAGGGGTTAAAAATTTAGTTTTCTTTATCTGGCCCGTCATCTCCTAGCCGCGCTTCAATCGCATGACGGGTGTTGATGTCTGTGGTAGTACAAATTTTAAATGCGAAGCATTTATTAGCGAACTTCGGCGACCTTGAGCATATCTATCTATCTATCTATCTATCTATCTATCTATCTATCTATCTATCTATCTATCTATCTATCTATCTATCTATCTATCTATCTATCTATCTATCTATCTATCTATCTATCTATCTATCTATCTATTGATTTATTTATCTATCTATTGATCTATATATCTATCTATCTATCTATCTATCTATCTATCTATCTATCTGCCCATGACTCTTAACTCCCCTGGCCGTTTCGAAAATAGTATCCTTACCAAACTTAGTATGAAATAACATGACGGTATGATAAGTGACTACTCATAACATGAAAATCAAGACATGTATGTCATGAACGTCATGATTTACATTTCATGGTCTGGCTGCTCTTGCGGTGGTTCACATATCATATCGCAAAACAGGTATGGTATGACATGACTGCACGGCGAACATAAGTGACAGACCCTAACGTGGAAATGGTGACATGCATGTCATGTGAGTCATGACTACACGCCATGCTCATTTGGCCCTGTCGCCTTCTCAATCAAAAGCCTAGCCTCGCTGAAACAGTGCATCAAAGAAACGATCGTCCGCGTGCCTGTTAGTCCACGCTTTTGAAACCATCCTGGAATAGCTACTGCAAGTACAGTTGCTAAGTGCCCACTGCGGCATTATTTTTCACTGAGCGAGTTGGTACGCACTACCGAGTCCGTAAGGCGACACGCGAACCTGCGCGGCCGCACGCGCTGTTGATGCCGTTGCTGAGATGATAAGCAGCTAAATATGCCAGTGTGCTACACAATCAGTGAGCCTTTGAACCATCTACTTATTGCACAATTCACATATTGCACAATTCACATATTGCACAATTCACAAGTACGTGCCTAAGCAGTGTTGGTTTGCATGGCGTTTGCAGTTGTTAGACTTAGTTCTGGATTTTCAAGCAGAAATTTATGGTACTTTATGAAGCATGACGAAGTATACGACAAAAATGGAACTGCATCTGCATGTTTCACTGCAAATGTCGTCGAAAGATGGTAGCCTTGCGTCTGGAGAGAGTGAACGGAACGTTTATTTTATGCGTGATAAAATCGGTGAATTGTATGCAGAGGCACTGCGTTAGAGTGCAGCGAAGGCAGACGAGCGCATCGAGGCACGTTAGACACGAGCGGTATCTGGCAGTTATCTTCGAAAACGAAGGAAGGCGTGTGCGCTCTTGGAGGCGATAAGGTGTAGAGCGCAAAGCGACGGCCAGGTGCCACATACTGTGTCGTCTTAGCAAAGCGTTGGAAACGTTTGCCTTTTTGAGCATCGCATTGCATTGTCAGCGCAGCGGGATAAACGCTACGTTCCTTAGAATTACTTATGTATGCCTTAGTATAAAGAGACACATACAAAATATTGAGGTGTTGTTATTATACCTTAGATATGTGGGATAATTGCTTTTTAATTGACAATCGCACAAATACAACCGCTGAAATTGGAACAATATTGGTGGGCGCTGCGAATGGGGATGGCTATTTGAGGTATTGTTTGGTGTTGTTTGGCTTATCATTACGACGGACAAACGGACAAATGTACAGACAGATAGATTGAAATTTTTGTGTCGAAGCACCCCAAGAAAGACTATCGTCTTTAAAAGATGCGTAGGCGCAAGTAATGAATTCAATATACCAGGCGTGGACCCACTATGAAGCACGGAGATGAAAGTGAGCTGAAGACACAAAACGAGTTAGGGAAAAAATTCGCGCTTTATCTCGCTCAAAAGGACAATGCGCCCCTACAAAAAAGGTCTCAGCTACAAGCTTGGAAAATTTCAGGCATATTGAGTTCTTCTTTGTTACATGAACACTCGGGTCAAGTATTTGCCATTTTATTCAAATTGGGATTTTTTTGCATCCTGTAGTTACGCTGGCAATGATAGCTTTCTTTCTAACATATGTTTTAACGTGAATTTTTTCCTGCTGCTTCTGTATGGGTGGAAATGTCTATTCCAGCAGAATTTTTTAAAACAAGTGGCAATCTTCGTACTATAGCTTACTGCGCGCAAAACAAACCTGTCAAATATTAACTGTTTTCATTTTTGTGATAACACACTCACAATTAAAAAAATGGTAATCGTAGAATTTAAATGTGCAAGATGTTGTCCTGACTGCGTAGCTGCCATGTCCCGTCTGAGTAGGAGCAGAAGTTTTTTTTTAATGACTGTTAGCGGAACGTATATACCTGGGCACATTTTGATTTTTATCGAGATATTTTTTGCATTTTAAGTGTTTCATCATCTTCAATTTATGATTTACTTCAGCTCTACAATGTAAAACCATTGAAGTAAAACTGTACCCCTTTTTCCCGAAGATGATGACCGAACCTAAACCGCATATGTAGTCTCAGAAAACAGCACTTGCACTATAAATCATTTTTCTGCTTTGACATATATAATATTTATGCGAAAGTGGCAAGTGTTCATGCATGAGCATTCAAGGCCAACATGCTTATTCAGGAATTCGACCACCAGAAAAGAATACTAGTGGTTAGAAGTAAATAAGAGCGAATTTTCTTTTTATAACAGACCTAATAAATGGTGCTCTAGTCTTTCAGGGACAACTTGCTGACCACTACAAATGGCAGAGTTAACGGGACAGCTTTATTTCCAAGCTATCTTCAGATAGCATTCCTAGCTACCTAACGCACTCGTTCGCAGCCGCAATAAACAGGTGCTCGACAAAGAGCATTACATAACACACCTATTGCAAATATCTTGCAGGCCGATAGACGCCCATCGCTGCGAAGTAAAAATAGCTCTGAGAACCTGGCATCTAATCTACGAGAAGAAAAAAACTTTGTGTAAATCTCCGGAAATAATTGAATAAGATGTAACGAGTACCGCGACATTTTATGTTATCGAGAAATGTTACCGCAAGTACACTTCCCGTTATACAATTATGAATTGGTAATGCGTACGTTACTAAATTACGAAAAACGTTACTGGTACCAGTGAGACGTTACCAGCAACACTGCTCTGAACGTTAGCGCAGATGGCCAACATCATTTCAGATATCTTACCTTCCTTTCAAGCGGGTTCTCCGCAGGAAACTGGATCAATTGTACGTTTTCTCCCATGGCTTGTTGACCTTCAAGTGGACAGCAGCGCCCTCCGGCAAGGCAGAAAAGCGGCAACTCTGGCCACTAGGCGGAAAAACTTACATACTATGTTTCGTGGAATTGGTTCCACGTAATTCAACACTCTCCAATTCAGCTCGACCAATTCAGCTTGTCAGAAAAACCGTCTTGCGTGTACTGATGCCTCTGTGTACGCATAGTGAATGTAGCAACCAGCTGCTAAGACGGTTCAGTGGACTGCCACCACTGGAGCATTGAAATGCCGTCGACGGTGTTTTGCAATGACTGTTTGCATGACTACTATCACAATCGTAGTGCTTCTCCACGGCGTTCTCCTACGGCGTTCTCCCACGACGTGTATGACACACTATTGTCATGGGGTCGTGACGGCAACGAAGGCAAAGACAGTAGATCGAAGAAGAAACCGTTTATTTGGGCCGAACTTGTGGCCAGTCAACGAAAAGTCAGAATTGAGGGATACGCACTAGTACCCATATGGTTTTACAAAAGAAATACAGGGGACTGTGGTGTTACGATCTTTCAGCGACCATGGGAATAACGGGTATGACATGAATCTGCCTATTGATCATGCTTGCAAGCAGCGAACGCGCTTGTGGATTTGTTTATTGTTGTGCTTTGGTTTTGTTTGTATGAAAAAAACAAACTGTTTTGTTACTTCGTGATCCAATTTGTAGTGGTAAGCCTAAAAAATTAAGGTGGTGAAGCGTAACTGCTGAACGTTTGCCAATTGCTAATTTGTAACAGAGTAGCTTCAAGTCTTGCGAAGCCAGAACGAACGTATAAGTACGAACACTGGGCAAATTCATGTCATACCTATAATTCTCATGCTCGCTGAAGTACTGTTCGTTGCAGCTACCACAGACACTAGCGCCAGAGTTCCCTCTAGTGTAGATATAACAAAGTCTATGCTGCTAACGATAATGGCAAACTGAGCGTCGGCCGTCGATCAACTGACCAAGGGTGAAGCACGTCGTCAATTATAGACGCTTTTCTGCAACGGCAAACAGGTGCTGCCACGTTTGAACACGGGATCTAACGGCCTTATCTTTTCCACTTCTTCACCGTCGCGCCCCGCCGCGGTGGTCTAGTGGCTAACGTACTCGGCTGCTGACCCGGAGGTCGTGGGTACAAATCCTCGCTGCGGCGGCTGCATTTCCGATGGAGGCGGAAATGTTGTAGGCCCGTGTGCTCAGATTTGGGTGCACGTTAAAGAACCCCAGGTGGTCAAAATTTCAGGAGTCCTCTACTACGGCGTCTCTCATAATCATATGGTGGTTTTGGGACGTTAAACCCCACAAATCAATCAATCAATCATTCTTTACCGTCGCCGATTGCAGGCGCTGCTTCCGGGTACAAGTCCAGCAAAGCGGTCACAGCGCATAGCCCGTCTTTTATTTTTTTTGCACTTCGCCGTGTCGCGTTATGGCTGACAGAAATTAGGTTCCTTTTTCCTTCTTCAAGAATCACTACCACCACCGTTTCTCACCATAGGCTGCAGGGCACCGTCCGCCACACGCCACATCACCGTGCCGCCGAGAAGCAGGCCATGGTGCATCGGTGTGGTGGCGCCATCTATTTTTGCTTAGAAAGCTAGCTACAGGATAGTGTCCATTCTAGCGGTATGGCTAGATGCCTCGTAGAATTTTAGAATAATCTGCAATGCTGGCGAAGTGGACGTAATCTTAAAAAAATTGTCTAGTGCCTTCCCGAAGCTTCTCAAACATTGCAGGTGCAGTTATCGCTGAGAATTACTGACAGTGAAACGAGGCGATAACAAAAATTGAGGAGGGGAGGTGGTACTAATATTTATTATTGTTGAAAAGAACTCTAGACATGTTGGTGGTGTACTGACAGCTAAGCAGCGCATGAGAATAATGGCTCACCGCTTAAAGCAATTCTTTTAAACAGCTTTTAAGGAAACAAAGAAATAGAAGCAAAATTTGTGCTTACAGTAAAGATTTAGACCATTAGATTATGTGGTGCTTCGCACGCCGTACTTGAGAGCTTCAGAAAACTTGTCCATCTGGTGTTCTTTGACATGCCCAAACATCTAACAGTATAAGGAGCGCTGATTTATCTATCTAAATTCGGCTGCCATGGCCGGAAACGAACCCACGGAGTTCGGGTTAGCACGCGAATCTGTAACCAGTGTGCAAATCAGGCGGACCTAAGTTTAAACAATCAATACCTGAAAGCAGATCATTGCCTTTATTTTAAGTATCATTACACCACCTGTGTGTGTAAGAATCCCAACTCCAATAGTTAGAGTCACCTTAAAACCAATTGAAAAAATGTAAGTGTGCATAAGGTGGAAACACCAGCACCAAAGATAAAAAACATTCATGTTTCTTCGAATGTGACACAACATTCCACAAACATGCCAACAAAGGGGAAAATAAGAGCCTGAAGATCCTCACTGACCTCAGTATGACTTCGGTTGGACGTTATTTTGTAACTCATGAACATCAATAGCAGTAACAGGGACTCATTTTTCATTCCTTTTCATGTCGGACAACCGGATATATAAGCCGAGTCACGTCACCCCGCTGGTGACTAAGGTAGTGCTTGCCGAAGGTCCTTGGGTATGTAGTGGTGCTTTGCGGGACGCATAATACTTCCTATACTTCCTATAGCGAGGTGGAGCAGGCCCGCTTGGAAATAGGATGTGTCTGCTATCAGGCGTGTGGTCCGATGTCCCCATCCTTATTTATTTATACATTTATTTACACATATATCTACAGCGCCCTCTGGGGGCATTGTTGTAGGGGGGTTTACAAATTCAAAGTACATTTAAATCAGTGGGGACAAGTTGAATTGCACGGCACTCAAAAAATAAAAACAAATCAAAAACTCCTAAATCACAGCATACAATATCGTTATGTGACCACATACTCCTTTGAAAGAAAAGGAAATGCTGCGGAAGGGGCGATCACAATGTTTTTTCGGAAAACCGTTCCATTCGTGAATAGTTTTAGGAAAAAAAGTATTTGCATACGTTGATGTTCGGCACATATATTCACACACTTTCAAAGGATGGTCCCGTCGTGATGAGATGTATGTTGGTGGTCTGATGTATTTGCCTTTATCGATCCCAGTTTTGTCGTTTATTAGGTTGTAGAAAAGACATAGCCTGATATATTTACGCCTGGAGGAGAGTAACGGCCAACCAAGTGAACTAACGATTTCGCTAGACCTTCTGGTGAAGTCATAATCACCCGTCAAAAACCGGGCGGCCCGTTTCTGAATGCGCTTGAATGACCAATATTTAACTTTGCGGCCGGGTTCCAGGCAGTGCAAGCATATTCTAAAATCGGGCGTACATTTGACACGTAAAGAACCTGTTGAAGAACAGAGGGCGCGGTTCTGAAATTGCGGCGTAGGAAGTTCAGCACGCGACTGGCTTTAACTGATACCATGCGAACATGATCATTCCACTAAAGTGTGCTGTTGATGACAACTACAAGATACTTGTAATAATTTACCAAAGATAATGGTATCCTTTCCCTTAGGTAATTTGTGGTAAAAGGCTGTTTTTTCTTGGTAAACCTAATGACACAGCACTTTCACACATTAAGCTGCATTTTCCACGTACTGCACCATGCTATTACTGAGGCAAGGTCTTTCGGCAATTGTTCGGAATCTTGAGTGCACTTAATTTCACGATATATGCAGCAGTCATCTGCGTACAACCTCACTTGACTGTCCACGCTTTCAGCAAGATCATTGATATAAATCAAAAAGAGAAGCGGCCCCAGGACGGAGCCTTGTGGCACTCCTGAAATGACGTCTACATGTGACGACGACACGCTATCTATGATGGTGCATTGTTTCCTGCATGAGAGATAACTTGTAGTCATGCCATTTTTTTAGCAGATATATTGAGACACGATACTTTCAGTAAAAGGAGCGAGTGTGTAACAGTGTCAAAAGCCTTGCTAAAGTCTAAAAAAATGCAATCAATTTGGCTACTGGAATTTAACGTTGCGGCGATGTCATGTGTAAATTCTACGAGTTGCGTATCGCAGGAAAACCCTTTTCGGAAACCGTGCTGTGTTGGACAGAAAAAATTGTTAGTCTGAAGATGCTTTGCCAAGTTCGAGTATATAATATGCTCAAGTGTCTTACAGGACACACACGTTAACGAAATGGGCCGATAGTTGCAAGTACTTGACTTGTCACCACTCTTGAAAATAGAAATTACATTTGCTCGTTTCCAGTCATCAGGTAATGCAACCTGCGATAAAGAATTTCTGAGCACACTGTAAGAAATGGGCTTATTCAAAGGGCACAGTTCTTTAAAATGAAGTTTGAGATTTGATCTGGTCCTGATGCCGAGTTTGCACTAAGGTTTTTTAAAAGAGATGCAACACCTTGTTCTGAAATTTCAAACTCCGCCATTTCCGATAACGTCACTGTGTTGCACATTGTAGTTTGAACCACTGATGGAACCAAAAACACAGACTGAAAGTACCGGTGAAAGCATTCGGCTTTACCTGTACTGTCCGACAAGTATTTAGTACCATTGTTTATATCAGGAATACCACCAGGAACCTTTGTCTTTCTTTTAACGTATTTCCAGACGAGTTTCGGGTTAGTTTTCACCTTAATACTCAGATCACTCAAGTATGCTCTCTCTGCTTTCCTCATATCTTTGGTTATTTTCTTACCAAGTAGGTTCATCTGTTTGTATGTTTCAAGGTCTGACATGTGACAAGATTTGCGATAGAGACGATCTATTTTGTTTATGAGCACTCGGAGTTTCTCATTTAGCCATGGTTTATCATTTCGTTGTTTGGCCGATATGACTAGTGATGGTACAAAAGTTTGAGTTTGAGATAACAGTTTTGTTTTCAGCTCATTCCACAAGTCATTCACGTCAGAACACGAGCATAGCTCTTGAAACTCAGGTAAATAAGCGTCTAGTTTTGTTGCAATAGAAGCGTAGTGTCCCTTTTCATATAAAAACACCTTTCTGGGCCCCGAAGCTCGTTGTTGAGCTACAGCTAAGCACATTTTAACAAGGACAACTTCGTGATCACTAATACCTGGTACTGTAACAACAGAGGAAGCAAGGGTTTGATCATTGCAAAAAAAAAAAAACAGGTCTAATGCGTTTGCACTAGTACTGCACACCCTCGTGGGGGCTGTTACAAGCTGGTATAACTGATGGGAATTCACGATTTCTTGAATAGCTCTATGTAGCAGTGACTCACTGTGAATTATCGGTTTGAATGAGGACCATGCAACATCAGGTAGGTTAAAATCACCGGCAACCATTATGTATGTTGTATTTATGGTTGACAAAATATTGCTTAAAGTAAATAAAGGCTCGGGTGTTGTATTACTAGGGGGCTTGTAGAAGTAACCAACAGCCACAGATGAGCCACCACTCACCATAACTTTACACCACACAGATTCACACAAGTCACTAACACCATGAATAGGAACGCTACTGATACTGTTATGGATCATTAGGAATACACCACCTCCGTGTGCCGTGTGGTCCCTTCGGTATACTGCATAAGTCGACGGAAAGAATTCATGATCTGCGATGGTGGTATCGAGCCAGGATTCCGCGCCAAAAACTATGTGTGGTTTAGTCATGTCTCACAACAAAAGAAATTCTGTTATTTTGTTTTTCAAACTGCGACAGTTAACTACGATGCACGTTATCTCGTTTTTTCTCAATTCTTTTGTCAGTAAAATGCCATTTCGAGGTGATTGCTATCTACGACTAGGCACAACTCTATCTTCAGCGCTGTTATACAGGAGTATTTGGTCATCCATGGATAATTTATTGACACGAACCTTAAAATCACCACCCTTTCCTTTAGCGTATTGTATCAATTCTTGCCTTTCTAGACTGACTTTGGGTGAATAGTCTCCACAGATTCCAAAGTTGGTTCCCTTTAGCTTGCCAGAAGACTTAGGCACACGTTCTTTTTCTTTAAAAGATAGAAAATTCACTATGACGGGCCTTTCCTTCGCCGCCGAATATCAGCCTAATCTGTGACTTCGTTCAATAGCGTCAGGGGCAATTTTATTATTTATTATTACGTTAAGTTTTATTGGCGCAAGGGCATCTAAGGCCAAAGAGCGCCAGTACAAGTGTTTCATTTCGGTTATTGGTTTAAAAATTAAAACAAATGATTAAAACATGATTAAAATTAACCAATATCTACGAACCATTTAAAACGCAGTACATTTAAAAGAATGTCACTTTGTTTAAAAAAGAAATGTCACTTTGCTAAAACCTTCATTTTGTTGGCTGAAGTCTGTGCTGACAAATTTGTCTGCAAGGCCCAAGACCCTCGCAGCTGAAGTCCTTGCCTGAGCAAGAACTGCGAAGGCTCAGACATACTTTTTATGCACCAGGGGGTACCTCACACTTGAGGCGCAGCCTGGTGCCTAGGATGGAATGATATCATTGTTAAAAATTTCACTTTCCCAAGATAATGAAGAAGCCTCTTAAGGTCAACCACTGCATCAAGTGATAAAAACAGCGCTGGATGAAGTGGGATATGACGATAGAGCTCCCTGAAAAGGGTCAGTCGTGCTTGGTGAAGCATAGGCATTGTATGAGGACATGCACAATGGTTAGACTCTCTTCACAGTGTATACATGTAGGTGGATCAGTGCCTGTCAAAAGGTGTTTATGTGTGGCATAAGTGTGGCCTATTCTGAGCCGTGTTAGAGCGACTTCGGCGTCAGGGGCAATTTTGATCTGTAAGTCACTGGAACAAAAGGAAATAACTTTTTCCTCTGATTGTGCCCACGCTTTATTCCCATTATCTGGGAAACCATAAAATACCAGGTTATTTCGACGATTCCTACTTTCGAGGTCGTCCTGACAATCTTTCATAGCCTGACACGCACGCGCAAGCACTCCACATTGAGCTGCAAGTTGCTCAAGTTCTTTTTTGCCCGTCTTACCTAGGGGGGTGTTATTTTCTACACGCGTTAATATATCATTTACATCTGCCACTCGCTGCTCAAGCGCATGTTGCTCTTTTTGCACTGAATGTATTTCTTCTGTTATTTTTTGTTGAAACGCTGCGTGGTTAGCTCGGATAGAGCTAAGTTCATCAAGAATGGCAGACTGAGATATCTGCATTGAAGGTAATGTCATGATGGTGTCGAACATCTGCTTTTCCTGATGCAGTGTTAGAGGGCCTGGGTTTTGCTCTATATCCCCAGATAACAGCAAAATCATTTTCATCATATGACCACACGCGACAGCATCAGCGTGCAAGGCCGACAGGTAGCAAAGCACCAAACAAAGAACAGCCATGGGATCTGGCGCCGATTTCTTAAATGGCCTACCGTATACAGGGAGGTAAAAGTAACTAACCTGAAGAAATACTCTACGTCAGATACCAAAGTGGTTAAATGGTGGGTGTGCTTTTGTAGTGCTTCGCTGTCCATCGTTGCCAGCTGCATATACGCTCGCAACCGAGCGTTGATACCGCTGGCAGCGCCGTCATGTTGAGTGCAATCCTGACCGCAGGAAAGCAAGGAAGTTCAATGAAGAAGTCTTGCGTCAAAGAAATGTCTGGCAGAGCCAAACACACCGCTGATGCCGTGGCATCCCGGGCAATCGCTGTAATCTGCATCAGCTGAACATACACTCGACGTAAGTTTCCGGCTGCCATGTCGGCGCCAGATAACAGATGTAATGTGTACAGCCCAAGGGGAGTGCAATACTGCATCAGGCAAGCAATCGAAGATGCAATAAAGTTGCCTCTTGGCGAAAATAAGTGATCTGGAAACGAGCCTTATTCCTAAGGAATGAATATATCTGAGAAGTTCCTGGGAAAGAAAGCATGTGTAACCTTGTTTTAGAGACAATTAACGGCATCTTCCTTCATAAGAACTGCCGCAGCTGCCTCGGGGATACGCATCTCACTATCAGTCTTTAAGACACGCTCATATTTTGTTGGCTGTTAAGACAGAGAGAAACGAGAAAAAAGGAAAGCAGGGAGGTTAACCAGATGTTATATCCGGTAGGATACCCTGCATTTGGTTTGTGGAATAGTGGGTTAAAAGATAGATAAAAGATAAAAATACAGAAGTTAAAACATAGATAAAAGAGAGAGAAGTTAAGAAATAAGAGGAAAATACGTACACATGCGCAAACACAAAATCAATCCCCTCAGAGGCGTTACGACAGGCCAGTAGTTCGCAAGAAGCCCAGTAGCGCCTGCACAGCCTTCTTTTGTGATGATGAGTCATGACGATGGCACAGTATATACTTTCTTCTGACAGCGGCTGGTGATCTAACTTGTTCAGTCGATTAGAAATGTATTGTCTTTGTAGATCCGAGCAGTCACAGAGGACGTGTCGACTTGTCTCTCCATCTCCGAAGTGTGTACAGACGGCGGTGTCGGCCATCCCCATGCGAAACGTGTACGACGGGTAAACGCGACGCCCAACCATAGCCTGCACAGAACAGTAGCATCACCTCATCGAGGTTTTGTTGGAAGCCGTAAGCTTAACTTAGAACTAAGGGATCACGATTTTTCATGCGCAAAAAGAGGCTCATTTCAAATTGACCAGGATGGATTGGCGAGCAAGCATGCGGAGCTTCCTAGCAGCGTCCGTCCTAGAGAGAGCTATTGTATAGTCATGGTTGTTAAAGGTTATTACATTTTTAGGGTTGAGAGCCTTTTAGATTATTAAACACGCGAAATTGAAGGAAGCGTGCGCGCCCGTAGCGGGCATTTATTAAACATACATATAACGCTCGCGCGCGGTGTAAACAGTTTCTATATTTAATATTACTCACCGTCATTCAGCCGATGAAGTACCCGCACAAATGGCGCACAGGCAAATGTTCTGGAACGATAAGCTGCGAACGGTTCAAAACTCTCTTGAGTTCATGCTGTTGTCCCTAACCCGCTATCGTTAGCATTGAGGTTTCTTACTCTTCTCCTTCACGGTAGTTCTTTGACCGCAGAACAACGAGCCACCGCCGAAACAAGCACTGTGCATCACTTGCTCTAGGCGTGACCTGCTTAGGCTCACATCTCTATTTCGCTTGATATACCGGGACCCTCCAATACCACTTTGTCATAAGCCGCTAGTTTCCTGGCGTCGTAGAGGAGACCTGCCTTGTTTCCTCGTTTATAACGGATGATTCTCGAGACGTCAATTTCTCGCGACGCAACGCTTGGCATCTCACCTTTACATGTGAGGTTGTTGTGTGAAAAATAAGTGCCAACGACAACTTCAGAAGTACGCACAAGCAAGTCATACAGCAAACCTTGTTAAGGGATCGTCTGTATCTTTTTGTGTTTGCTACGACCGCAAAAATATTGCAGACGGTAGGATGAACGAATGTGCAGTGAGAGGGCAAACAGAAACTGCATCCATCTTCCGCCGAGCATCTCGTGTCAAATTTTGTTTACGATGTAAAGGCCCAGAGGTTACTCGGTCGGTTGCCCTGCCGAAAGGCTGAAGGCCAAGCTAAGGCACTTAGGAAATGCTGTCAGCATCAGGTTTTCAATCTGGTGCAGTGGTCTGCGGAGAAATCCCTTCCCACGAGTGAACAAAAACATGGTTGAAAGAGCAAAACAAATTGAAGTGAGGCTTCCGGAATGGTTTCATACTCCTCACGTACTACAGCGTACTCCAATAACATTGTTAAGTGAGCATCTTTATAGCGCGCAAACGCAGCCCTGGAGCCAACGAGAGCGGGTCGTCCGATGAAAATCATTAATAAAGAATGGCAGCATATCCACGGAGTGAATGATGGAGAGTGGGGCGAAGCATCCGTCCGTCCATTCGTTCTTGCTTCCGTCCGTTCATGCATCCGTCTGTGTGACCGTCTATGCGTCCATTTGCCCGTCCGTGCGTGCGTCTGTTCATCTGTGCGTTCCACCATGCATCCGCCCCTGCGTCCGTCCATGCGTCCATCCTTCAGTGCAGCCATCCGTGAGTCCGCCCATGCATCTATCTGTCTGGTGTTCGTTCGTCCATCTATTCAACACTCCAAGTACCACCATCTCGTATATTTTCATCATATATTCCACATATGCACCACAATCCAGCGGACATTCCAAAGACTAAACAGGAGGTGGCACACGCACACTTTCTTACGGCTTGCGCTTCGTGTCTACTTCCCACTTTCCACCACCTCGAGTTCATGGTATATACTTGTTCACTGTATTCATGGCACTGTGGCCCAACAATCGCTAAACCTTTCTAAAACCAAAGAGATTATACCCAGTGAGTATAACGTAGCAACCTTTTCTTGTCAGATAGTGCTCAATGTACATGCCAATGGCTGCAAAGGGGGAATGAGAGAAGGAGAATCCGGCTTTTGGTTAATGCGCACGCTGCAAATTTTTTATTGTTCAACAAAGCACAGAAGAAGTGTCTCACCGGCACCACCTTGAAGGTCAAAATGTAATACTGGTTACACACTATGACTACTACTACGACTACGAGAGATGAACGGGTACCGCTATAAGGAGCTTCGCCCCTAAAATAGGATTGACTCGCGATTTACTTTCGTCCAATGGTGAGAGGGAAGCAAGACGTTCCTCCATTTATTACGGCTGAAGACTAGCATGGTTGGTTCCATCTTGAGAATATTCGCAATCCCGAAGGCTTATCACCGCGGAGATGGGTTTGCTGGTTTGCTCGTTGTTCAATCTAATAATTAAAAGCTTCATTTAGCTTTCCTGGCTAATAAAAATAGATTAATTACACCTTAACGAACCAGTGAGCTTTAATAAACCAGTTACGTTTACTTTGTGCTTCTAGAAAGCATTTGATATTGGTCACTTTTGTCGGCATCACATCATAATTGCGTGCAGCAGGATAGTATGACATAAGAGCTTCGCGAAGCAGCGGTTGTCAGACACATTGTAATAATTCAAAGCGCCTGGGAATCAGGTGATCGATGGCGCCTTCATTCGAGTTATCGTCATCCATAGTGGCTTCCTACGGCCGTGCAACGCCTTGTCTGACTTTCTTAATACTATTTAAAGTAAACACTCTATGCATATCAAAATAGTTTTATGGAGCCATCAATTTCCGCTACTGATTATGTTGGGCCAACGAATAAAACCAACAGGCTAAGAAACAAAGGAAAGCTGAAATAATATAATTCATTTAAATTGCACTTCTTGCTATTGAAAAGCCCGGAATTCGGCAAGTCTTGGATTTTTAACACGAATAAATGTAACCGACAACTAACGGCACTTCACTAGCGGAAATGAGAAAAAAAGCAACAAAGGAAAGAACAAGCAACAAAGAGGGAAAGGCGAGAACGTTGCTGTCCTTAGGAAAGAATTAATTACTTCTGTTGGTAGCTTCGCTTACAATCTACAGATGAAGTGAACCGGCCCACGCTACGCTTCTAACGCGAATACTGGCTGAAGAAAATCAACTGAGCTTGATTTTCAAGCACTACTAGAATAAGTGTTGTGACACTATCTATCTATCTATCTATCTATCTATCTATCTATCTATCTATCTATCTATCTATCTATCTATCTATCTATCTATCTATCTATCTATCTATCTATCTATCTATCTATCTATCTATCTGTCTGTCTGTCTGTCTGTCTGTCTGTCTGTCTGTCTGTCTGTCTGTCTGTCTGTCTGTCTGTCTGTCTGTCTGTCTATTGTCACGTTTCTCACGACACACTTGCTTTATTAGGCTTGTTGTGTAGACTAGCCAAGCAGCAGCTCAAGTAAATCTTCTTTGTTCTCTTCCACTCATGAATCTCACACAAGGAGACCATGTGACAATAGTCCCCACTTTTGAAAGCATCGACTCGGTGCTCGTAAATAAAGAAAAAAAAGACCGCGAGCGCATCATGAGCATGGCATGTAGTCATGTTGTTACATGACACGCATGCCATGAATTTCATGTTAGGGTCTGTCGCTTGTTTTCGCCATGCAATCATGCGATACCATACCAGTTTTGCAACATGCCATGAGAACGAAACTACCGCAAGAGCTGCAGGACCATGAAATGTAAATCGTGACACTCATACATACATATCATGATTTTTATGCCATGACTAGTGAAATATGTTCTGCATACAGTCATGTTATGCCATACCAAGTTTGGTATTGATACCATTATCGAAACGGCCAGGAGAATTAAAGGTCGTAGGCGGCTAGGTAGATAGATAGATAGATAGATAGATAGATAGATAGATAGATAGATAGATAGATAGATAAGCTTTAGAATATAAAAAAATTGAAGGCATACACACGCTGTTGTGTACGCATACACGCATACACACACCAACACTTGCGCCGAGCGCAAAAAGAAAAGGAGTAAAAACAAAGAACACAAACAGCAGCAGTGACGTGAAGTCACGGCCCGTTGTAGCACGCGAAAGCACAAGGGCTACTATGTGAAGTAGGGCTTCAGCCGAATGACATGCACAGTTTCGGGCTGAATTTGTGAACGAGAAGACACTGCGCCGTCCGGAAAGACCTCGTAGGTAAGGTCTGGGACACGTCTAAGATCCGTGTACGGTCCAAAATAACGACTTAGAAGTTTTTCGGACAAGCCTGGTTGCCGGACAAGGATCCACACCCACACTCGGCAGCCATGATCGTAGGTGACGTTTCGACGGTGGAGGTTGTAACGCCATGCGTCGGCATCTTGTTGGTGACTGGTGTTTATGCGAACTGCCTGACAAGCTTCTTTGGCGTACTGAGTGTATTGCTCCGCGTCTGTAGCAAGTTCATCGCTTCTGTCGCACAGAAGCATACCATTGAGCATGGTTTGCACGTGAAGAAGGCGGTAAGGCTGAAATCGCGTTGTTTTTTGCGTTGCCGTGCAAACGTGATGTATGGAAGAATCTCGTCCTAGGTTTTGTGTTGTACGTCTACGTACATTGACAGCATGTCTGCTATGGTCTTTTTAAGCCTCTCTGTCAGTTCATTTGATTGCGGCTGAGACGACGTAGTATTTTGGTGACTTGTGCAGCTCAAATGAAAAAAATCATTCATTATTTGCGCTGTAAACGACGTCCCTCTGTCTGTGATTACGCATGGCGGGGGTACCATGCCGTAGGAAGATTTGGTGCACAAACAACTTCGCGACTACGGAGGCCATGCGACGGGGTAACGCTTTTGTTTCAGCATAACGAGTGGGATAGTCGGTCGCAACCATAATCAATTTGTTCAGGAGGACGACAAAAGCAAGGGTCCGTGTCGTTTCATTCTCACGTGGTCAAACGGTGTACGCGAAGCTGCGATCGGCTGGAGCAGACTCGTGGGTCTCACAGGCGGAGGTTTGCGGCGCTGGCATTCACGGCAGCCTTTCGCATAGCGATGTACGCTATATAGTCGTGGCTAGTAATACTGTTGGCGTACTCTGGCGAGAGTTTGCGAATAGCCCAAATGTCCTGACGTGGGTTCGTCGTGGCACGCAAGGAGAATGTCAGTACGCATGTCAGTAGGGACAACGAGTAGGAAGGCTTTGTTGTTACCACGAGCGTTTCTCTTGTAAAGAGTGCTTCTTCTTAGACAAAAGGAGGACAGCTCACGAGCAATGTGTCGACAAAACCTGGGAGTTCCGACCTTCCAGAGAATCAATAACTGGGCTTAATTCTTGGTCTGCTAGCTGTCTTGACGTGAAGTCAGATCGCCAACTGCTCCGAGAAAGGCCTATTCATCCTCGGAGTCTATGACAGAGTGTCCTACAGGCACTCGAGAAAGCGCGTCGGCGTCCTTGTGTTTTTGCCTTGACCTCTACACAATTGTATAGTCGAATTCCTGCAAGCGTGAACTCCACCGAGCGAGATGGCTAGATGGATCTCTGAGATTAGCCAGCCAGCACAGCGAGTGGTGGTCAGTCACCACTTTGAAGGGACGACCGTAGAGATAAGGCCGAAATTCGGTCATCACCTACACGATGGCGAGGCATTCTTTTTGTGATGTAGAATAATTGGACTCGGCTGGAGAAAGAGTACGACTGGCGTAAGCTATTATATCCTCAACGCCACCCTGTCATTGTACAAGGACAGCGACAATTCCTACGTTGCTGGCATCTGTGTGAATTTCTATAGCAGCGTCATCGTCGAAATTGGCAAGAACAGGGGCTGTTTGACTTCTCTGCAGTAGTTCGATGAACATTGTATCTTTCTCTGTGCTCCAAGTAAAGGGCACGTCATGTCGGGTGAGTCGCGTAAGAGGTCCAGCTATCTTCGAGAAGTTCGCGATAAATCGGCGATAATACGCGCACACGCCGAGGAAATGGTATACTGCTCTTTTATTTGATGAAACAGGGAAGGCGGTGATGGCAGACGTTTTGTCTGGATCAGGTCGCACTCCATCCGCACTAACATGTTCCAGAAATTTCAGCTCTCCATAGCTGAAAAGACATTTTTTGGGGGCTTCGGCATGACTTCCGCAGAGCGAATGGCTTCCAAAACCTTTATCAGGCGCATCACATGTTCTTCGATGCTCTCGTAGAAGATAACCACATCATCGAGGTAAACAAGGCAGCTTTGCCACTTCAAGTCAGTGAGAACAGTATTCATCATCCTCTTAAAAGTGGCTGGGGCAGAACAGAGGCCGAAGGGAAGAACTCGGATTTCCCAAAGTTTCTCTGGAGTCACAAACGCGGTTTATTATCGGTCTCGTTCATCCACTTCGATCTGCCAGTAGCCACTCTTTAGATCGATGGACGAAAAATACTTCACGCGTCGTAACCTGTCGAGAGAGCCATCGACCCGTGGAAGCGAGTAGACGTCTTTTTTCATGATGCTATTGCACTTCCTGTAGTCAATACAGAATCGCAGCGTTCCGTCGCTCTTCTTCACTTGAATGACTGGCGCGAACCAAGAGCTGTTGGATAGTTGAATAACCCCGTCTTCGGGCATCTCTTTTACTTGTATCTGAACAGCCTCACGTTATTTGACGGACACGTGATAAGGTTGGTGCCTGATGGAGCGGACGTCATCATCGATATAATATTTTTATGCTTCGTGAGGTGTGTTTGACGGACTTTAGAAGAAAAGGCGAAGCAAGATTGAAACTGCTTTAAAAGGTCATGAAGTGCAGCCTTCCTCTTGTCTTACAGCGTCGAAGTAATATCAATGTGGCTTAAATTTTTCTATTCTCATGCGTTTCCTCGGACGCGAAGCACTCCGTGATGTGGGCAACAGGGTCTCCATAGGCTACGGTGGTTCCGCGAAAAAAAAATGCAGGTGTTTGTAGTTAAAATTTGTAACTAGTATTTGTGACTGTGTCTCACGAACACGCACAACACTTCGGGCGACGCATACACCTTGGAGCAGCAGAAGTGATAGGTTCTTTTTGGCCAGCACGTCACCTTCTCGGAGGTCTTCACAAGTGACTTCGATGGGAACAGCTGCTCGAGGCGACAGGGTCACATTGTCGTGTCGCAGAGAGGGCATATAAAACATATTTGTTTACACAAAATCATAATAATTAAAATCACAAAAAAGGGAAATTACAAAATTATAAACAGTTATTACCATATACAAAGCCATAATAAAAACAGACAATCAAACAATTTTAGTAACAACTAAAACATGGACTATGTTACAGATTAAGGTGAATGGAAAAGATAAGAGGTGTACATTTTTAAGATTACCTATGTTCAATAAGTACACATTATGATTGAACAAGTTATTCATATAATTTATGAACAATTGGTTGATTAAGGAACGTCTCACCTAAAATATTACCAATATAAAAAACCCTATTTTATGAACATGATACAGACTCATCGCTTGTCGGGTGTACTGATGTTGTAATGTCATTATTGCGATTTGTGAGGCAAGCAGTTCGCTTTCAATCGCAGCTGTAAATACGTTTATGGATGTTTCAGTGGTTAGGGTAGGCTTCAGTGCGTTCTAATTTTTAATGGTTTGAGGAAAAAAAAATGAATATTTGAAGTAATTAGTGTTGAAACAGTATTCGGCAAGAGTATGTGAATGATTAAGATGGGTTGGTCTGCTGTGAAAAAAAAGTATATACCTTAAAGTCTCTATTTTTATTAGTTTGTGTATTAGCTGGAACAGTAGATTTAGTCTTGTTAGTATTGTTCAGTTTTGTAGTGACAAATTTTAGCGTTTTTAGATAGGTGTGTCGGTGAGTCAGTTAGTCTATACTTGTTAAAACTAATACTTTTTGCTTTTATTTGAACTGATTCTATTTTATTAATCTGTTTGGGGGGTATATGGGAACGAGACAGGGCTGGCATATTCCGGTAAAAATCAGATGAGGGTTGTATAAGCTAGTGTTTGGTATTCATTGGTGCGTGCTTAGTACGTCTTTTCAGTAAAATTAGACTTTTTATTGCTGTGCATGTTAGGTTATCAATGTGAGTATCTTATCTCAGGTCACTTGAAATCATTAGTCCTAGATATTTGTGAATATAGACTGTAGTTAAGGGGCCATTGTCAATGGTATAGGGAAAATTGGACCTGTGTTTTCAGCGGGTTATTGCCATGCAAACACATTTACCAATAATAAGGGGCATCTGCCATTTTGTGCACCACTTGTGTACAACTTCTAATGCGCTGTTCAGAGTTAGGTGATCGGCAGGGGTATGGGTTTCTTGCTAAAGTACGCAGTCATCTGCGAATAGCCGTAATTTTACTTTAGTTGAGAGGGGTAAATCATTAATGAACATTGTGAATAATATTGGTGCTAGTACGCTGCCCTGTGGCACGCCTGACGTGACTGCTGCAGCTCTAGAGGTGATCTCCTCTAGCTGTACAAATTGGGAGCGATTGGTTAAGTAATTTTTATTCCGGTGTACAATGGTACTCTCTCCAACAGTAATCTTTAGTTTGCTTACAAGTGTGGTATGTGAAACATGATTGAATGCTTTTGACGAATCTAAGAATATAAGGTTGATTTGTTTAAGGCTATTATTAGACTACTGGGCTGCATCATGTATTAATTTTAGAAGCAGAGTAACTGTTGAAAGGCCCTTTCGGAAACCATGTTCTAGAGTAGAAAGGGTATGTTTTATTCTAGGTAAATACCTATGAGTTCCAATACCACGCGCTCTATAAGTTACACACTGAACAATTTAGGGAAATTAACCTGTAATTTGAAAGTGCGGCTTTGCTGCCTTCGTCATGTATTGGAATATTTTTGGGGTTTTCCATACCGTGGATACAGCGCATGACTGCAGTGATTTATTAAAAATTAGACATGAATACTTTGCTACCCACTCCACATACCTTTTAAGGAAGACGTTTGATAAGTTGTCAGGAGGGGACCCTTCTTGGTATCAATATTTAATAATAGGTTGAACACGCCTTGCTCGGTAACTCTCAAGGGGTCTATTGGTGAGTGGTCGGAAGATTGCATGGGCTGTAAGTGTCCGTCATTTACGGTAAAAACTGACTGAAAGTAATCGTTGAAGGAATTGACGAGGTCATTATTGTTTTCAGAAGAACGCATTGGCTTATCGTTTTTCTTCGGATTTATGTATTTCCAAACACTGTTTGGAGTGCTTATCAAAACTGTGGGAAGTGTCTTTGCAAAATAAATATTCTTACCATATTTTAACTTATTTCTCATGTCTCTGACAGATATAGTTCGATCGTGTCTTGTTACAATAGTTGGTGCTGGGTTCAGTTTTTTCTTAGACGTTTTACCTTTCTTTTCACATGTATTACGTCACGTGTTATCCACGGGTTTAGTCGCCCAGTTTTTTTTCTTTTTGATCGGTACGTAGCTTTTGATGCATGACGTCACAATGACTATAAATCTACTCCAGCGTGTTTTGATGTCAGTGGATGGGTTATCTGCGAGTGCTACGAATGAATCATATTCAAAAGAAAGACAGTCGATTATGCTTGTGTCATCAGCGTGCTTGAAGTCATGATAATAAAGTGACGCCTGCTGATGTATTTTGCCGTCATTCACTTTTACAGCGCAATAAGTCCTGTTATGATCTCAGATGTCTTCTATAATTTCAATTTTAGTAGCTTCTTGCGAGAAATAATCAATCAAGAAAACTAAATCAAGAATTTTTGACGATGATGCATGTATTCGCGGGAGCTGGGTCACTATCTGATGTAAATTGAAATTGAGCTTGAAATCACATATTGAATGCAAGCCATCAGACTTGAAATACATAAAATTTCAATCTGTTTGTGGCATATTAAACTCACCTAGAAGGATTAGTCTGGCATTTGATACATGACTCTGCGTGTAATCACAAAGTGAAGCAATGACGTCACTGGAAACAGGGGGGCAACGGTACATACAACCCACAGTGATGGCACGTGAACCTATCAACAATTTTCAAAATATTGCGTCTACACCTTCAGCATCTACAAGAACCAGATGTTGAAGGTGTAGGTGGGCAAGGCAAGATATTCATTGTTGCCGTGATCTTAGGGGTAAGAAGTGGGTGTTTATTTGAAAACTTATAACTAAAGAACAGAAGGAAAGGAGAAATTAGTAACAATGGCCGCACTGTAGCTGCTTAACTAGATCGGCTTATGCCTGAACGGTGGCCTCTAGTGAATGAGGCAGGATTAATGAACAGGGAAAAAGAGAGACATTGGAGCGGGCTATTCAGAAACGTACACACTTGTACTTAATGACTCATAGTTCTCTTGTGAACAAAGTTAGTTTATCTGCGAGGAACACCGGTACTCTTACGCCACGGGCAAAGGCGTAGCCAGTAACTGGCACTCCGGGCCAGTGTTCCTCGCCTCTAGAAATGTTTTGTTTGCCTTGCTTGCACAGTGCCAAATGACCATTTGCCTGCTCAGCCCCCACCTTAGGTCAAGCAGGTGCCCACCACCCCCCGAAAAAATTTGTCACGGAGAGCGGGACAGAGAGTTTTAAGAAGGCATACAGAGTTCTATGGGCCACCTCCAACGCGGGACAATCCACTGGGTCACAAGAGCGCTTCAGGGCAGTAAGCGGGCAGCCAGCGTGAAAAGTAGCGGCTATAAGCACCCCATTCACCCGCCACTGATATATTTAAAAGCACTGAACCGCAGGAGCAGGTATTCGAATGTGTGCACTTCCCAGAGAGTTCGCAAGTATATGTAGGTGTGAGTCCGTGGCGTCGTTTGCACGCTTGCTACCACACGCACCCGACATGCAACCGGCCCAGTACTATCTATTGTTGGTGAAGTATGCTACGTGACGTGTCACGAGTATTCTCTACGTGCTGCTTTAGGTGGCGTCGGATAGTGACAAGCGTGTCATCACTGTTCGGAAGTACTTTGAAGGTCACAATATATTCATCGACGATATCGTTGGAGATACTGCATACAGTGGTTCAGAATTCACCACGATCACAATGTCGGAGTCGCCCTCACAAGCGATAAGTGCTTCCTGCGTATCTCTTCTATTGAAACAGTCGAATTTAGCTCTTGCTTTGTTCTTTCACTCGCTGCTCTAGCCCCTTTCATTTTGTTGTGTTTGTAGTTAGTAATAGGCCAGAAGGGGGGGGGGGAGCCGCGTGCCTAAAGGATAGCGAAATGTATGTACCCCGCATGGAAATGAACACCTGTGTTCACATAGGATGACATGTTTGTGCTGTTGCCCGAGGCCTGAGGTACTTTTTCTATAGATGCAAGGTGTCTTAAAGTCGTTTCCGATCCGGTGTGCGGAGTGACCATCGTTACAGCCCAGGCGCGACCATCCCACTTTCGCTCCTCTCCTATGCTTCGCCTATTTTCTGAGTGTGCTGCGAAGGAAACGAAACGCTCCTCAACAATGCCTCCACACTTCAACTGCGCATGTGCGTCCCCCTGCTCCTCTGTCTCATCTTCTACGCTCCCCGTGGTAACGCTTTCCACGTTTCCGTGAGACAGAGCGTGTATGCTTTGTTGGTAAACGCTGATAGTCGGTTCCGCCTCAGGTTAACGCAAGGAGGTAGAAGGACAATCTTCTCGCGGGAGCGATGCACACCTCCCGTGCAGCTTCGCATCGCATCATCCTCCTCGTTTGTGGTAGATGTTGTAATTGCCAGTGGTGACAGCGGTTTCACATGATCCGGAATCCAAGTAACAATCCACATATTTTCGACATGCGACTTCATACCAAATTCTGCACCCACTTCCAATGGTGACATATAAGTTCACTTCAACCTGTTTTCTGGCAGAGCTCAACCATCGTCTGGTAACGCTAACCCCACATGCTTATCACGCGAAATCACTAAACCGTGCACAGTATTCTCAGTCTTGAAAAAATGTTCTCACATTATAAACACGTATGATTTATTGAGAAAAAAATATCCTCTAGATGCGAAATTGCCAACACTTGGCAAGATGATTTCGCTAAATTTTCTCATTTACACCTTGACCTTTAGTACCTTTCCTTTATAGGAAAGGCCTTTCCTACATAAGCCCAATGCCCTATGTCATGTGGTTGAATGACAAAGTGGCTGGCACAAATAAATGATTATGGTGAATGAATGGTGTCATGAGTACCTTCATCTCCGAACCAACACATGAATGCATGCACTTGTTAAAATGCATATGAGCCGCGAAAGCTGAAATTCTCGTGTATGTTGCGTAGACATACGCGCAACGAAATAAGCTGCTCTATCAGGATGTATAGGACGTTCGCACACACACCAACGCGCTGTGGTGAGCAGACGAAGCAAGGAAGCATTCACACAGGCTTTTCGCAGTGTCGCCGCTAGCTGCCGACTCCGTTAGATGTTGCGCCCAAATGAGCATGCCAGTCCTACAATATTTGTCCTTTCTGGTAATGTTTAAGATGCCTTGTAACCTACATTGCAACCACAGGCTGCAAGTGTCAAAATTGGGGTCTCTTCAATTTCGGCCTTAAAGTTGAACGCGATAGTGATAATCTTTTCCCATTTCAACCATTAGTTCATACTTTTCATTGTATGATGTTACCTGAGAAGTTTAAATTCTGTATTACTGCACTGTAATTGATAAAGTTGAAAGTGACTCTTGCTAGTGAAGCTCTAACAGGTGGCTGCATTTTGTGTAGGTAATAGGTAGCATGCTTTAAATCAAAAGTAATTACAACGCACATAAAATCTTTCCGAACTTCCTATGCACTGCTACGTGGTCTTGAGGGAATACGCGCAGAAGCGTATGTGCTTTTAGTAATGTGTGGCTGCCTCTAAAACACGAAATCCTTATGGTGATCATATGTTCTGACGCCCGATGGCAATGCACGCTTATACCATGCAATTTTACGACGATATTGTATATTGTATTGTGAAGCCTGCATACAGGACTCGTGTGTTTGCAAAACATGAAAGTTATTTTCACTGCATTACCATGAAGAGGAAGTTGTTGAAGTGTTGGAGTTGAAATTCCTGCGAGACGAACTATGTAATGATCTTGCGTTAAAAAAAGTCAACCGTTCCAGCGAAGTTTGCTGCTTTAATCTACACTGGGAATCTCACAATGGTTTAATGAGGCTAAGCGTTAGATGCCTCATCTAACGCGAAACTGGGTCATGGGCGTTGGCGGCGTCTGCGACGAGTGATGAAAAAAAATCATCACCATAGGACGTCACAGATCGCTTAAAGAGGGAAAGCTGTAGACGAAGGCCAGGAGGTTGAATTGTGGTCGCATTGTAGCCTTGTCACGACATGACTGTGATGTCATGTGGCGTAACTTTCATCAAGGAGGCAACGCAAAATCAAGTGAGGTGCCTCTGATTTGGTGGCAGTGCAAAACCATGTTAAGTGGAGAAAGATTTTGAAGGGTGCCACGGTTAGATCAGTACAAGAAAAAAAAGATGATTTTCGCCTTCAAGTCCAACCAACCAACCAATCAAGTTCTTTTAGGTGAAGGGTCTGGACCATGTCAGTTTTTTTTAGTTCTACGCATAAATGAGTGTATACAGTCTGGTTTGTATTCAGCACCGTGCACGTGCCACGTATATTGATTAGCGCTTCGAGATTAGGGTTTCCGATATTAGCACAGAAGAAAAAAGGCACCGCATTTCGTAATAAAACGCGCAAACCACACACACACACACACACACACACACACATTTATATATATATATATATATATATATATATATATATATATATATATATATATATATATATATATATATATATATATATATATATATATATATATATATATATATATATATTTATATATATACCGTACACAAAAAAACTCCACTTCATTAACATACTGGCTGTGCCAAACTTTCGTGCTAATACTGCTAACGATGAAATGAGGAACATGCTATACTAAAATTGATCCGATTTTGCATGTCACTCCGGCACAGTCGGCATTCGGCATTGTGACGTGTCGTCGAGCCAAACATGAATGCGCTTGCAAGAATTATGTATCTATGCAGTTCGTTCCACGACGACCAAGCTCATATGCATGCAAATGGCCACGACGTAGCAATAACCAGAACTGCTTGGTCTTACGCAAACTAGTGAATGTACAGTCAGCAGATATTGGATGATCGTGTGCAGCGAATGAAACGGAAACGCAAATTTTTTGGGGGTTTACATAGTCCCTTTAGCTGTGCCACGTCACATATGAAACATTGCACCCATTTATTCATTCTATAAGGCATTTATATAAAAAATGAACAGAAAATTTACGACAGGTGCTCTAACAAGTAGCAACTATAACTATTTTTTCACGTGAATCATTGCATGCAATTTTATTACTATAGTTGCCGTATGGTAGTCTTAAAAACTGGGGTGAGAGTAGTACTACACGTGAAAAAAGCTATTTTTGTGTTGTGCTCTTTCACATAGTAATTCAGTGCCCCAGTGGGACGCGATGCAAATATTCGCGTGACTGTTGCCACCAGAAATGTTTGGAATTGATTGCAGGCAAGCGTCTGCGTCAACCTTCGCGAATATAGGTACAGACATATGCGCAGAAGGAATAACACTTGTGTAGAATGGCGGAGCGCGTGGCTGCGAACAATATTTTTGTCTGCAGCTGCTACTTCACGCAGTTAGCTACAAGCTTCTGTGCATGTTTGATTACAGCACAAGAAACTGGCTATCATATGACTATGTTAGGTATCATTACAGTGACGGTCTTTTAATACTTTTGCAGATGCTCTAGACAGCTCTACTTCCATCTATACAAACAAGAAGCTCTACAGCATCGAAAGTGCTTTGCTACGACTATAACCAACGTTCAGTGTGCTTTTTTGTAAGACTGTAGCGTTTCTACAACTCTATCTAAAAAATGTTATCCAAATGTTCTTACTGTCTTGTATAGTAAAAAAAAATGCACCATCTCCCGCTCAAGGGGACCACGAGGCTATGCGAAGCTGCATGGGAGATGGCGCAGCTCACGCTAGAAGGTTGTCTTCCCATCTCCTCCCAGTCAAACGAGAAGGGGCCGCCGATCAACGATCATGCACAAGGCAGACACAATCTGCCTGATGGAAATGGGGAACGCGTTTCCACGGTGAGTGCAGGTGGGGGCGCGTAAGAAAGAAGAGAAAGGGGCAGGAGGGTACACATGCGCAGTGGAGATGTGGATGCAGCACTGCTAAGGAGGCGTTTCGTTGCCTTCGCCGGCGACTCGCAGAAAGGGGGGGGGGCGTAAGAGAAGTGTGAGAGTAGGAAGAGTGCGCATGCGCTGTAAGGGCGGTCACGTGCTCGGCCACCTCCTTGCGATCACACGAGAGGGGGCTGACTATCAACGGCTACCAACAACGTAGTCGCGCTCTGTCTCACGGAAACTAGGAATGCGTTACCATGGGGAGCAAAGGATGGGGAAGCGTAGGAGAAGATAGAGGGGAGACAGGGATATGCGCATGCGCAGTGTAGGTGTGGACGCGGCACTACTGAGCAGACCTTTCATTGCCTTTGCTGGCGACTTGCAAGAGAGGGGGAGCGTAAGAGAGGAGCGGGAGAGGCATGCACGTGCTGTAACGATCGTCACGACGCACGCGGGATTGATCTCGTCCTTAAGACGCTTTGAATCTAGTACAGCGTGGGCATTTAAAACAAAAGATGCTGCATTGCATCCACGAAATTCGCGAACCTTGTGATTACGAATTAGCCTGTGTAAAACGAACATAAAATCTTGATAAAGCAGGTGTATCCGATGGCGCAGATACGTTGTAAGTAATTTTATTGTCGACTGTAACCTTTTCATTCTGTTAAATGGAGTACCTTGACTTTAGGAATTATTTTATTAAACAAGAAACACTCGCGTTCGGCTTGAAGATATCGGGATGACTAAATTTACAGCGAGACGTTTTCCTTCAGTCTTAATTTAAAGGTACGGCATCAGCACTCTTTTATGTTGCATTTTCTGACGTGGCACATTCGCGTGACGTGCGTGTTGAGGTCATCGTTGGGTTAGAGTTAGACGTCAGAACCTCAAGTTCAGGCTTTCTGATTGCCCGTGCCAATATAGAAGTTGCTATTTTGTAGCCATTCTCTACATCATACCATGCCTTAAACCACACAGTTTCCTAAAATTAACTAGAGGGGACTATGTCGATGCGATCGTTCAGCGACCATGGCAATTATGGGTATGATGGGGATTTGCCTAGTCTTTGTGCTTTTGGGCGGCGAACTCAATTGTGGCTTTATTTATTGTTGTGTTTTTGTTTTGTTTCGTAGCAAAGAATAAACCGTCTTTCCCTTTTGACCGGATTTGAATTGGTAAGCCTAAAAAATTAAGGTGGCGAATCGCAGCTGCTGAAGATTTGCTGATTGTTGTTCCGTACGACTAGCTTCAAGCCACGTAAAGCCAGAATGGTTGTAAAGTTCGAGAACTAGGCAAATCAATGTCATACCCATTATTACCATTCATGCTAAAGCGCCATGCGTTGCAGCTCTAATAGACACTAGCGCCAGAGTTTTCTCTAGTGTATATTAATGAAACTCTGTGCCTCAAACGACTAACAGAAGCTGCTTTGGCTTTGAAGGGGCGAAGCACTTTAGGACAGAGTCTTGTCTGACCGCAGTGCCCATCATGAAGATATTCATGTATATGAGACAAAAAAGTTCAGCAACGGACCATTATTAGGCATAATAAAGACATAACATTATAAAACACCTAGCAGCACAAATTCTTCACACCATGCAGTCGGCGACTTCCACGTCCACACTGTGGACCTTAGAATCTCGCTTTTGCGTCAATGGCCATTGTCTGCTGACATGGTATATAGAGAACCATTGCTACATAGTGCAAACATATATGAAGGTGAATAAAAAATATTTACAATTGACGAACAACAACTCTAAATGTTACGAAACAATATAAAACACCTACGAGATCAACCATCCGTACTAGTCGGTATCATCAACGTAGAAGTTGTATACCATAGTACCCAGTCCTGCCCAGTCATCATCATTCGCTTCGTGAAGATGCGTGATTTTAAAAATGATCTCTTGAAGAAAGTATGCGCATCGGTTGGTGGCAACGCTGGGTGAAGCTGACGCAAGAACACATTATGCCCCGCCTCGGTGGTCTAGTGGCTAAGGTACCCGGCTGCTGACGCGCAGGTTTGGGTTCAAATCCCGGCTGTGGCGGCTGCATTTCCGATGGAGGCGGGAATGTTGTGGGCCCGTGTGTTCAGATTGGGTGCACGTTGAAGAGCCCCAGGTGGTCGAAATTTCCGGAGCCCTCTACTACGGCGTCTCTCATAATCATATGGTGGTTTTGGGACGTTAAACCCCACATATATATCAATCAAGAACATAATATGTTTATAAACAAGCAAAGAAGTCACGGGGCCGTAGAATACGAAAATTACGCCATACTGTTTCGGTTGATCTTGAGCATTATTTGAACAATGTGATGCTGCGCTTTTTAAGAGCATAAACGCAGGATGACAATGAAACAGTCCGAGTAATTTATGAGCGTGCCCTTTTTAATTATTAGTGCAGAATTCAACAGCTGCACGCCCCCCCACGCCCCCCCCCCCCAATTTTCTTCGCGCAATGCAGATAATAATGACAAAGCGAGAGGTGAAGAGGGAAGCCGGGAGGTTCACCAGGTATAAACATCCGACTTGTTACCCAGCACTGGTGTTGTGGTGGGGAAAGAGGGGTCGCAAAAAGGTTGTATAGAAAGAAAGAGAGAGAGAGAGAAAGAAATGAAAAGAAATGGAGAGAGAAAAACACATCCACAAGCAAGATTAAAGAAACAACATATACAGGAAAGGTGTTCTGGCAAAAGTCGTTCATAAAGTCTTGTAGATCGCAAAATTCGTAGTAAAACTTGAAGGGCCTTCTTGTGCCATGTTGCGTTCTGTCGATTGCTTAAAATTATTTCTGCCAACAAAGGTCGGTCATGCAACATCTTGAGCATGGTGCAAAGGCATACAGTCGCTGTGCATTATACTGTAGGCAGTCGCAAACACTAAGCCCAGTTGTTTTTTCATCGCCACGATGGTCACAGCATAAGGTGTCGGCGAAAATGGCGGCACTGCAGTCTCCGATGTCAGTCTTACGCCATGTAGATGAACACAAGATGCTTTTACTGCTATAAAAATAAAGAACACGTTGAGTTGAACGCAAAAATGTTCTTGCAAGTAGTGCACAAGCATGCCGCAATTATTGGACAGTTTAAGTTGTATGCAATATAATATCGAATGGACATTGTTTTTGACAAAGCGTTGTGCTATACAAAACATTTGAAGCTGAAATTATCAAACGACCTCAAGTCATTGATACGAGTGGTGTATTCTGCGTTTAAAAATATTATAAGTGCCAGAATATTCGCGGCCATATTCGTTTCATGGGGTAAGGCGTGCAGTTTTCGGTGACACGGCATAGTGCTTTCTTTTACATTTCGCACACACACAAAAAGGGAACTGATCTCACGCTCTGTTACTCCTGAATCAACGCAGCTACGCAAGAGGTATACTCTTACATCTCGGTCATTTTTATAGCTGTGTTTACGAGTATAGGTGGATATGACTTATAAAGATGAGTATTTCTTTTAGGGTAATATTTTGAAATGTACAATAAAAAGTGTTGTCCATCTTTGTTTTCAGCAAAAAACAACACCACATGTTTTCTTATTTCGGGTAATTAAAGTCCACTACCAGGTTCATAATTTCAATTTTGCCTTCACGTACCATGAAAATGTCTCGTCAGACAATTTTTTAAAAACATATAAAAAGAGAGGTCAGTGCCAATGCGTTGCGCCAGCTACCTCCTCTTCTCATGCATGATATTTGTCATAGCAAAACAGAGAACAAGCACAAAACTATCCAAAGGAACTTGGGATGTAAAGAGAGCGCAAAAGATATAGACAAGGACAGAGGAAGAGAAGACACCACGCTGATGTCGTCTCTTCTTCCGTCCTTGTCTGTATTTTTGTGCTGTTTTTACATTACAACCGTGAGCCACCAAGTAGCCCAACTTTCGCTATTATTGCAAAGGAACTTACTAAAAACATGCGCACTAAGTCCGTGCTCGTCAATACAAGAAAGTGTCCATGCAAGAGAGAAGTGTAAATCATAGGCTTTTTATCAATGCACCTAAACAACGGAGCACAATGAATGCCGTGAGTTGCTTTCGTCTTACGAAAAAGAGGTGCCTGATATTATTCAGTTATTGTCGCAGGCATGTAAATGTTTTTTTTTTCTTTTAGCCTTCTCCTGATCGTTTTTTTTTCTTTTCTACCTTCCACAATTATTGTTGGGGTTTTACGTCCCAAATCCACGACCCAATTATGAGTGACATCACAGTTTAGCACTGCGGAAGTTTCGAAATCCTGGGTTTCCTTAACGTCTGCCTAAATGTAAGTGCGAGAAACACTATAGCGTTTTGCCCCTGTTGTTTCTTACCATTCGACTACGTTAAGCGCTTGCACAGTACGGTGTAACTAACGGGCTATTTATCGTCCGCTTAGCCTTTATCTCTCTCTTTCTCTTTTATTTCATTTTCAAATATTGTTTTTTGATGAAGCAGCAATCCCGTGCACGATCATGCGGTTTCGCAGTCGCGGGACAGGTTTTCATACTTTTACAGTATTCCTTTCTACCAGAAAACGTAAACACACAATGTGCATCGCGCTGCAAACGAATAATTTCAACGGCTCTGTACATCGATGGGCGCACATCACATCTGCACGACTCGAACGACAATTAAAGGGTGAGCTTAATCCCTTTAAAACCGTGATTCGGATATCACACATTAACTTACGCTTACTCGCATCTTCTCAACTGACTTACATTTAGCTACACTTTGTTTTATACAAAGAAATGGTCCTTCTCGTTAAAAAAAAAAAAAAAAAAACTTGGTGATAATCTCGTACGCGATCGTAGATTGGTCGACGAGAATGCGTACTCATGGTCTTTGGTGTGTTTTATTGTGTTTTTTTCTTCGAGATACACCATAGTTTTCTTGCGATTGAGAGCGCGTACGGCGACACGAGGCGGCCTCTCACGGCGACCACGGTAACTGTAGCTCACGCGATGCTCAAACCAGTCAATAATCGTAATTTTTCGTATATGGCGTGGCCATTTGGGTATATGGCATTATTGGTAAAGGGAAAAGGGAATGATGTCTAGCTGAGTTTGAGAATTACATGTAAATGTTAAGGCGCTTTCTACGTCATAACACCAGAAGCCTCGACAGCAGATCGGTGACGCTTTCGTAGACGCGGAAAACGCATTGCATGGCCCCTTTAAATTGACTTCACGGACCTAATACCTTATAGACTAATTCAGTTAGAAGAATTTGGGCCCTTGATTACCAAAAGCCCTGCATAAGCACGCTTTTTTAGCACTAATATATTTTCTGGGTGACAACAACATAATTTTCCGTATGTTTGGCTCACTCACTTTAACATCAACGCTACCTTGATTGATATGTGTGTAGGTGATGGGGCCACTGTAAGTTGTGCGTGCTTTATACGTGCACTGACTTGATAACTCCTATATAACTTTAGAGAGATATAGCATACCTTGACCCGTGATCCACCAGAGTTTACTGTGGTAAGGCGTGTGCGCATGCGTTATTGAAACAGATCGTGACGAATATGCGCCTCATGTTAGCGTTCATAACTACAGCGCTAAGCCACTAGAAATAACAAAAGACGCACTATTCATGACGTTCGATTTCGCAGACACAGTGATCATTGTGCAAGGTGAGCCGTGTCTACAAAAACTCAGTACGTTTATTTTCTCCCACTACAATCAGCCAGACGGTAAGACAATGAAATTTAGCAGTCTAGACACGCTTTCGTCGCAAGCACCATGATCGTCCGACGACGGAGTGGCTAAGATTTCTGGATCTCAGCGATGGGCGGCTGTCAGAGATTGGGCGGGTCGTCGTCTTGGCTGAACAAGGAAATCGTTGGAGCAATGATATACGGCTTTCAACAAAGTAGTTCTTCCCAGAAATGCGTATTTCGCCACGACTGACGTTTCTTTTCCTTTCCTTTTGTTTCCCATGAATGCCGATATTCGCAAACGCTTTGTTATTCCCTTGACTGAGCTAAAAGCCATCAATTGGAAGGCGAAACTCCCTGGCTGCTGCAGCCGTGGTCGGCTGAGCTTTCAAGGGCGCCAACCCTTGCAACGCTTCTCTTTTTGTCAACTTATTATTGGATGTCTAAGCATGACTGTTAAAATTTTTGTACACTAAACACTACTGATAGCAACGAGCAAACAAGGCGATCCGCCTCGCACGCGTTGCTTCAGATGTTTTAAAGGGGTCGTGACACCCAATGTTCAACCATAATCTGTGTTGCGTGCGTTGTTCCTTGTACGTTTACAAAAGAAGCTGATGAAATTTCAGCGCATTCGGTCCTGCCAGTAATTTATGATAGAATATTTTTTATGAACGAGCGAGTGGCCAAGTGGTCGGGCAACACTGGCGCGCTCGCTAACCGTGACGTGACGAATCGCTTGCTACGCGAGCTTCTGCATGATGTGCAGTACGGAGGGTGAACGTGTTTAATTGTCAGCTGCGCTCTCAATCGAGTTGTTTCGGCGTTGTGCAACGTGCCACTCGAACTGGTTGACTTGCAGCGGTAGAAGCCATGCCACTGCGTCGCCCATGCTGCGCTGTTGGGCGCCAGAGCACACCGAGTAGGGAGAGTACTAGCGTCGCACTATAGCGCCGCACTGAGTATTATCGGCGTCAAATGAAACACGAAAAGCGGCAAGCCTTCGAGACAGTGTAGTGCGCTCCGTCTAGTTATCACCGTTGATAGGCGCGCGCATATTGTTCGACAGCTCTGCGCATATATGCGTGCCTGTCCGCGGTGACAGGTGGACGGCACGCATTACACCATCGCGAAGGCTTGCAGCTGTTCGGGTTTCATTTGACGCTGACAGTACATGTCGTTTGCTTCAGATAATGCTTACATACATGCCGCACGTATACCAAAAGATGCAAAATCAACGGTCAGGACGCGCAGAACTGTTACTACCACTTACTAAGTTGTGCATCCACGTATTCTAGCTAACAAAACTGTGCATTGATTGATATGTGGATTTAACGTCCCAAAACCACTATATGATTATGAGAGACGCCGTAGTGGAGGGCTCCAGAAATTTAGACCACCTGGAGTTCTTTAACGTGCACCCAAATCTGAGCACACGGGCCTACAACATTTCCGCCTCCATCGGAAATGCAGCCGCCGCAGCCGGGATTTGAACCCGCTCCCTGCGGGTCAGCAGCCGAGTACCTTAGCCACTAGACCACCGCGGCGGGGCGACAAAACTGTGCATGCTTTACCTATTCATTTGCACAAAGAGTGCTCGTGGATGCAGCGTCTCCAAATCGTTAAGCTCGCTTGTCAACCTGGCACGCTTGCAATAAAGCTACTTACCATTGCGGAGGGCCATCAGCAACGTCTACCACATCACCGAGGTTGTTGGCATCTGGGTTTGCCCCGTCTTCAGCGCTTTCTTCACTCGAGCTGGTGGCGATGGGTTCGAAATCAAAATGCGCCGCGTACACGACGTCGTCGCCGCTTCTGCTGCTCGATGAATCATTGCCCGAAACTTGAGCTGCTGATGGTGGCAACAACATGGCGATGGTACCGGCGCCACTTCGAAACACTTGCGACTCGTGCGAACCACGCGGTAAGCAACACTCGCAACACAGTGAACACACTGACCGTGTGCCGAAGGGGCCGCTTGGTAGGAGACGACGGCGGCACTGCTCCCATCGGTTTCTGACGTCACGCACGCCATGGCAAAAGGGCAGTCGCCACTGTGGGTGGAGTTTATAGTCAAAGACTTCTACGGCTTATTTTTCACTGAAATAATCTTTCACAGTCCAGTTCTCACACGTGTACTAGCATATTCGATCCTCTACCTTCGACATGTCACAACTCCTTTAACAACATCACGGAAACTGATCGCAGTAATTGATACAACTCTAAATTAGTATTCGTATTTATGAAAATTTCTTTTTGGATGTCACTGAGTTACTTCAACCTGTGTGAAACCGCAAATGTTTTTGTAGAGTGGTCACATATTTTTACAGTGCTGATCTTAATATGAGAACGTTATTCGAAGTACTATTCAAAACAGCTGTATGCCGTATGTCCACATACAAGGCGGCCAATGAGTAGACCGCGTCATATTCGCGCGTCGTATCTCCTTATACATTAAAAACAGGTTTGGTGTATAATGCCTGCGACAAGCCCAATATAGCCACTGGTTTATTTTGTTTCTGACCTATTAAAGTGCTAAGGACAAGCGTTGGATACGGTGTATACTGGTGTAAGGCCATTATTCGACGATATTGCTTAAACATATGGAAGGGTTTCAAGACGCAACGCCCTCATAAAGGCGGGTGCACACATACTGTTCCTATTCTTAAAAATTGTTTTTATAATCGGAATGTCTGTCGGTGAAAGGCGTGGTTTGAGCGATGTTTTTTCTTACGAGCTTAAGAGAGGAAAGCTACCTAACGCTGAAATGTATCTCCTTACTCGTTAAGTATTCACGGAAGAAGACATTCGTTAATGACATTATGAAGTAAAACGAAATGGAGAAAATTAGATTATTAGATCTTCGTATAGATTACCGATACAGCACTCTATGTGAGCTGATTTGTTTGTTTCTTTTATAATGAAGGACAGGCCTGCCTCAAATTTAATTTGGCGCTCAAAGTCACTTCTACCGTAGCGTCAGCGTGACTTGATGGCTTTCCGGACAAGCTTGTTTACTTCGGCTCGTATGTGCGGAAAAAGCCTACCGAGATATCCAAATTTAGAGCCTCAAAACTTAAAAAATAATGCCATGGTGCTGCTAGCATGCACGACAGCAGAAATTTCCGGAGCCCTCCACTACGGCATCTCTCATAATCATATGGTAGTTTTGTGACGTTAAAATCCACAAATTAATCAATCAAGCACGAAAGCAGAAATCAACAAACCGAAAATCATTACTTGCGCATAGATGGTGCAAGGCTGGAATCAACAGCGGAGCTAGTGTTTGACCTAGCTTTTTCTGAGATTTTGCTAGCGATACTAATGTCTTCTAAAGAATTGTAAGCTTTTGATTGTAGTACCAGGCCCCAGCAACTCTGTGTTAATTTTGGTTTCAAAGAACATGCACGCTCGTAGCGGTTGTGCAGATCTGGTTGTAGGAGTAAAATTTATGTTGATATTCGTATTTGTTGGCTTTTACAAGCTTCAAAAAATACATAAATTCCATACCACTGTAAAGGACTTTTTCTTTATATGTCTTGTTTCATTTCTTCCTTTGTGAATTTTAAATCAGGCGAATTGGTTGACCTGAGTTCGTAGTGCTTGCCTCCGCTCCTTCTCGCAACTCACCTAGCGATATTACAATTTGGGTTGCGCTCAGCAATCTCACTCGGTTGGCGTGCCAGCTACGGGAAAAATAAAGACTGCAAGCTGTGGCGCCAGATGGCAGAGAATAGAAGCCGCAGTGAGCTACGCAAATCATGACAACGGGTAAGCACAGATATTTGGACCCATTATTTGAGCCAGTATTAATTTTGCATGACTAAACCCGTCAGTAATTAATTGGTTAAGACGGCAGTCAAGGTCCTGTCGGCGAAATTCGCTTAATGAAAGGTTTGAATACGTGTTGGCTCGGCTACGTACTTTCGCTTCTTTTACTTTTTGCATGTACTTGAAATGATGTTAGGTAATTATAGGCTCCTTCCTTTTTATGAAATTCATGTAGTCGTGGTTTGAAACTTTCTGGGTCTTAACTTCTAATACTGTCTCAGAAACGCATGTGATGGTATAAACGCATTTAGAAATCGTTACGGGGAATTGCACTGGAGCCAACATCTCTTTGTCGAGGCAACGCTGTTGTCCTGACGAGGACAAGTCAACCGGTCATAACACTATTCCCAGTGACATTCTCTCTTAAAAAAGTCTAATAGCTTCAAGCTTTTCCTTGCCTCTGAACTTCAGTACCATTGGTGCTCAGGTTCTGTGAGAGAACTATGTGTGCCTTTATAACAAACGTGATTGAGTCAATATACTGTGTCCTTCATCGATTGCTGATAATTTTTAGATTGGTTCAGATATTCTTGATTAAACGTTTGCTCATAATGTCAGTGGTAAGGTACAGCAGTTTTTATAGATTGACACTTTATGACAACGTGAATGTCTCTGTTTTTACAACAAAACGGGCAATTAAGAAGTTAAGTGTATTTGTTTTGATCGAGTTTCATCTTACTGAGAAATCGGTCTGATTAACTTTCGCTACTTGCGAACATACGAACAAATAAAAAATGATTAAAGAATCTTACAAATTGCCGCATTACAGTGGCTAGAAACCTTTCTAGCTATTCCAGCCGCATCGCCCAAGCAGCCGGCGGACCTGACAAAAGGCGCGACTGCATCAAGCTTGAATGCGAAGTTGGAAGTGGAAGTTTGCATGGCAGTCCTCCTCTTCTCGGTTTTTCGTCCTCTCCCTCTATTCGGTGATATCACTAGTTACGTCATGAAAGAAATTTTCTCTTTTTGATTTATATCTAGTTGGATTCACGACAACCTCCAGTGGTAAAAGCGGTGCTTCCACTGCGTATGAATGGAAGGTATAGGTTGTTTCCGCGCCCTGGTAGTACTAAGTATGAATAATCTTGTCCATCCTTCACGCACAAGCCAAAAGAATCCCAGACTAGGGACTCCACCTATTCATCAATAAATATAGTAAAGTTTTCGATCCATCGGTCCTCTTTCTGTAGGTTGCCCAAATCAGGCATGAAGTCTTGGCACGAGAATTTCACGTGACTATCTGTTACGTATGTTGCGATTTTGGTCTCGTGACAACCTGTTACGTTGTTCTTGACTTATTTGTGTGACATCACCAGTTGCTACGTAATTTTATTCATTTATTCACCTGACTGCTTGCTGAAGTTACGTTATTTAAATCACGTGACTTCATGTTACGTGATGTTCTGTGCTATTATTCACTTGAATATCTGTCATATGACTTTCGCGGTAACGTGTCACGTCACGAGCTGTTATATGATTTTTCGTCACGTGACTAGCTGCATTGGGTTTTTCTGGGAGACACATGTGATGCGACTAATTGTTAAGTGATGTTGCATGATCTTAGTTCCATGACTAGTTCTTACGTGATTTTACTTGATTTGGAGTGACATGACCAGTTGATAAATGATTTCTTGCGTCTACATGTCACGTGTCTAGCTGTTGTGGCATGTTACGTGATCATAGTCACTTGGCTAGCTTTTACGTGTTTTTCTGTTGCAACATGTTGTCTGACGTACGGTTACGTGATTTTAACGAGACAGCGTTAGAGAGCTCATTTCGAAGAAATTATGGTGTCTGCGTCCATTGTTGTGAGCGAAAAATCATCTGGTGTGTGACCAAAAAAATTGAGAGAGATGCAAAATACAACATTAAAGAATTCTAGATCTCAGTGAGAATACAACGCGCATCGTTTGCGTGGCAAACAAGTGTTCTACCGCACAGCCACACGTTCGCTTGAAAATCCAGTCAAAATAGCTTTCTATGCTTAGAGATACGGTGACAGTAACCGGCATGTTTTACAAACACATGCGTCCTGTGTACCTCCTTTAAAATGCAAACTGCAGTATCGCTGTAATATTGCGTGGTAGAAGCGTGCATTGCGATCGCGCGTCAGAACGTGCGATTATAATGACTTCATGGTATAAAGCGCCCCCCCCCCCCCCCCGCTGCAAAAGGCACACACGCAACTACGCTTTTTTCTTTAAGGCCACGATGTAGTGGATGCATAGCAAGGTCGAAAAGATTTCTCGCGTGCAATTTCCTGTAGTCTAAAGCACGCTACCCATTTCACAGAAGGCAGCACTGTACGAAAGCTTGAACAACACAAGCCATTTTGAACTTAGCGCGCACTAGACACAGGATATCGCTATCTAGTTCAACTCACTCATAAAGATGTTACTGAACTATGCTTGAAGTTAGGTAATTTTCAGTCCTTTGATACTTCGTGCTTTCAGTCACGTGACCAACTACGTATTGTCAAATCACTACTTTTGAGGTCATGTTTTGTGTAAAATCTGGGGTTTAACGTCACAAAATCAGCTTATGCCCCGCCGCGGTGGTCTAGTGGCTAAGGTACTCGGCTGCTGACCCGCAGGACGCGGGTTCGAATCCCGGCTGCGGCGGCTGCATTTCCGATGGAGGCGGAAATGTTGTAGGCCCGTGTGCTCAGATTTGGGTGCACGTTAAAGAACTCCAGGTGGTCTAAATTTCCGGAGCCCTCCACTACGGCGTCTCTCATAATCATATAGTGGTTTTGGGACGTTAAACCCCACATATAAATCAATCAAAATCAGCTTATGAATATGAGAGAGCGTGCCGTAGTGGCGGGCTTCAGAAATTTCGATTACGTATGGTTCATTAACGTGCACCTAAATCTGAGCACGCGGGCTTAGAGTATTTTCGCCCTCATCGAAAATGCATCTGCCAAAGCCCGCATATGATCCCCTGACCGCGGGTCAGCAGTCGAGTGCCTTCGCTACTAGACCACCCCGGCGGGGCGTGTGAAGTTATGTGGGCTTATTTCAGTCGAGTGACTATAGGTGTGAAGCGAAGTTAGGCAATTTATGGACCCGTGACTAAGTGTCTCGTGATGTTACATGATTTCAGTACTGTGAATAGTTTTAGCAGCTGTTACATGATTTTTAGTCCTGTAACATACTCGCCCATCATAGTCATTACAATAAATGGCCGGACTAATTGGCTCTCGGGCCTCACCACGATGGTCCAGGGGCAAAGGTCATCATCATCATCATCAGCCTGACTACGTCCACTGCAGGACAAAGGCCTCTCCCATGTTCCGCCAGTTAACCCGGTCCTGTGCTTGCTGCTGCCAATTTATACCCGCAAACTTCTTAATCTAATCTGCCCACCTAATCTTCTGTCTCCCCCTAACCCGCTTCCCTTCTCTTGGAATCCAGTCAGTTACCCTTAATGACCAGCGGTTATCCTGTCTACGCGCTACATGCCCTGCCCATGTCTTCTTCTTGATTTCAGCTATGATATCCTTAACCCCCGTTTGTTCCCTAATCCATTCTGCTCTCTTCTTGTCTCTTAAGGTTACACCTACCATTTTTCTTTCCATTGCTCGCTGCGTCGTCCTCAATTTAAGCTGAACCCTCTTTGTAAGTCTCCAGGTTTCTGCTCCGTAGCTAAGTACCGGCAAGATACAGCTGTTATATACGTTCCTCTTGAGGGATAGCGGCAATCTACCTGTCATAATTTGAGAGTGCTTGCCGAATGTGCTCCACCCCATTCTTATTCTTCTAGTTACTTCAATCTCGTGGTTCGGCTCTGCGGTTATTACCTGCCCTAAGTAGACATAGTCTTTTACAACTTCAAGTGCACTATTACCTATCTCGAAGCGCTGCTTCTTGCCGAGGTTGTTGTACATTACTTTCGTTTTCTGCAGATTAATTTTAAGACCCACCTTTCTGCTCTCCTTGTCTAACTCCGTAATCATGAGTTGCAATTCGTCCCCTGAGTTACTCAGCAATGTAATGTCATCGGCAAAGCGCAGGTTACTAAGGTATTCTCCATTGACTCTTATCCCTAACTGTTCCCATTCTAGGCATCTGAAAACCTCCTTTAAGCTCGCGGTAAATAGCATTGGGGAAATTGTGTCCCCCTGCCTTACACCCTTCTTGATTGGTATTCTGTGGCTTTCTTTATGAAGCACTATGGTAGCAGTTGATCCCCTGTAGATTTCTTCCAGAATCTTTATATATACTTCATCTACGCCCTGATTCCGCAGTGTTTGCATGACGGCTAATATTTTTACTGAATCAAACGCCTTCTCGTAATCTATGAAGGCTATGTATAGTGGTATAGTGGCTATGTATAGTGGTGCGGGATTCGAACCACGGACCTCTTGCATGCGAGGCGGATGCTCTAACCACTACGCCATCGCCGCACCTGGGGCAAAGGTACTCAGCTGTTGATCTGAAGGTTGCATGCTCGAATCCCAGCTGCGGCGGCTACATTTCCAATGGAAGCGAAAATGCTGTAGGCATGTGTGCTCAGATTTGTGTGGACGTTAAAGAACCCCATGTGGTAGAAATTTCCGGAGCCCTCTACTACAGCGTCTCTCATAATAATATGGCGGCTTTGGGCCCACATATCTTTATTGTTAATTGGCGCTCGAGTTGAAAGAGCAGCGCAGAAGATGAAGTAGACGAAGTGGACAAAGCTAGCACGTGTCTGTTTATTTCTGTTCGCACTACCTTACGCAACGACAAGCTTCAACAGCTTCACTGTTAAAAGACAATGCTAACGCGTGAATGTTGTCAGTATCCTATCTATATTGTGTTCGTGCTGACACACCTATCATTCCGTAACGATTCACCGTGTCTTCAGTCTTTGCATGCTTAAGAATGCACACGTGACACTAGCTGCCGTGAGTGTAGATGCGGCTGAAATATGTGATCTGGTGAAGCTGTATTGCTGTCTGCCATCTTGCCACCTCGTTATCACTATGTGTTAGCGCAATGTAATATATGCTCATGTTATGTCTGAGCAGTACTAGCAACGAAAAAACTTTAGTATATGTTACTTCCTTGTCTATTTAAAATGAGGAATTATGATTGCAGAATAAGCTTTTGTCTTTTATTTGCGGAATTGTTGAAGGCTACGCTGTGGCATCGAACGCGCTTAAGCCTTCACTGAACTGCCCTTGAAACAAAGATAAGCAATTTCAATTGCATAAAAGCTAAATAATCTCGGAAAGTATGACATAATCGCGGAATAAAAGAATAAACTCAGAGCAGCAGCTGTGAACAGCCGCTGATCTAGTTTCCATGGGTTGCAGAGTGATGAACAAAAACTTTTTGTCGAGTTAAATAATAACAGTTCAGTTCCGGTAGAACCCTAAAGTGATAAAAAATGTCTCATCAAATTGTTTTGAACCAGTATGCCCTATTTTACATAATGTAGGAATAATTAAAAGAAAATGGTCAGCCTAAGCTTCTTTTTTTTACAACTGAAGATGGTACTGAGAAAGGTTCCGGCCGCTGTGCTGAGAGTGTAAAGTGTAGCACGAAAAAAAATGACTGTAATATGCATTGAAAGCAATATGTCATACTTGTCGCATTTACTTGATTCGAAGTACTACAGTGATCAAAAGGGACAGTTGAACTACAGCAAGAAAGCTTCATTATCAGTGGTTATACCTTTCACTGCCAACATGGTGAAGACTATGTTAAATGTGCTGCCCCTTGTGTCGATGGCATCGAACTCAGCTTTATATATAGAGCAGATATTATAAGCACTATGTTTTTTTATGCCAAAACCACATCATGATGGCATGACGTCATGGGAAGTATTTGTATTACTTTGGATCAAACGAGGGTCTGTAACGTCAACTTAAACCTAAGTCATCACCATCATCATCGTCGTAAGCCTGACTACGTACACTGCAGGACAAAAGCCTCTCCCAAGATCCGCCAGTCAACTCGGTCTTGTGCTTGCTGCTGCCACTTTATACGTACAACTTTCCTAATCTCATCTGCCCACCTTATTTTCTATCTCCCCCTACTCCGATTGCCTTCTCTGCGATCTAGTCAGTTATCCTAATGACCAGCGGTTATCTTGCCTACGCGCTACATGTCCGGCCTATTTCAATTTCTTTTTGATTTCAACTATGATATCCTTCACCCCGGCTTGTTTCCTGATCCACTCTGCTCACTTCTTTTTGCGTTTCGCCTTTATAGAAACGATATTGCAATGGCCGGCAACGGTACTAGCATCCTTAAGATCCCATCGTGTGTAGACGAGGCAGCATAATGGAGCCACAATTTTAGGCACATAAAAAAATCAACTGTGGAACCACCATCCAGAACCAATTTTTTTGCTTTTTTGTTTGGGCTGTGTGTGACAGTGTTAACAAAATTTTACGAATTTTTTAGTTGGGTTAGTTGGTACATGCTTACTGAGATACAAAAAAAAAAACACGTACCAAGGAGAAAAAACTGTTTCGTTCTGTCTTTAATTTTTATGCTCTGTTTTAGCCACAATGAGTGGTGAAATTGCCTTTATTTATAGGGTTCTCAGGTTCAATGCTGCTTCACCTAAATTTTATTTTTAGTCGTAAAACAGAGTCTTAGAACTATAGATCCAAACCCACAGAGGACGGCTAGGTAGGTCCCACTAACAGTTTGGCAAATGCAGGAAGAGATAAAGTATGACCAAAACATCATCATCATCACCACCACCACTAGCCTGACTACGTCCACTGAAGGACAAAGGCCTCTCCCATGTTCCGCCAGTTAACTCGGTCCTGTGCTTGCTGCTGCCAATTTATATCCGCAAACTTCTTAATATCATCTGCCCACCTAACCTTCTGTCTCCCCCTAACCCGCTTGCTTTCTCTCGGAATCCAGTTAGTTACCCTTAATGACCAGCGGTTATCCTGTCTATGCGCTACATGCCCGGCCCATGTCCATTTTCTCATCTTGATTTCAACTATGGTATCCTTTACTCCCGTTTGTTCCCTAATCCACTCTGCTCTCTTCTTGTCTCTTAAGGATACACCTACCATTTTTCTTTCCATTGCTCGCTGCATCGTCCTCAATTTAAGCGGAACCCTCTTTGTAAGTCTCCAGGTTTCTGCTCCGTAGCTAAGTACCGGCAAGATACAGCTGTTATATACCTTCCTCTTGAGGGATAGTGGCAATCCACCAGTGATAATTTGAGAGTGCTTGCCAAATGTGCTCCACCCCATTCTTATTCTTCTAGTTACTTCAATCTCGTGGTTTGGCTCCGCGGTTATTACCTGCCCTAAGTAGACATATTCTTTTTTTACAACTTGAAGTGCACTATTACCTATCTCAAAGCGCTGCTCTCTTTCAAGGTTGTTGTACACTACTTTCGTTTTCTGCAGAATATTTTTAAGACCCACCTTTCTGCTCTCCTTGTCTAACTGTGTAATCATAACTTGCAATTCGTTCCCTGAGTTACTTAGCAATGCAATGTCATCGACGAAGCGCAGGTTACTAAGGTACTCTCCACTAATGCCTATTCCTAACTGTTCCCATTCATGGCTTCTGAAAACCTCCTGTAAGCACACGGTAAATAGCATTAGTGAGATTGTATCCCCCTGCCTTACGCCCTTCTAGACTGGTATTCTGTTGCTTGATTGGTATTCTGTTGGTATGCTGTTGCTGTACCAAACATAATTGCGCCTTAAGACTAGATAGACCAGGTTCATACACGTATCTGCACCTCACATTAGAATCAAATCAAGCATATAAATAAAAGTAAAAAGTGTGGCATTTCACACTTCACATATTTCTTATAAGTAATCCCTTACCAGCTGAAGCACAAGCACAAACATTTTAAACGTTAAAAAAATGCATTTACCATTGATGTAAAAGTCTGAAGCGCTATAGAAAATAACAGCTTTTTGGGCGAGCTTGCATGAAAATCGGTTAAAGAGAAAATTACAGAAAAATATCAATTGCAAGAGTACGTATTTACAAATAATAAAATTACGACGCTTTATTCAGCCAAAAAAAACAAACATACAAGCCTGAAATATGCATTATTCGCTATTTTAATTTATACCAGCAGTTGATTTTGCTTTTTGTACGTATAGGTTGAAGGAAACACTGGTCGCAAACAATATTTGTAAGAGGACGGTTAGGATCTCCGCAAGTTAAGGGGGCGAAAAAAAAAGGGAAATGGCATCTCGGGCAGTGCTGTTGCAGAGTGAATAAATGAAAATGGTCCCAGTATATTGGAGCAGGTTGAAGGATGTATACGGCAACATACAAGGAAGTTTGAACACTACACGTTCAATCCACCTGCACACTAGGGGGGGGGGGGGATCGAACCACTTACTAGTGCTTTCAGTAGAACACACCCGGTCGCCGCTTGCTGTTGAAGCTTCGCCACAAAAGTGGCCAAAGCGGGCTACTCATGCTGAAGCGCGTAGATGCAAACGCATGAAATTCGTACAATTTGTGTTTACATACTGACTTATTCATTGAACTTTATTAGAGCCTTTAAAAATATCTTTGGAAAAATATAATGTGTTGCCCTGCAGCACATGTGAACGTACGTTCCAAGAGGTGAATATTATGCTTACTGTAACAAATAACATAAATATGACATAGTTTTTTTTTTATAAAAAAGTTGCACTGAACAGCTTTTTTTAAAATATGACGGTAGCCCCGCCGCGGTGGTCTAGTGGCTAAGGTACTCGGCTGCTGACCCGCACGTCGCGGGTTCGAATCCCGGCTGCGGCGGCTGCATTTCCGATGGAGGTGGAAATGTTGTAGGCCCGTGTGCTCAGATTGGGGTGCACGTTAAAGAACCCCAGGTGGTCGAAATTTCCGGAGCCCTCCACTACGGCGTCTCTCATAATCATATTTTGGTTTTGAGATGTTAAACTCCACAAATCAAATCAAAATATGACTGTATTAATATCTAGAGTTTTATGTGGCAACAATACCATGCCAATACGAGAGGCCCTGCAGAGGAAGGATCCGAAAATTAAGACCATCATGGTTCTTTAGCGTGCAACCAAAAATCTGAGCAGATTTGCTCAGAGCATCAAAAGACAAATTGTAATACACGAGCGTAACTGAACCATTTCTCGAGGCAAATACGTTTGAATATGATTTCGCAATGAGCAACAGTTTTCAGTAAAATGTGCACTGTTTTTGACATTTAAAATGTGTTTTAATGCATTAAAATCTGATAAAAGGCGAGAAAGGTAGAAAGACAGAGAAGACAGGAAGTCCTTTGAGAAGCGCGTCCGGTTCGCTACCCGAGACCGAGTTGAGGTAATGAAGGAACTAAAAAACAAGTGAAAACCGACGCGGAGCGAAGGGGAGACAAGAATAGAATTACTATCACTAAGCACACACGGCTGTCAATTACTAAGTAGTATTGAATATTTCTCCAGTTGGCAACGAATAATTTTTTAGGTTTAACAGCGCGAAAAACGAAGACAGAGAAGTATGAAGACACAGTACGAGCGCTCGTCCTGTGTGTTCATACTTCTCTGTCTTCGTTGTTGCCGCTGTTTACCTTAAAAAATGTCCTTTACTAGTACAACCAATTACGGAGATGGTTAATTTCAAGAAATGGCGCAATGCTCGCGTCGCTTTGCAAGCATGCGACGTGTAGGGCCATGCCTTCAGTATATTATTTTTCAGCGAAAGTGGCCCGTGGTTTAGTTCGTTTGACGCAGTTCCTAATTTATCGATTGATATTATGGGTTTATCGTCGAAAAACCACCATAATATTATGAGAGACGCCGTAGTGGAAGACTTCGAAAATATCGACCTCCTGGGTTTTTTAACGTGCACCCAAATCTGAGCATACGGGCTTCAGCATTTTCGCCTCCATCGAAAATGCAGCCGCCGCAGCCGGAATTCGATCCCACGACCTGCGGTTAGCAGCCGACTGGCTTAGCCAGTAGGCCATCACGGCGAGGGCTATTGAAATCTTATACGATGTTAGGCTAGCAGCTTGCCTTGTTGAATCCGATCATGCGTAACTCCACAAAACCTTGGTGTAAGCGAATAGGGCAGCTCCAGGAAGCAAAGTGGTTTTCTACGTTAAAGAACCCCAGGTGGTCGAAATATTAGGAGCCCTCCACTACGGCGTCTTTCATAATCATATGGGGGTTTTGGGACGTTAAACCCCACATATCTATCAAAGTGGTTTACTGTCTGTCACCTCAACGTGCAGTAGGCAGTGGAAGCACAGCACGCAGATGAGCCGCCTACTGATGCATATCGATACAGCGTGCTTGCCTGTATCCGCGACCGCGGCCGTTCGCTGAAAGTTCACAATCACCTTTCGAGCGACGGACCCCTCACCAACCCTCCCCCAGAGTCCCTTCGAGCTCCTTCACCCGTCTTTTGTCGGACGAGGCATTTCCTCTCTGTCTGAGAACCATCGACGCCAGGTCTCACAGGTGGGGCGCTGTTATCGCCAATGCCGTTCGGGCGGCGATGGCCGGCTCGCCTCAATTCTGCCTCAGCCGTGCTCGTCCACAGTGTCAGTGCGCTTTCATTGCGATAACAATTAAATGGACAATATCGGCTGGCTTTTGCGGTCGCCATCGCCGCCATCATTCGCGTGTATGTATAGGTACACATAAATACGGGGAAGGATGCGCTGGCCTCCTCCTTCTGCGGAGCGAACATCGCCTTTCCGGCCGCGGTCATCTGTGCGCGCGCTCATCTCGTGAGCGAACAGGAAGGGGGGAGGGTGCGTATGGTTGCTCACCATAGCAGGCGGGAGCTTCTACGAAAAAAAAAAAACGGTGCCAAATGTGTACCTGGAGCGGCCGTCCACATATAGATGCGCTGTACACATAACAAACTGCCACCCGCGGTGACACACGACGTATAGCTCTTAGTTCTAGCATGCGTTGCCCGCGGGAGGCGCTGCTCATCAACGCCTTCACTACGCTCGAGCCTTGTTGTGGTACTCTACTATGGCCACGTCACAAAAGCTTAATTACTTAGCCAGCGCATGTTTAATAAAATTATTATTGCTCCTAAAAACGCTAGCCTTGATCGTATATCATTCAAATATGTTGCTACCACATTCATCGCTTCACCCTTTTGGCGAAACTGTGACTTAATACTAGCGCGTAGAACATACTATGAGAAGGGGGGGGGGCATGATATAGATTTGGACTCATACGGAACGTGACAGTAACGTCCAAACGGGAGAGATTTTATAGAATTCGTGGTTTCATCGAATGGTCAATTCTGTAGAGACTACAGTACGATAAACACCCAATGCTCTATAAACTTTCAGTCCTATAGTGTGAGGGGGCAAATGAGGGCCACTCGCAAAGCTTGTTCATGACCATTAAACATATCGGAGTTGTCAGGGATCCCTCGTGGGATGACTTTCGGGTGACACGGATTAGCAACGGTGTCAAATGGTACCGGCAGCAATCGTATTATTATCTTATATCAATTTTAGAGAGCTGAATTGTAACGTTTCTTGCCATATGAGGGCGATCTGTTCGTGGAGAACCATTCAATCATTTATTTTACTACCTTAGCAAGTAGAGTACAAGGAAAGAAAAAGCTCTTGAGAGGTTGACGGTTGACTAAACTTCCCAGCCGATTACAGTTTAGCCAGCAGTGACGGCATTGAAAAACTGGCGCAAATGGTATAAGAACAATGAGAACATACACTGTTCTCTCACAAGATCCCTGAAAGAAGCACAACACGTACACGAGATTCATTGAGAAAAAGAGTTGACTAAGAAAAAAAAAACACTGCATGAAAGATTAAGTTCAAAACTGACACTCAAACTGAATCGTGCATGTGTCATAACACTGACTGCGCGCAAGACACCGAGGTAATGCCTTCTACGCAAAAAATAAGGACGTCGAATGCCATGTGGCGTACGAAGAACCTCTGAATGCGATCAGGGAAGTGCACTTTATTCAAGATTGAGGACGGTAATATACGATGAAGGAAGCTGAGTTGTTGTTATAAATGAGAGCAAGTGAAATGGGCTGTAAATTACTGAAGACGTACCTTCCGGTTTTCCCCTTTATTGGCTGTATCGTATGGTGAATCATACCATCTAAGTTGACCTCGATGTTCAAGAGTTTATAATTTTTCAATGTTGAATAAATTGTCTCCACCTCAAGGAGTCATCTCTGCCAATCTTCATCACTTAACAAACAGTTTTATTTCCAACCAGTAGAACAATCACTTTTACGCAAGAGTTTCGGACGGTGTTCAACATCTAATTATTTTTAGAAAACACACCTTCATGGGGATACTATGTACTACATTCTCGTAGCCGACGCATACGTATATAACATTACCGAAACGTCTTGCAAAGTCAAACTAGTGCAGGGGTTACGAGCAATGGAGTTTCGGCTAGGATGTAGCATTGCCGTGTCATTTTGTCATTGTTGCCACGTTGATCTCACGATTCATTGAGGCTAATTTTACCAGTTGCAACTTCACTCTTAGCACTGATACGGATTATACTTGAGTTGCCTGTCCAGAAGAGAGACGTAAAGGCAGCTTGCTGTATCGCCTGAGGTAATAAAGAAACGAAAAAGACAGGAGCCAGACGCCAGAAGCAGCTCGTCGAAAGCAAGCGGCTCATTCAATTCAGTGTGTTGGAACGCTGACCCTAGCGCACACACCACTTCTAGGTAAAAAAAAAACAGAGGGGCAATAAAATAAATTGGCAGCATACCCACGGAGTAAATGATGGAGAGTGGGGCGAAGCATTCGTCCGTCCATTCGTTCTTGCTTCCACCCGTCCATGCGTCCGTCTGTGTGACCGTCCATGCGTCCATCCGCCCGTCCGTGCGTGCGTCCGTCCCTGCGTTCGTCCCTGCGTTCGTCCATGCATCCGCCCCTGCGTCCGTTCATGCGTCCCTCCGTGGATCTGTCTGTGTGTCCGTTCGTCCATCTATTCAACACTCCAAGTACCACCATCTCGCATCTTTTCATCATATATTCCCCATATAGAAGCACCGCCATGCAGCGGACATTCCAAGGACAAAACGAGAGGTGGCACACGCACACTTTCTTATGGCTTGCGCTTCGGGTCTACTTCCCACCTTTAACCACCTCGAGTTCATGGTATATACTAGTTCACTGTATTCATGGCACTGCATGGCCCGCTAAACCTTTCTAAAACCAAGGAGGTTACGCCCAACGAGTATAACGTAGCAACCTTTTCTTGTCAGATAGTGCTCAATGTACATGCCAATGGCTGCTAATGGGGAATGAGAGACAGGAGAATTCAGCTAAATGACGTCACCAAAGTAGACGTTTGGACAAGGGGTGCCAACATTGCAGCGTTAGTAACAACAATAAACAAACGTGTAGTGTATGCCCTCAGAGATTCAGGAAGGCTTGCTTAGGCCTAGAACATCAATTAATTGGGTGTGGTTCTCAAAAACGGTGCCGAATCAATTCGAGTACTGTGTTCTCAAAGCTAAAGGACATGAGTATAAAGCAAATGGAAGCATCAGTTCGGAGCTTTCAAGCTACAGAGCTCGCGTCGGCCGCTTGATTGATTCGAGGTGATCGACAACTGCATTCTGAATGGCAGCCATGTTCGTCGGAGGAGCTTTCCGTGCAATTCGAACAGCCCTCCTGCGGGTGGCGCCGGCCGCCGGTCTACGGCACTGCGCCATCACGGCAGACTTGCCGCTAGCGTGAACAGGCCCTAAACTCGTCTCGCGCAACTTTCTTATCCAGAATGCCATGTCACACTGATAACACCTGCGATGTTCGTGACCTTTCTTGACTGACATCCCTAGAAGCGTGTGGCGGGAGAGAAGGTTGCAGGGCGCGGTGGTTTGGTTAAAAGATAGACGGTACTTCCCCCAAAATATCCAGCGGCTTTAGTTTAGGCGACGCTAGAGTAACTGTATATGCTACCTTTAGGCAGCCGAGTAGCGTATTTTTTTTCCAAAGCCGCAAGCAACCATGCACTGCGGGGAAGCTTGTGCACAGGCAGCACCGCTGAAAGTGGTCGCCGTCCACCTGAAATCTATCAAGTGACCGTCGTGCGCTCTGTAACTCGTTAGCTAGGAACGGTTGTTTTCATTTGCTTTAGATTCAAGTCTTTAAGCTTTGACTGCAAGCTATTTCCGTGGATTCGGCACCATTTTCGATAAATGGCATAAGGATATAATCAATGTTGTAGGCTTAGTGGGGCGCTTCTCAAATCTCGGAGGGCTTGTATGTTGTATTTGTGAGTTGTTTATTATCCTCCATAGCTGGCACTCCATCATCATGCTGCAGCGGCAGTGTGTGTTATTTGGCACTACACTAAGCCTTTGCGCTTTGCGTTACCGGTAATGGACAGACTAAAAAGTGCTTTTGAACTTTCTCTGCCGCGTCCCGAAATCAGGCGTTTCTTTCTTTCTTCGCTGGTCGTTGACATGCCTGGCACGTCGACTGGCTATACGCTTCGTCGATCGGTGACAGGCATAAGCAAATAACCTGCAAAAACAGAGCGCGGCTTCACCGGGTAACTATGGTTCCTAACCAGGCAAGATGACGGACCTATGCGGTACTCTGGTCCCATTGGGAGCATATACAGTTACTCTAGGCAACGCGCGCTCATTGCGCCATCTTGCTGGTAATGCTAAAAACACGATAATTCCCCCGAAAGTCCCATCACCAGCGGTAAGTAGTAAATATAAATAGCTTGCCGTTTGAACGTTGAAGGAGGGGCTTTTTCGTGGCTCATTGGTGAACGAACGACTCGCATTCGAAATTTGGTCGGACGTTTCAATACAGCGCGCCGGAGCCTTTTTCTGGATTATTTTGCTTTCTGGCGTTTTCATATACATAGATACGTATGCATATACGATGAATGACGGCGGTCACCGACGCCGGCGACGAAATCCAGCCAACAGTGTCCATATAATTGCTATCGCAACAAAGGAAGAAAAAAGACATAAAACAAGTGCAATAGAACTCGGTGGTTAAATCGCTGCGGTCACCGGGAAGTTGGCTCAGCAGTGTCAATGTCGAGAATTGAAAACCGCGCTATTGTCTGGCTGAAGCCCAGACACCTTGACCCTTCTCAAACAGAAACTCCCAATACACTATAGCGTATAGCTGGATATGACATGAATCTCGATTCGCGAGTGTGGCGCCCAATAATACGTTGGCCTATTACATTTCTTCGTTTATTGGCGTCGCCTATAGCTGACGTCCGTGATTGCACGATGAACGTGCGGATCAGCGAGAACAATAAAACGGTATATAGGAAATGTGCGTAAAAGAAGGGCAGAGTCACTCAAACAGACCTTATTGTATTCCGCGCAGCAACGGACAACAAAGTTCACCCCGATATGAATAAAGGTCACGGCATAAATGAAATGTTCCGGCTTTACGCGCCCTTGACCGCGCAAACTTGAATGGTTTTGGGAGGCGCATTCACTCGATATATGCGTACGAAAGGTCTGTAAGCCAGCATGACAATTCCAAATCACGTCTATATGAGCGTTCAATGCCTGCACTTTCCGTGATTATGGGATGGCTGTGTCGTTTTATTTTAACATGTCAAAGTATATCTATATATTTCTTGACCGCGTTGACATGACTATTGTGTGATGCGGGTAACTCATCTGACTGATTTTCCGTTACCTGCCGACTACAAAACGTCTTATAAGGCAATAGTATTGCTTGTATTTATGAAAATTTATAATAGTACAGTGGTTTTAGTAAAATGTAGCACACTGTGAATGAAAAAAAAAGAAAAAAAATTTGCAATCAACTCTTTCTTCCTGCGACGCAGCAGCGAGAAAATCACTTTCCCTTGGACAGTTGTATAGATACAGGATGCTGAGGCAATGAAGATTTAGGTAGTTAATCTTAAAAGCGTACGATGTTTTTTTAGAGCATTTATAAAGGTTTTTATGCATCAGCTGCTTCACATTGCAAAAACATAAGCGAAAACATTGCGGAAACTCACTGTATTCCACCAATTTTAGAATAAGCTAGTACTCTTCGGGACCTGTTACAAGTATGTTTGACTAACAAATAAGAAAAAAAATTCAAAACAGCACAGATATGTTTGTCGTAAGAGGGTACGAAAGAAAAACACAGTTGTACAGAAACGAAAATTGAATTAAACTGGGAGTCACTTTCATTCCGACGTAAAATTATGTTTGAAGCTGTTATATCAGATACTTCATAATGAAACAGGAATTGACAGGGACTTAGAACAGCCAAACTATATGTCTGAACGTACACATCACACATACAAGATAAGGCCATACCGGGCCAGGACGAACTTGTACGCAAATTCATTTTTTTTTCGTGAAAATTATTAATCAATCGAATTGTCTGCTGTTTGAGCAAGTGTGCAGGGGTAACCAAGATGTATTTCTTTCATATTTGCAACCACCCTGCTGTAGCGCCTCTTGGCAAAGCAGGGATACATATGATATGTATGTACGTAGGGATATTTTTGCACACGGCCGGAAACGGAGGACAACGTTCTCTCATATCAAAATTTTTTCCCTGCAACACCGTTATAACAGCAATGCGCTGAATGCAAAGAAACCTAATAGCGCAGTTGTTCTAGCTAATATATATTGTGACCCAAAACTATAAACATCACGAACCGGCTCGCGTTGTATGCTTCGCTGCGGCACACAACAAGTGCACCGATTTCTACGACGTGTCCTATAGTAAACTTGATGGGTGAGAAAAAAGCTACAAGTAGAGAGAGCAAAAAAATAAAAATAAAAAGAGGAATCCTTTCGAAAACAGACTTCATGAGGCGGCATACGAACCGACGAATACTTCAGGTCCCAACGCGAGCGTCCTATAGCCACTAGGCTAGCCAGGGGGACAGGCATGTCAAAGCGTAGCATTTCACAGTATTGTATAGCAAGGTAGCTGGAAAGGGAATTTAGCGTGAGGAGAAGGGAAAGGGCAAGTAGAAAGAAGGAAGAGTAGAACAGAAAGAATGAGAATTAGAGTGCAGAAAGAGGAAGAAAGAGAGAAGATGAACGAAAGAGAGAGAAAACTTAGAAATAGAAGAAAGGGACGAAAAATAAAAGGCGCTGGAAGGAGAGGACATGGACGGAAGTAAACACACAGTAAAATAAATATTGAAAAAGCGGAAGAATGAAATATTATTTGCAAATGTTAGAAAGAAAATGGCAGCATCTCCACGGAGTGAATGATGGAGAGTAGGGCGAAGCATCCGTCCGTCCATCCGTTCTTGCTTCCGTCCGTCCATGCGTCCGTCTGTGTGACCATCCATGCGTCCATCCGCCCGTCCGTGCGTGCGTCTGTTCGTGCGTCCGTACGTCCATCCGTGCGTCCGTCCCTGCGTTCGCACATGCATCCGCCCCTGCGTCCATCCATGCGTTCATCCGTCCATGCAGCCATCCGTGCGTCCGTCCATCCATCTGTCTGTGTGTCCGTTCGTCCATCTAGTCAACACTCCAAGTACCACCATCTCGCATCTTTTCATCATATACGCGTACGCCTGTGTGACTGTCCATGCGTTCATCCGCCCGTCCGTGCCTGCGTCTGTTCGTGCGTCCGAACGTCCATCCGTGCGTCCGTCCCTGCGTTCGTCCATGCATCCACCCCTGCGTCCGTCCATGCGTCCATCCGTCCGTGCAGCCATCCGTGCATCCGTCCATGCATCCGTCTGTGTCTCCGTTCGTCCATCTAGTCAACACTCCAAGTACCACCATCTCGCATTTTTTCATCATACATTTCGCACATAGAAGCACCGCCATCCAGCGGACATTCCAAAGACTAAACATGAGGTTGAACACGCACACTTTCTTACGGCTTGCGCTCCGTGTCTACTTCCCACCTTTAGCCTCCTCGAGTTCATGGTATATACTAGTTCACTGCATTCATGGCACTGCGCCCCAACGCTCGCTAAACCTTTTTAAAACCAAGGAAGTTACGCCCAGCGAGTATAACCTGGCAACCCTTTCTTGCTCAATGTACATGCTCAATGATATTGCTCAATGTACATGCCAATGGCTGCTAATTGGGAAGGAGAGACAGGAGAATTCAGCTTTTAGTTAACGCGCACGCGGCGAATTTTTTATTGTTCAACAACGTACAGGAGAACTCTCCCACTGGCTCCACCTTGCAGGTCAAAGCGTAAGACTGGTTACGCAGTATGACTACGACGAGGGACGAACGGGTGCGCTTTAAGGAGCTTCGCCCCTAAAACGGCAACGACTTGGAACTACGCAGATGCCATCAGCTCCGCTGTCTCTTTAGCATTGCCCCGATGTGTCGTCATTATGAACGAAATCAGCATGATGTCCGCTGACGAACTCGATGCGACAAACATGAGGCAACGCATCCCGCGAAGAGGCATTGTCTGTTCTGTGGGAATGAGCCCAAGTAGTTCGTTACTACATCCTGACGGAGCAGTGTCCAGTCTAAAGTGGGTCAATTTTATCTTGAATGATCTCAACGTTGCAGAATACGCAAACTATCACCCAATAGGTAAAGAGTGTTAACCCCTGAGTGGCGATGAGCACCAGAATTCCTCAATCAGCGAGAGGTGAAATTCCGAAACAAAGCGGCAGCTATACAGTGTAGGCGTGACTCAACTGAGCATTCATGAGCGTCGTGGCAGTAGCTACAGCGCAGCTGAACGGGCCGCTAAGTAATTACTGTCGTGTTCAAGCTCACCGTTCATCTGGAGAATCAATACCCCTCATCACGGAAGATAAAGATGCAATTACATGAAACAACTTGTTTTTAAAAAATCCCCTCGTCTGAGTTCTAGCGCTCTGAATTTCTTGCGGCCATACGCAAAGTATAGTTAAGTATAGTCAAGAAACAAGAAGAGAGCAGAGTGGATTAGGGAACAAACGGGGGTTAAGTATATCATAGCTGAAATCTAGAAGAGGAAATGAACATGGGCTGGGCATGTAGCGCGTAGGCAGGATAACCGCTGGTCATTAAGGGTAACTAACTGGATTCCCAGAGAAAGTAAGCGGGTTAGGGGGAGACAGAAGGTTAGGTGGGCAGATGAGATTAAGAAGTTTGCGGGTATAAATTGGCAGCTGCAAGCACAGGACCGGGTTAACTGGCGGAACATGGGAGAGGCCTTTGTACTGCAGTGGACGTAGTCAGGCTGATGATGATGATATGCAAAGTTCCTCCAAACTGAATGGATACCCCAATTAGGGTTCTATGTTAGGAACACCGGTACTGCTATTATATTTACGGACGATATGTTCCCCACACCTTTCGTTTCGCATCTGATTGATAGAAAGAGAACGAGGTAGGTAATAGAAGATTAAACAACTGAAGATATCCTGTTGCTATAGCCGACATGACAGTTGGCACTACGTGGGGAGAAATTGGTTTTCGGCAGTTGCGAGAAACGAAGACTTAGTTTAAAACCCGTTAGAGCTATATGCATTGCATGTGTGCCGCCTACATTGAATGCACAGGCGCAACAATTGACGGCGTCTTCGATGAACGATGGACCACTTTTGGGGGGCAAAGCTCTTTAAGGCGTAGGCTTGTCAGCGGTATTAGTCTGTTGTTGTCACCCCTAGTACGTGATGTGTTCACTAGATGGCGTTCGCATCACTAGTGCTCGAATTCATCATTAGATCACTAGATGTTGACAGACAGACAGACAGACAGACAGACAGACAGACAGACAGACAGACAGACAGACAGACAGACAGACAGACAGACAGACAGACAGACAGACAAGCTCCTTCATCATCATTCTTTTCGGAGATATGGCGTATTGACTGGGTGAAATTGACGGAGGATTCATGGTTTCCCAATGTACCTCTGCAGCTTGGTCCTCTTGTCATCAATCACTCACTAATATGCTGTAATATTTTTGCCTGCTCTCACACACCCCTTGCTCCCCAGCCATAGGTTTTTGTCTATTAGGTTTTACTATACTATGCTTACGACAAGTATACACTGAGAATCCCAGCTGTACAAAAAAAGAAAGAAAAAGAAAACGCTCCGAGTAAATATTACCACACACGCCGACAGGCTTTGAGCCTCTGTAAACAGCGCTTTCATGCAGACACCTAGACGATGCATGGCCAAACACTTCTTTTCCACGAGCTGCGTCACAGTTTGTAGAAGGGGCATACAAACGTATGCTATATCGCCTTAAAGAACATTTTTCTCGAGTTGGGAACGTGAGCCGGAGAGTTGATCCGCTTGGACGAGGAATTTCTAGTGAAAAGAATAACATTCGGAAAGCATTGGGAGGTGACAAAAAAGAGCTCCGAGACTCAAGAAAGCGCATAGAAACGCGCGTAGATAGAGACGACGCTACAACCTCGCCTGCTTCTTGCTTGATGTGCTTCATACACTCGTCATCCTCGTCTGCATCGATTTTGAGCACGACCAGTGACTGAGGCCGACCGACCGTTCGGTTGTCGTTCGAGAAGGCATGCAGCTGTCGACACGAAAATTAACGCCATTGCAGCGCCCAGATGTCGTGCTGCAGGCCTCTTGCTGTGACTGTTTCGCTGTTGGTGCAGGGGCCGAATCGAAAGGCCTTTATAGCCTTACATAGCTGTTTTTCTTTTCTTAATAATGTGCGTGAGTGCGCGTGTCTCTGCTCGGTCAACTTGCTGAAGCGACACATGGCGCTTGCTTGCGTCCCAAGCGAACGAAGTCTTCTGACAAGATGATGTCAGCGAGCACGTCTTCTTTCCGGCTTCTAACGTTTTCATCTTTTTTTGTGTCGTGCTGCCCACTTTGTTTGCTTTAACAGCTGAACTGTTTCTATCTTTATGTGTTTATTTATCTCTCGTTTTTCTTTATTAAATGCGCACTGCACGCGCGACGCGCTAAGAAAACAACCACGAACTATTTTGGCGAAGTGCTTAGGCCGGTTAAAAATTCTCGAGACAACGCGGGTCCCTCGTTGTCGCCATGAGCGTGCAAGCAGGACACTTGAGGAATTGAGAAACACGCAAGGTAAAAGTGTGACGATTTATGAGAAAGCAAGCACTCACGTATGCATGAGCACACGGAGTATACTCGATGAGGCAACAGGAGGAGAAACATCACATTTTCGTTTCATGCCTTACTCACTCGGCCCTTCCACCGAAAGAGAAAAAATATGTTCAAGAAAGATAATTCTGATAAAAAAAAAACTACTCAGTGGATACCAAATAGCAAGATTCGGAGTATCCCTCTTTACATAAAAAAAGGCTGTTTGAACACAGCTTACGCATTTCTTTCATATTCGTGGCCCGGCTCTACTACCTGTCGTGTCCCTGTACAGCGTTTCAGTAAGCAAAAGGACGGCACGTGCCACTCACGCTTAGAAGGTATCCTCCGGTGCAGACGCAACTTTATGGAATCGCAGTGCTTTCGTAAGCCTCACGTTTCGGTAAATGGCAGTTTCCCATGTGTGCACATGGTTCGGCAACGCCCCCCCTCCCCCGCCTGCCCCCTGATCTGTCAGCTCAACCGGGAAATTTTTGAGTGACGTGCTGCGGGTGACAATGGCAGGCTAAGCTATCCGCGGCTTGTTCCAGCGTCACGGCAAAGTTGTGTCGAAGCGCTTCCTTAGGGTTCCACGAAAAAATCATTTAGCACTTACACACGCACTGACGAGCGCGCGATGGGGTTATTCACTGAAGCTTGGCACGACAGGGTTATTCACTGAAGGGTAACACTCGGTCGCTGGATTTCGGGCCGACCGGTTGTGCCCCCGCAACCTTCGACGACAGCACAGCTCCGGCCGACTGGCTCGTCTATACGTCATCTCCTGACGCTGTCAATAGCTCTCGCTGAGCGGTGCCCCGTCCTCGGACTCCTGCGACCATGTCCATTTTCCCTACCTTCTCCCTATTTCCGTATGTGGTCTCTCTGTCCCTGCGGCTCTCTCTATCTCTCTACCTTTAATTCCTCCATATCCTTTTATTCCCTCCTTACCCCACCCCTTGTTAGATAGTGTTTAGGTGTCCTCCTCCTGAGAGACTGTTACGGGGCTCACTTTTTAAAGATGATAGTCTTTCTTGCGGACCTTGGACGCAAAAATTTGGTCTGTCTATTTGTACATTTATCTCTTCGTCTGCTCTTAATGGTATTCTAAACGGCATCAATATGACGAAACGATACTCCAAATGGCCGACCCCATCCGCAGCGCCTACCAATATTGCTCAAGGTTCAGCGTTCATACTTGTGTGATTGTCAATTGAAAAGCAATTATTCCGCGTACCTGAGGCACCATAACAACACGTCAATATTAGGTATGTGTACTTTTTTATTATAAAATACATACATAACTAATTTTTAAGGATCGTAGCCTTTATAACGCTGCGCTGGCCATAAACGCTTGCACGAAACGGCAATTGTTTCCAGCGCTTTGCTAAGAACACACGGTGGTGGCACCTACTCGTCGTGTTGCGTTCTACACGTTATCACCTCCGAGACGGGCGCGCAGGGCGCGTGCGCTTTGTTTTCCAATATAACGGCCAGATAGCGCTTATATCTCATGTGGGACGTGACTTGGTGCGTTCGTTGGCCTCCGCTGCACGCTGGAGGCACTCTAACGCAGCGCCTTCAGAATAACATTCAGCGAGTTTCTTGAGCAGAACATGTAATAAACGTTTTGTTCACCCTCTCCTGACGCAACACTATTGTCTTTCGACGACATTTGCAGTGTAACATGCAGATAGGGGACCAATTTTTTTTCTTCTTTTCACTCTTTTAAGAATCGCTTCCCCCACCCCTCTGAAGGGTGACACAAAACTGAAACATCTTTAGACTGCGAGTGCGACGCCTTTGATTTTCCCTGCGGCCATGTACAGCTTTCAGATGTGGAGCGCCAGTGATGCAGTGACCCGTGTATCATGTTTCTTGAAAATGAGAAATACCAACAGACTAGATGCATGTTTGTTTGGCAACATGCTACAGCAAGCTACGTAAATGGTACGTAAATCTTCCCGCATTACCTCAAGTAGTTGCGTATTCCTTCTCCCTTTTATGCTCACTAAAGTTGCGAATCCCTCGCAATCGAGAGAACGTAATAACTGATCATTGCAGGAAATTGTGTTGCGTATATTGCAGTAAACTATGGTGCACTGAAAAATGTTATCCAGACGTATGTGGCATATAGGTATACTGTATGCGTTTAAATTCCGTTCCATCTGAAATCTTCGTACCCCATCATGTCAACGCGCATTGCAAGTTCTGGACGTTTTGGAGCCAGTCCTTGCAAGCCTTCTTTAACGCCATTAATTTAATAGTGTACGTAATCAAGGACAGTCAAAGGGGCCGCGTACTCGGTGGCCGTTCGCAGTTTTATGACCTTCTATAGGTATGAACCATACAGGCTGCTATGTTTGCAAACCTATGACTTTTCATTTTTTCCTTTATTACCTGCTCTATTCGTTTCTTTACCTTCGCCTTGTGTAAGGCAGCATACTGCGAACAACCTGGCTAACTTTCCTGCATTTCTCTCGCCCTCTGGTCAGAGTAATGTAACTTTCCATTCCACTCAGTCTTACGCAACTTTTATAACCCGCTATTGACACTCGGCTAATAGCGTTGATGACGCAACGAGCACGGCAACGTTATGCCTAGTTCACACTGAAACATCCGCTTTCTACAGCGACCGAAATTTCCCTGCCGCCGAAACACAGCGTCGTTCGCACTGGACGCGCCCCGCGCCGCCGAATATGCCATCTACTACGGGGCGAACGCGGGATGGATGCGCTGTCACCCGGTTGTTGTCGCGGCTTGCAAACGCCACTACGCTATCCGGTGGTGTATACTTCGACGATTCTCGTACACAAGAAGCAAGAAAAGACAGTACTGCTTACTTTGCTGGCAAGTGGCTGTCTTGTAATGCACGAAGAGCAGAAAAACCACCGACGCCAGCGGCGTTGGTGGGTTTGTTTTGCTTTTGCTCTGCAAGACCACAACTAGCTCGGTCACGCCAACAGCAAGCTCGGTCACTTCTTTCACGAAATACGGAGGCGAAGTAGGCACAGAGTAGGTTAAACTCCCGTCGATTTCAACATTCAGTTACGTGCACTACGGCATAACAAGTGAGTAGGGTTTGGCCACCATTTTTCGAAATTCCTTCACTAGTGCTCCTATTGGTCCGCGGTGACCGATTCGGCGGCAGACGCCGCAAAAATCGGTCCGAGAGGGATCGGCGCGAAGAGGGCCCGTTCGGCGGAACTCGCCGCCGCCGAACCGGATTCGGAGCACTTTCGGCGGCCGGAATGCTCAGTGTGAATGCGGCCTTACAGCGTCATGAAATTGCTAAATTACCCCCATTCTGGCATCTACACGTCCTGGTCGTCGACTTGGATGACAATAGGGATAGCTTTCCAGTAGTAGATGTAATAATATTTAAAACGTTAGAATGAATAAAACAGTGATTACGTGTTATGAGATTGTGGGACGATGTTGGAGAATCTAAGAAGTACTTGATAGAAGAGCAAATAGCAAAGTTTTGCCGACACTTTCCATTAGCTTAACATAATAAAGAAATTGCTTCTTCTGGGTATATATCGGAGCATGAGACCATCTTGTGAAGGAAGGTAGGAGGAGAACTTGGAAACAACGAAAATCAGAGAGAAAGGAGTAAATATGCGCATAGAATACGCTTTTCGTTTGTCGTCTTGAAATTTACACACTTGTCCGAATAAAAGCGAAGTGCAATGCCAAGCAGCAGAGCTGAGGATTGCTCTCAAATATAATCAATGGCATACAACAGCAACTAGTCTGCGGCAGTGGCAGCACGGCTACACGAAGTCGTGTCTTTTTTCTTCTCAGATCGACGAGCAGGCGAGGAGTAGCAACAACCGCAACAAAATCTGCAGTTTCTGCATCAACGAGAACAAGAAGCGTGCTTTGTGCGGTCCAAAGTTGCGGTAGTGTTTCTGCGCAAATCTTGGGACGCCTCAGCCCGGCCGCTTGCGCAAATTTGTGCAAAACACTACGGCCCATGTATAAATTCAAGACTGCGCCAAGCACTTTATCTGTGCTCTATTGGCTTTTGAATTTGTTAGTATTACAAATTTAAAACCAGCGCAGACTTTCGGGACACCCTGTGCAATCTTATCCGCATGCCTTAAGGGCACTGAGGCAGCCAGGAAAAGGGACCATGCGAAATCCCTCGCACCTCTCACCACCTACGCTCCATTGTTCGTTCGCTCGAGCAAGTTCTTTGGCGAAAGTAAACCAGAGGGGGGGGGAGAGGGGGAGGGGGAACGGCGAAAGGCTATCATTGGCTCGGTCCAAAGGCACCGAGTATTCTGAAGTCGCAAGTCCGTAGCAATGTGGCAGCGGTGAAAAAGGCCAGCGGCCCATCTGCACCACCGCGCTGAACAAGCGATGTATGAGATGCAGCTCGCTGTTTGCTCTGTCCTCGAGGCTCATTGAAGAAACACACTGGGAAAGGCGAGCGGAGCCACCTGCCCTTGCAGGAGTGCGGCGCTCCCTCCTCCCAACGTCAACACTCGGACGAACCGGCGCGAAGGCCCCCGGCGAACAACGGCACTGGAGCTCTCGCGCGCCGCGACGTGGCTTCTAGAGGAAATGAAGCGGAGCCGGTGTGCTAGACAAAAGTTTGTGATTCTGACTGGGAGCATGCAAGATTGGGAACCCGACTGAAACTGCAGTGCTGAGACTAGTTCCGATCGTGACGACACGAACCGCTATCCGTATATGTAGTGCGCTTGCTGACACTGAGGACGTAATTAAGAATATGTGTGCATGTGCCAGATTCCTAAGGCACAGTTGAGCGTCTTGCACAAGGTGCTACAAGGGCATCTCAAGGGCATACACGATAAAAAAAGGAAGAGGCGTTTGGAAGGTGGTGAGAATATCCAATCTCCTTTCATCGGTGTCATCTTAAAACTTAGCGTTAGGAAAATTACAGTGAAACGGTAGCTCCGCTGACGCCTTTACTATCACCAATATATATTATCCAATATATGATTAGCCACTATACCTGGGGTGACACAGATGTCGTGAGCCTTGTCACATGAATTGCACGATGATAATAAATTAAAGCATGGATGTGGCCTGCTGGTATGATTACTATGTCGAGGGTTCAAATCCTTTTAGGGACGTCACAAGATTTACAGGCACGGAATAGAAAGGCACTCGAGTGGAGCTTAAATACGTATGGACAGCCAACAGGAAGGCAAACAAAAGACAGTATAACTTCACAGCCAACTTGCTGGATATAGCGACCGCCTTATAAAGGAATCATTCCAGACTATAGATCATACGGAATATATTTTTAATACTACACTTTTTTCCTATATTCTTGCTGGATAGAGTTGTTCGAATCTGCGTTTTCTTCATGAACCATCTCCCCGTACGTTGTAGGCGTCTACAACATTACTTTGTGGAAAATTCCCCAGGTAGTCAAAACGCGCCGGAAATCCTCACAACCAAGCACAGACTCATTCTACGTTTGGCCCCGCCGCGGTGGTCTAGTGGCTAAGGTACTCGGCTGCTGACCCGCAGGGCGCGGGTTCGAATCCCGGCTGCGGCGGCTGCATTTCCGATGGAGGCGGAAATGTTGTAGGCCCGTGTGCTCAGATTTGGGTGCACGTTAAAGAACCCCAGGTGGTCTAAATTTCCGGAGCCCTCCACTACGGCATCTCTCATAATCATATAGTGGTTTTGGGACGTTAAACCCCACATATCAATCAATCATTCTACGTTTGTAAACACGGTAGGTGCCGAGCGATGTCATGGCGCGTTGGCTCCGCCCAGTCGTCCCAGCTGAAAGCGCGCCACCAGCCACTACCAACACGTGACGATGAGCGGAGCAGGTGCGCAAGCTGCCTTCGAGAACAGCGCGTGCATGTTGACAAGCGGCGGCCGCAACAGAGGTAGTTGCAGTCGCTGCCGTAGAGGGGTTCCGACATGAACATTTGAGCTATGTTGACCTGTAGCTCTAGCTTTGAGAACCTCATCAAATATATGAGGTACCTTAACTGCGGAAGTGTAGCTCATTTGCGAAATATCATCGTCGTTGCTGCAGCCTACGCCACACGTGCACACTTAAATCTCTTCTAATGCAAGGACAGATCCCGTTCAGCAAGAGGCTCTAGAGTACAATATGGAAATACGCGCTGTGAAAATACGTGGCCATAAAATGTTAGGGTAAATCGTCCCTTATGGTAAATGTGCCGCAGAAGTTATTCATCTAATTGACCAGAACGACCTCGGCGACACTTTCATCCGCAACACGCTTGCGATAATGCTTCAACAACATGCTGTGCACATTGCGGTTACGTACTTGTAAGGTCCGTGGCTCAATTCGTACGCTCAAGCCGACGCCACGAAATGCGTGCGGCTTGGCTAGTGTCTTGCGTGATGTTTCTCTGTGAATTCACACAGACCAGAAAATCTAGTAAGCGCATCAGAGCCAGAACAGGGCCCTTGTGTCAGGTGTGTTATCGCAGCCACATATATTCACAAAAAAGCATAGTCTAAGTCATTCTTTTGTTCGCTGCTAATTTAATGAACCGTACCCACGCAGAAAGAAACACATACTCGATCGATGGCTCGATGACTCAGTGACACCTTCAGCTCATGTCAGTATGGCGAGATCATCTTGACGTGTCGAAGACTTTTGCAGTTATATCAACAATGGCAACCGTGAAAAATGCTTCGCATATGACAATGCTATCCAGAACGTTAACGTGCTTTGAGGTAAACGTGCTCAATACGCCTCCACGACTTATTAAAAAAAACGTAATTTCATGGCTTATTCCAACGCTTCAGAGAGCTAATCGCTTTTTATGGGTAAGCCGCTCCAAAACATAACCGGTGAAGCGGCGTCGAAGGCAAGTTTTTGCGTTTCACAGCTGTGGCTGATCGGTGACGGTTTTCGTCAACAGAAAGCTGAGAAAATATAATAAAAAGACCTGGTCCATCTTTCTGGTGCCTTTCCGTGCAAATCGCGGTGAAAGTTTGTCGGTACAACACTCTTTCTTCTTTGCACGGACACAAACACCGCACGCACCAGCGAAAACACAGCAGAAACTGCGGTAGGTGCCGCGGCTGTTGCCTACCGAGCGAAACCAAACGCCCGACGACAGCGCCACCGCATTTTCGTCACGTGTTTACGGTTGAATTTGTCTATATGTATACAACTTCAAACTTTAGTTTAGCGGGAGCTTTGACTGAGAAGCTCCTGATATTTCAACTCTAAATTTTCTTTGAAAAACTGTACCGATTGAAGCTAGGCACCGCATACAGAAAATATTTTTTTGCACAGAATTGGCCGAGCTGAAACTCCTGAATGCGAAAGTGGATTTATAGATGAAGACGTATGTCACCTTCTCATAGACTGTCTACATCATGACACGCCGAGGTGTCTTAAATTGGAACTGTTGGCATTAGACTGCAGACCATTTAGCATGAAGAAACTTCTGGGCCCGTGGCCACTGCAGGTTTACAGTCGCGCGCTTTAAAAGCATTAACACGTGTTTTACAAGACAGCGGAATTTCTGAAAAGTACTAAGAAATAACGAACTTTCATTTGTATAACACATGTACTTATTATGTGCAGTATCAAGTGACACCCATAATGTGTGTTTAGTGAAGTGAATGACGTGTCGACTATTATGTATTCGCGAGCGAATACATCTTCATAAGGACCAGACGTGTGCTCTGTGGTTTTTTGCTGGTTGGACCGAATTTTAACGAGGGACATTATCAGAGACTCCATTTGTTAACTTTCGAACATTTCCTTATTATTTTGTTGTTATATGTGCATATAGGTGTATCTTTGCATATCTGTGCCCGACTGTTCTATTTTCCATGCACTGCTTTGTATGTTTCCCTTCAAGATACGTGTTCATGTTTCACTCAAGGTCTAAGGAGTAGCCGGCGCCATAATTGTGTGTCAACATCTCCTTATATATAATATCAATAAAAAATACGTGTGTCTGTAGCACATTAGGCCAACTACACCATCAGCGTCCGACACGTAAATGTTAAAACATGTGGGATGAACATAAGTTCAATTTTACTTGACACAGTATAATCACAGCGGGATTGCTCAAATGGCCTTATCATTCATTAGCCTAAAAAAGCCATACGATAGAAGAAAATGAACTTAAGTGCCTGCATTTATATACGCGCTACATTTAGCACTTATTATTAACCTCGACTCGTTCATTCTTCGTAATACTCATTTGCGTTTTGTACGTACCAGCTCAACCATTTAAACATTGTTACTTACAGTTCGTTCAGTCTCCCTTTTTAAAGTTATACACACTACGTGTAATGGATAAAAAAAACACAGGACAAGCTTTTACTTTGCATTTCCTTTTATACCAATGCCGAGATAACGATTTTATGAGCATTCTGCAGGCTTTTCAGTGAGAGTTTATTAATTTCAATTGATTGATTCCTAAGAGTTTGATCGTATCGTTAGGAGTGCACTAGTTTCTTTTTTTACCTCAAACGTAATATTCAAAGAAAAACAAAAGAAACGAAATGAAGAAATCGAAATACACTGCTTTCATAATTGCAGCCTCTAACTTCTCACATTTGCAAATCACAGCTGCGGAAAAGCCCGACATTGAACACAGAATACAACCAACGACCGGGTTTCTTTACGATCCTATATTTTATTTGTACGTTCATTTTTTTAAATTATATATGCACACAGTCAATCTTGGCTTGGCGTGTAGTGCTGTCTAAAAGTTGATTGCCACCACCCCTATTCCGTTCAGGGAATGACAGTACTGATGGTACACCATGCCTTTTAAATTAAAAGCTTAGATTCAAGTTTTCTGCTTGCGGTAATTATGACCTTTTGATTGTCCTTGTATGAATGTGGAACGCTCTTTTAATTAGAACGAGCGCGTTGACAATGGGTGTAATTAAAGGTGAGCCAAGCAACATTTTCGAGCTTTATGCCGCCACAACAAACAAGAAACCGTCAACATTGCGCCAGAAAACCCAGTGAACCGAAGAGGGATGAAAAGCATTGTTTTCCTTGGAACCAAAATTAAAACATAATTGCACCAAACATTTCATTATTACAGCTCTCGAAGCTTTGGAATAGTTATATGTTCTACCACGTCCCACAAATACCTTTTGGAGGTAACACAAATAGGTCCAGTCTAAACCAGAAAAAACAACATCAGGAACCAAAGAAACCAATAATAATAATAATAATAATAATAATAATAATAATAATAATAATAATAATAATAATAATAATAATAATAATAATAATAATAATAATAATAATAATAATAATAATAATAATAATAATAATAATAATAATAATTAAACACTAACAAAAAAAGCCTTAAAAAGAAAAGATGAACGCTCAGGATTGTTGACCACCCCCGCCTGTGATGCATTTCAGAATATCTCAATGAAGAGTTTTCTTTCTATCTCCCACCTTCCTTCTCCTCGCCCCCCACCTGTAGCGCAGCCCAACGTTGTGGATGGTTTCAGCTGATAAAAATGAATTTTAAACTTATATATGAAAGAATAGGTGCGTGTCCACTGACTGCGATAGATTGGCGCATTATTCCGGTCCCGGCCATTCTGGTGACGTTGGCTTATATCGCGTTTCGCTCCCTCCGCACTCCTTCGTCCTACGCCGCTGCCTTTATTTCTGCGGCCAACAAAAGGACGCGAGGGCATCCGGAACGACTGCGGGACGTGAGATGCGAGATAAGGCGTCGCGCCCGTTGCGGTCAGTGGAAGCAATGACGGCTGCGGGACTACAGTGGCGTAGGGGGTGAAGATATATCTGGCTCCCGCTAGGCTCCCACGAGACTTCAGGAATCACCTGAGGAGAGCCACAATACACATCCGTGCCGCGAGAGAAGCACCGGTGACTCTCATTTCTTGGCCGTCCTTTTCTTCTGCTTCACCGGTGCTTCTCTGCACAACCTGGCGTCTGAGAAAGAGATTTCCCGGAGAGAGAAGAGCAACAAAAGGAGAAGCAAAACAAACGAACGAACAAACAAACAAACGCCTAACTTGGCGTGGCCGTTTCGCGGCATCTTCGTATACATTGCCGGTGTGCGTGCAGCGGCTGGCCCGCTCCCGATTCGGTGTGCAGCCACCATTATGGAGGCTGTGATTGCGGAGCCGGACTCTTGACACCGAGACGGCGCGGAGGAGCGCCGATAATTTTGACGAACAGAGAAAAAATGTTCTTCGCTTACTTATCGAACATCCCCGTTCACTGCCACCTTCTCCAAAAGAGCCGCCGAAAACCTTCACGAATTGGAGTCCGGTGGCGGGGCGTTTTGACCGTGGCCGGCTGTGATTCCCCGTAAGGGGTCTTATAGTTAAAGGCGAAATTCGACTCCGCGTCTCCAGAACTGGGTATTATTATGAGCGATTCCATTTCGTAGAGCGAAGTGCAAGTGCCCCCTTTTTTTTGCCATTTGAGCCCATCTTGGTGGAAAGAGTGATCTTCTTGATAGGGTGATAACACAGTAAAAAAAAAAGTGGTAGTTCATAAATGCGGCCATTAACAGTGCCCCCTCCTCTTTAGTTTCATATTTGGAGCTATTGTTATTAGGCTCATGATGTGAATCATGGAGTCCTAAAAATTACAGAACTCACAAAAAAGACGTGCAAACGAACCATCACTGTTGGGCCAAAATTGCTCGCAGAACAAAAACTTTTCTCGGTGACAGCAGCGAACAGTAAGGGGTGTCTCGACGTGTCCCCCTGGGAAACTGTTTCCAAAAGCGTGCTATACAGCGGCATTTTATCTTGCCATTCTATTGCGTACGTGATGCTACACGAATAGCATAGCGTGCATATGTGACACAGCAGCTCAGCAATTCGACATCATGCGCGTTTCTAATGAAGAGTATTCGGCACTGCCAGAATGCCTTCTTCATTTACATGATTTTGATATTCAATTCACTCGAGTCAAAACAATTTGATTACATAAAATTATTTTTTTACATGAGGCCTTCAGAACATATTCAAGCTTGGCATGTTATTTGCGCAACACTATGGCTATCTGACTTGCCACGTGGACTGCCCGTATTGTGACAACTGAGACGTTCAGGAGAATACAATAAGGCCGTTACTTTATTCGTACACCGCGTACTTGCGATGGGCAGAATCAATTGAGGGATCTTTGGGGCCTATCGACATAACCGGTGACTTTCTGAAAACTTTCGTTTAGCGTCGATGGATCAAATACTGCCCTCCCTGGCTCAAGCGGTGAAGTAGCTAAGGCATTTTTTTGCGAAGTAAATTTGATATACGATCGTTATCTGTTTTCATTCTCTTTTTAATTGCTTGCTTGGCTATTCGTCGGTGGTAATCTCACTATTTTCTTTTATCTTTCCGTTTGCCATTCCCCTTGGTGATGAAGAGGCAAGAGCGCGGTAAATCTAGCCTACCTAATGGTCTTTATCTGATAATATATCTCGCTGCCTGTTTGTCGACAGCGAAAGCAAAGGGAAATCATATTGCGGACTCAGGTGCTGCTGACAGCATTTTGTCTAGATAGGAAAGAAAACGAGAATAAAAAAATGTACATAAGGCTCGCGGGTGCTTCATTACGTGATGGTGTCTCGTATAAACAACCTCAAAAAGCGCTCACTGCGGTTCAATCAAATCGTTAAACTCAAATGGTAAATGGTCCGTAAACCACTCCGAGTTTAAAGGCGAGAAAGTGAATTCTTTGTCGCCTTCACTACATTTCTAATAGTCGGTGTATACTATTGGTCACTTATTCATACAACACATGCACAACGTCATCACAAAACACTTAACGTAAATCAGGAAGCTGGCATTTCTCGGTTGCACGCGGTTATCTTCGCTTTCGCAGTGGAAAGAACACAAAACAAAGTCAAACTACTTGTTCGCGCATGATAGTCATGGGCCTCCTAATCTGGGCCAGGGGGCGCTGCACCGTGCGCGTTCCACCGCCTTTCTATAGGAAAAGCCGGTCGCTCGGCACCCTTCTCCCGCTTTCTGCCTGCGCTATCTCGATCAGCACGTTTACGCGCTCTGCATGCGCGGTTATTTGTCGCCCTCCACGTGCAGCGTCACCTGTGACTTGTTATGAAGGTTTAAAAAAAGATTATAAAAACGTTTTCACGGTCTGTATCTTATCGGAACCGAGAGCGGTTCATTGACAACCTTTGTGGGACGAAGCAAGTCAAACACGATGTCTTTGAGCGAGTGATATGTAAATGTCGATGGTGAACAGCTGCCTTTCTATGACATTAAAAGTGAGGTGACAGCGAAAATTATGTATATAAGCCGTCAAACACGGATTTGCTGCGGCATTCGCGTCTTCTCGGAGCTCTCGGCAAACCACCACCACGCTTTCGCGAGCATTTGTATATAGCGTTCGGATTTCTATAGCTTGAATGCCAAGTTTGTAGCGTGGCTTTCAATTTATTAGGTCGGTGTAAAGAGAATAAACGTGCGTCTACCCTGTACAGTTCCTGGCACCATTTCAATGCGGTTTGTTCAGTTTCATGAGAGTTTCCCTTCTGCCGAGGTTTTCATCGGATATTAACCAGGTCGTATCGTAAGTTCAATGACACTTTTGATTTTTTTCACCTCCTTTGAAAGTATAATGATGCGCACAAAAGAAAGGTATTTTATGTCCACTTCGACCATGTGTGTTTCTTGTAGCGCGTGTTTAATTTCGGATAATATCCACAGCTTATCACGTGGCGTGTTCACTGATTAGAATGTCGCTATGGTTGTTTTGACAGCTAGCTTGCTCTTCGTCATATATACAATACCCAGTAGGATCGAGCATGCTTCTATGTTAGGCTGAGATTTGCCACTGATAACTGCGTCCAATTTCCCGAAATGATCTAACGTTTTTTTTTATTGCTGCCTTAGTTCTTTACTTTTTTTTTCAACTCGTTTTCATAGCACCAGCTGTATATCGCTCGCGGCTCACGTGGATGCAAGGATATATTTCACGTGCCAAAACCATGATAACATTAGGAGGCACGCCGTGGTTTGAGACTCCATATTCATTCCGGCCACCTGGGGCTTTTTTTCTTTACGTGCACCAAAATCTATTTCAAGTGTATACGGTGCGGAGACAATGGACAGAGAGCGCGCACACACTGAGCGTCACTTCTGTTTACATTGGGCGTCATACCGCCGTATGCTTGAAATAAGCAACACCGACGCGCCGCCATGACTATCATTCTTGCACCGAAATCTGAGCACAATGTTACTGCGTTTCGCTCCCGTGAAAATGCAGCTGGCGTATGCGGAAATCGAACTCATGACTTTGATCCTAGCATCACAACACCTCATCATTTTCACTTATCGGTTGGGGTATCTTCCAAGACCTGTACGTATTAGTCAAGTCAAGACACCAGCACGAACCCACAGTATTAATCTGTTTACATTGAGCGGTGACGAGAAATTTACAGCCATCAGCTGGATAAAACAATTGCAGGGCTAACAGTGTGGTATTTTAAGTGTATCAAGCTAGCAAGCTCCACTGCTTTCGCACTACCAATGGTTGTCTCGAAAAGCAAGAGCCCAATCGCGAAGTGTATAGCGGTTGTCTATTTGCTGTCTTTTTTTTTTCAGTTTACAAACACGTTTTCTTTAATTATGAGTCCGGCCATCACGTTTCTTTCAGTTAATTAATAGTTTGACGTACTGTGCACGACGAGAGATTTTGAAAGTAACGAGAGCGCGGAGTATCGGCGAACTGCCATAATCCAGTCTTACGCCTTTGCTTCTGGTACTATAGTACCAGAAGCAAACACGTAAGATTGGATTGGAATGGAAATGCAAGTATATTTGCATTTGATACTGTAGAACTTGATGGGAAGTTTTTAGGCCTTCGTCATGTTTAAACTTTAGTAGCAGCTCAAAATGCAGCAGTAGTGCGTGTCTGCTATCCAGAATGGCGAAGTAGCGCTGCCCATAGCGTGCGAAATGCGAGATAAGCGCTCCAAGAAACACGTTTTCTGTCCTCGCAATGGGCAAACCCAGCAAGCGCGGCCCGTTCGAGCGACCAGAGCTTTGCCCTCTTTCCGCTAGGGCCGTAATGGCGCTGCGCAAACTTGAGCACCCTATACGAGACAACGCAGAGCGGGTATGCGACTGCATGGGAAATCAGAGTACAAAATAACTCACTACTGATATCGCTCGCATATGCGATGAAACAATCGACAACGCATTTATTTATGACGTCACGTAAATGAGCGCAGACATCGTGAATTGGGTCGAAAAACGGGAATAGCTATACAAGAGAGAATAACTCGCTCATTCTTTGCATTTTCAAAGCTCTTTGAGAGACCCTTTAAAAAAATCGCTTTACATTTCGCAAGACTAACCGGTTTCACGTGCCCAGTACGATTCACGGTTGAAAGGCATTCGACCAGATGAACTTAACGTGATCATTTTATAGCCGGAGAGTGATGATGATGTAAACGACAACAGGCATTGATTCTCATCATGACTATATACTCCTAAATAGAAATTAGTAAAAAGGAAGTCGCTGCAAGCAAATAGGTAGTAGCTGCAACGCTTACTACTTTTCTTGAACCATTATTAAACTTTTACTTACCTACGTTAGTAAACAGCTACTACCAGCAACCATTACTAACATTTCGCTACCTGCTTGCTACATACGTCACAAAATAGTAACTAGAATGAAACAGGTAGTAATTGAACCCTTTACTAACTTTCTTGCATTGTTACTACCTTTTGCTACCCGGCCATGAACTATCGAATCTAAAATACAAGAAATACATGTTCTATTAGTTTATGAGAAAATACTCTCGACGTAAAATCCTTACACGGAAAAAAGACGCATTAGATATCTCTGGATAAAAAAAACATTTATTTTAAATTTCGCAACCGATACATGTAAGCGTCATGCTCCTATTATAAAAACGGAGAAGTACAAGTTAACAGACCATAAGCAAGTGCTGCGCGCGTTGTGTTAGGCCATCACAACCAACTTAGTAAATTAAAAGAAACTGACTTGAAAGACGCATCAAAATTAACCAGAAGGTCAAAATTATTCCGAGGTCCCTCAATACCTCGTGTCTCATAATGATATTGTGATTTTGGCACATAAAAACCCAAAAACTATCATTACCTTCTAACCGGCGACATTTTAGTTCAGTGAAATATTCATTTGCACTGAGACTATGTTTATGAGTTCGGTACCTTGTTGCGGGCGCTGTTGCTTGTTTATGACCCTTTTATTTATATCAGATATGAGATAACATTTTCTAAAAGTACGCCTAATTAAAAGTCTTGTGCTGCGTCCCCAAACACGCATAATCAAGTAATATGGTATGGTTTTCTAGGCTCCCCCTTTTTATCATTCATCCTAAAACGCAAGTGCTTAGCAGTGCCAGACATGCATCTTAAGGTAGGGGCTATATATTCTGCGCGAGTCACTCACTTAATGCAGTGGTGTAGTGTACTTGTTATGGCTATGCACTTTCGCGTTCGCCACATACCACGAGAGAATATTCGAAGATATTTAGTAATTAGACATTTATAAACCATTATTAACGATAGGAAAGTTATGTGGCAGAACGAGCACGGCAGTACCGCTTACTACTTTTCTTTTCCTTAAAACCTTTACAGTTACTACCTATGGTTAGTGACGGCTAGGATCGTAACAGTTACTAAAGCTGTTAGTAACGGAAAGGTAACTGTACCACCCTCGCCGTTACTAACTGCACTTACTACCAGGGTTTTAACATATGTCACAAATAATTACTACCCCAGAGTTAGCAAGTGTTACTACCTTTTCTAAGAGTGTAGCATTTGCAACCTATCTTTATGATCCCGATAGAGCAAGTGTTTTAGTACGTGAAAACAATGTCCATCTCGGTGCTATCGTTGTTTTTGCCACTCAGTTTTGTCTAATCGCATTATCTCCGATAACCAGAGGAGAGCAAGCAGAATGTCCTACTTCTCTTTCACCATTACCGTAGCGTCGTCTTTAAACGTTTAAAGTTGCCAATCAGAGTTCTTTGCGGCCGCCTTTTTTGCCGGGATGGAGAACAGAGCGTATACGCAAAGCGGCTCTGCTACCACTTCATTTGCGCGTAAGCGGCAACGCCCATCGCAACAACATCCTCTCAAAGCATGCACACTCCCCAGGGACGCACCGGTGTTAACTCTCAAGCACGTAAGTATACGCTTCGCACACATCATGTGCGGTAGCTTAGGCCTCGACAGCACCACAGAGCAGGCCTGGTTACCATTGATTTTGTACGAGGGTGTCCTCAACGGATGAGCTTAGTAGCTGCTGTTTAGCGAGAGTAATGCTTCAGCAAAAGCTATTTGAAGCGAAGCTCCCGTTGTCACGACCCCCTGCAGCAGCGCGTCTGCGAGCGCGCTGAACTTGGAGATTTAATTAGTTGAAGTGCTAAACCGATTACGGTGTGGCAAAAAGCCCCGACTCCTTTTGCTCCTTAGTAGAGCCGAGGCGCACGGTCGCTCGCCGTGTGTGCGTTATAGGTAATCACCTCTTCCCGAGCGCGGCACTTGACGTGTGCTGCAGGCACCAATCTTGTTTCAGCATACTGCGGTCGCCCTCATGGTTTGCGGGAAGGACAAAAATATGTGTAAGGTTTCTGTGAAAGAAGGAAAAGCGGGTGAGCTTCTTCTTTGTGTTGGAGCACAGACCTACAAACGGGCACACGCTGGCGCCCAAGCACAGGCCCACAAACAAACACGCACGCAGATACAGATTGGAAATTGCGGCGACAGGTTATAGTTTGCCTTCTTTTCAACCATACATACCTCAAGAGAAATATTCGATTATTTACGTCGCATAGGTCGGCGAATATATTGTGGAGCTCACTCAGACTCACTCATGTAATATATTTTGCATTTAGGACTAACTCGGACTCACGCTCACGAAAATTTTCTTCAAGCGAACTAACTCAGACTCAAATTCATCAAAATATTACTCACCTGGACTCACTCAGACTACGAGTCATGGTTCGATCTGAGTCTGAACTATTCCGACTGAGTCGACTGATGAGTCTGTTAGTCTAGAATTGGATTTTTTGATCGTGGTGTCTATAGAATAAATATCTCGCCTAATCTCTGCTCTTATTGGCGTCTTTTGATTTAGTATACCTTTGAACAAGAGTTATAAATGCTCCCCAACCAGTGAGGTCATTTTTTTTTCTTGAAAGAGATGACAACATAAGACACATTTATCATGGACTGCCTTAAAAGAGTTGGCGTGCGAAGCGGGGTCAAGGCCGTTCTTTACGTAATTCACACCTCTGAGCAATAATATATATCGTGTGTGAAATACACTGATTTACAATACGCGTAACAAGACAAGATTTCATGAACATGATCCAGGTTAGGCTCATAGCAATTCTGAAGATGCAAAGATAGGACCATAAGTCGGCAAACCTAGGTGGAACTCGCACAGACCCACTCAATAAATACACCTTGTGCTTCATACTCACTCGCACTTATACTGAATCAAATTTTCCTGAGTCAGAATCACTCGGACACACACTATCGATAGTATTCTTCAACCTAATTCACTCAGACTCAATCTCAACAAATTATTACTCACTCCGAACCACTGAAAATCAGTCTCACGGCTTGATCTGAGTATGAGCGAGTCCGAGTTACTCGACTGAAGTGAGTTTGCCGACCTACGTATGTTTGTGCTTTCCAGACCGGTCAACGCATAATTGCAACCAATTATTCCTTTTCCACCTTCTTTCCAAGATGCACTATTAAAAGGTGAGCGGTTACATATTCATTCATGAAACGTCATCACCAATAAAACACTTCATTTATTGCAGCTAGGCTAAGTCAAATCACCCAAAACGTATTAAAATGCAAAAGGCGACGGGGTACTTATTATTGTCACGGGGTCGTGACGTGACTAAAGACAGGAAACTTCGTGTTGGGATTTAACTGTTTATTTGGACGAACCTGTGCCCGGTAAAGGGAAAGTCTAATTACAGCAGCAGTCTTGCACAGATAGCAGTCTCGGACTGATAGCGGCGAACGCAGCGTCGGCCTTCGATCAACAACTGACAAGCGGCGAAGCGCGTCGGCATTTATACCCTTGCCGTCGAATGTTCTAGCGTTATCGCTGGCGGTGGCGTAGGTTCCATAACAATCTGTACCGTTCGCACAGTGGGCGTGATCTTATCGAAATGATCTACTACAGTCCGGAACCTTCTCGAAACCTGCAGGCGCGGTTTGCGCCGAGAATCGTGTGGTGTTTCGGAACGATAACAAAAACTTGTGAAATGGAACTTGGCATTGCCCCCCTCTGAAAAAAGGCATCGTCCCGATGCTTTAACTAAAGATGAAGGTACAATAATAATGCAAGAAAGTACAATGAATATATTACAATACAACAATAATACAAAAACACTGTTTCAGTTTGTTAACGTGCATGAAACGGCTTGAGGCGCGCGACATGGACGACTTCAGGTCGCGATCGGCGTCGTTGAGAGTTCGTGATGCCGTCGGGGACAACCTCGTAATCAAGTGGTCCGAGACGTCGAACCACCTTGTACGGTCCGAAGTACCGTCGCAGAAGCTTTTCACTTAGTCCACGTCGGCGTATCGGCGTCCACACCCAAACACGTTCACCGGGCTGGTATTCCACGAAGCGTCGTCGAAGGTTGTAACGGTGGCTGTCGGTCGTCTGTTGATTCTTGATACGGAGACGCGCAAGTTGTCGGGCTTCTTCGGCGCGTTGAAGGTACTCGCTCACATCGAGGTTTTCTTCGTCGGTGACGTTGGGTAACATGGCATCTAGCGTCGTTGCCGGGCTCCTTCCGTACACCAATTTGTATGGAGATATCTGCGTCGTCTCCTGCACCGCCGTGTTGTATGCGAAGGTCACATACGGAAGAATGGCGTCCCACGTCTTGTGTTCGACATCGACGTACATTGACAGCATGTCGGCGATCGTCTTGTTAAGCCGCTCGGTGAGGCCGTTGGTCTGTGGGTGGTACGCTGTCGTCCGGCGGTGGTTTGTTTGGCTGTATGCCAAGATCGCTTGAGTTAAGTCGGCAGTGAATGCCGTTCCTCTGTCGGTGATAAGGACCTCCGGGGCGCCGTGACGTAGGACGATATTTTCGACGAAGAACTTAGCTACCTCGGATGCACTGCCTTTTGGCAGGGCTTTTGTCTCGGCGTAGCGGGTGAGGTAGTCGGTAGCTACCACGATCCACTTGTTTCCGAAAGCCGACGTCGGGAACGGCCCCAGTAGGTCCATACCAATCTGCTGGAAAGGTCGGCAAGGTGGATCAATTTGCTGCAGAAGTCCCGCTGGCCTTGTCGGCGGTGTCTTGCGTCGCTGACAGTCCCGGCATGTTCTCACATAACGAGTGACGTCGGTGGTAAGACGTGGCCAGTAGTACCTTTCTTGTATCCTCGCGAGCGTGCGGGAAACACCGAGGTGCCCTGCCGTCGGATCGTCGTGCAGGGCCTAAAGGAGTTCTGGTCGCAGAGCTGAAGGCACCACAAGGAGGTACTTAGCTCGAAGCGGTGAAAAGTTTTTCTTTTGTAGAAGACCGTTTCGTAGAAAGAACGACGCAAGTGCGCGCTTGAATACCTTCGGGACTTCGGCGGTCCTGCCTTCGAGGTATTCTATTAGGGCTTTAAGTTCCGGGTCGGCCCGCTGTCGTTCAGCGAAGTCGTCGGTAGTTATCGTTCCCAAGAAGTAGTCGTCATCCGAGTCGTCGGGTAGTGGTTGGTCGACAGGCGCACGAGAGAGACAGTCAGCGTCGGAGTGTTTTTTGCCGGACTTGTAAATGACAGTAATATCATATTCTTGAAGTCTCAGGCTCCATCGTGCGAGGCGACCTGAAGGGTCCTTCAAGGTGGCTAGCCAACACAAGGCGTGGTGGTCGCTCACAACTTTAAAGGGCCTGCCGTAGAGGTAGGGGCGAAATTTCGACGTAGCCCAGATGATGGCGAGGCACTCCTTTTCTGTTGTGGAATAATTTGCTTCTGCTTTGGATAGCGATCGGCTGGCGTAACCAATAACCCTTTCAAGTCCGTCAGCCCTCTGCACAAGAACGGCGCCAAGACCTACGCTGCTTGCGTCAGTATGTATTTCTGTCTCGGCGAATTCGTCGAAATGGCCAAGTAACGGAGGCGTCTGGAGGCGATGTTTAAGCTCCTGGAAAGCGTGTTCCTGTGGCGTTTCCCACTTGAATTCCACGTCGGCCTTGGTAAGGTTAGTGAGAGGATCGGCGATGCAGGCGAAGTTTTTCACGAACCGCCTATAATAGGCGCACAGGCCCAGAAATCGGCGCACGGCCTTCTTGTCAGTGGGCGGCGGGAAGTCGGCGATGGCGGCTGTTTTCCGTGGATCGGGACGAACTCCAGACTTGCTGATAACGTGTCCTAGAAACAAGAGCTCCTCATACGCAAATCTGCACTTTTCTGGCTTCAGTGTGAGTCCGGACGTCTTGATGGCTTGAAGTACAGCTTCAAGGCGCCGAAGATACTCGTCGAAACTCGAGGAAAACACGACGACGTCGTCCAAGTACACAAGGCAAGTCTGCCACTTCAATCCTGCCAGTACTGTATCCATATCGCGTTGAAAAGTTGCAGGCGCTGAGCAAAGGCCGAAGGGCATCACCTTAAACTCGAAGAGGCCGTCCGGTGTTATAAACGCCGTCTTCTGTCGGTCTCTTTCGTCGACTTCGATTTGCCAATAGCCAGTCTTGAGGTCCATTGACGAGAAGTACTTGGCGTTATGGAGCCGATCAAGTGCGTCGTCTATTTGTGGGAGAAGATACACGTCCTCTTTTGTGATTTTGTTCAGGCGGCGATAATCGACGCAGAAACGTAGGGTCTCATCCTTTTTCTTCACTAACACCACGGGGGATGCCCACGGACTCTTGGACGGCTGGATAATGTCATCTCGCAGCATTTCATCAACTTGTCTCTTCATTGCCTCACGTTCTCGCGTCGAAACCCTGTACGGACTCTGACGGAGTGGTCTGGCAATTTCTTCGGTTATGATTCGATGTTTCGTGATTGGGGTCTGCCGAATTTTCGATGACGACGAAAAGTAGTCTTCGTATTGCAGGAGCAGGACCTTGAGCTGTTCTTTCTTATCGTTCGGAAGTCTGGGATTGACGTCGAAAGCTATGAGAGGGGCTTGGTTCCTCTGAGCAGGTTCCGCAGAATCGGCGAGGGCGAAAGCACTGGTGGCTTCGACAATTTCTTCGATGTATGCGACCGTTGTTCCTTTGTTCACATGTTTGTACTCATTGCTGAAATTCGTGAGCATAACCGTTGCTTTGCCTCCCCGCAGCTCTGCAATTCCTCTTGCGACGCAAATATTTCGGGTGACCAACAGATGCTGACTGCCTTCAACGACGCCTTCCAAGTCACGTGATTTATGAGCGCCGACTGAAATAATGATGCTTGAGCGAGGCGGAATGGTGACTTGTTCTTCCACCACATTCAAGGCATGGTGTCCTGACGGCGTGCGCGGCGGTAGTGCTTCTTCTGTGGATAACGTTATCGACTTTGTTTTTAAGTTGATGACAGCACCGTGGAGGCATAAGAAGTCCATGCCAAGGATGACATCTCTCGAGCAACGCTGTAGGACTACGAAGTCTGTAGGATAAATACGGCCGTTAATGGTGACTCTCGCTGTGCAGATTCCTGCAGGCGTTACGAGATGACCTCCAGCTGTGCGGATTTCAGGGCCTTTCCAAGCTGTCCTAACTTTCTTTAACTTCGCGGCGAACGACCCACTGATGACAGAATAGTCAGCTCCAGTATCGACGAGAGCAGTCACACTGTGGCCGTCGATAAGAACGTCGAGGTCGCTAGTTCGCCGTCTCGCATTACAGTTAGGGCGTGGCGTCGGGTCACGGCTGCGTCGGCTTGTTCCGCTGCTTCCATGTTGCGTCGTCAGACCACCTTCGGTAAGTGAGCTTTCGCCGTCGGGGCTTTGCCTGGTTCGCGTTGTGTTCGGAAAGCTCCGTCGCGGCGTCGTCGTCGTCGGAGGATCTTCGGTAGTTCGTCGCACAGCAACCGCACCTCCACCGGTTGCTGCCCTTAGTTTCCCGGATACGGGCTAGGAGACCGGCCCCGCGTTGGGCCGAAGTACTGCCGGGGGTGCGGTGACATGCGGCGGCTGGGCGACGGCGAACGGGAAGGACTTCGTGGTCTCCATTGAGTTTCTGTCAGGTAGTCGGCGATGTCACGTGGCCGTTCCCATGGCTGCGGACGTGGTGCATCGACGGCGAAGCCACGCAGTCCCATCTGTCGGTACTGGCAACGGCGGTAAGTGTGCCCGGCCTCGCCGCAGTGGTAGCACAGTGGGCGATGGTCAGGGGTGCGCCAGACGTCGGTTTTCCTCGGCGCACTGCGCTGGCCCACTGGCGAACGGTACACTGCAAATCATTTCACACCCTTAAGGGTGGTTTTTACAATAAATCACCCATCTTACACCTATTCTTTCTGCCAAACTTATCCGCACGGGTGTAACTTCTGCAATTCCACCTTTTGTACACCCATTTATCATTTTTAGGTGTACTATAGGTGTATGTTAGCAAATTACACCCAAGGGTGTTTCCTTGAATGTTACACCTATCATATATGCATAGTTTAGAGCATCAATACATATCACATCTCAACAAATGCAATCAAACCGCATGCCAATGTTCTGGTAAAAATATCGATGTTTGGGCCTTTGTTTTCATTTCCCGTATCATTCGCCAAAATATATTGTGCTATGTATTATATTTATTATACCACCCCCTATTTACATTATTCAGCGCATTTCTCACATGTTCAACAACTTATTAGTTGAGTTACGTTTTTGGGATTCTTAATAAAAATATTTTGCTGCTGCTCATGTCCATTCTTCCCTAATTCTCACAGAGATATCGGTAAAAGAGGTTATGTTGCGCTTAAACATAACATGAAACGATTACACACGGTTTTCGACAGGCTATCGTGCGCGCTTTCTCATTTGAAATCACACAAATTTGTTCGTACGAGAGCTTCTGGTTTATTAAAAACTGTAGTCTTTCTTGGGGACTTTCGACGCAAAAATTTTGGTCTGTCTGTCTGTCCGCCTGCACATTTGTCTGTCCACTCTATACGGCATCTGGTACTTGAAACGGCCGACCCCATTCACAGCCCCCACCTATATGTTGCTCAAGGTTGAGCGTTCATGCTTGTGCAATCGTCAATTAAAAATCAATTATTGCGCATGCCTGGGGCACCATAACAACACGTATATATTCTGCATGTGCATATTTTACTAGAAAAAGCATACATAAGTAATTTTAAGGACCGTAGCGCTTATCACGCTGCGCTGACCATGCAATGATTGCACGGAACGGGGAGTAATTCCAACACTTTGCTAAGACGAGATGGTGGTGGCACCTACCGTCGCCTTGCGTTCTACACCTTATCACCTCTGAGATGGGCGCGCACACCCGTCTCAGAGCCGTGCGCTTTGCTGTTTTTTTTTTCAGAAAACTACCAGATGACGCTCATGTCTCATGTGTGACGTGACTTGATGCGCTAGTTTGCCTCCGCTGCACGCTCGAGGCACTTAAACGCAGTGCCTTCAGAATACCACTCACCGATTTTCTTGCGCAGAACACCAAATGAATTTCCTGTTCACTCTCTCCACACGCAAGACTATCGTCTTTCGACATTTGCAGAAACATGCAGATACGGGGCCAATTTTTTTAACGGGGGTCCACATATTTCCTTACACTGAAGTATTTCGCATCAATACACAAGTCCCTGATTTATTCAGTGAGGTATATTTAGATCTATGAACATGGATGAGTTCAAATTGAATGTTTGCAGCACTCGCATTGCCGTGGAACTAGGCATGTTTACAAATAACAGGCTAAGCTTACTCTAATGCCGCTGCTGTGCATGCATGCCGCGCCGCAGGACAAGCTCAGCGCACATCCGCTAAGCACAGGTGAACTCGTACAATGTAATGCACCACTCTGGGCACTTACTGTTCTTTTTTATATCCTTTATATGAACGCTTGCGCGTCACTTAATATACACGTGAACGATCGTAGACAACACTAACGCAATGTACCCGTGCCACAACAATGGAGAATAGTTGACTAGTTGCAGCATTGTAATTGATAGTAATTGTTACTGTGGCGTTACAATGCACGGCTAATGGCACATTGCTATGCTCACACACAGTTTAAGACTTGAAATAAAAGCAAGCGTCATTCATACTTTGTTGGTGAAAAAAGCATAGTCCCCAGGCTCTTACTGAATGGCAGAGTGTTATTTAAATAAAGCTAATAGCACAGCGGGGGTGTTTCTAGGATTTATGTATGCAGGGGGATAGAAATAGAAAAAAAAGAGGGCCTGACCCATTCGCATGTACATTTTTACCTGTGGTTGCATATTTGAGAAACCAAATCGGGAGCTTTCATTTTTTTTTTGTGCGAAATGGGCCAAATCCTGACCCGAAAGTAGCACCAATGACACTCAATTGGCTCATACATACGTTCACCTTTCCTCTAAAACAGTAATATTAAAGCATTATTTATACTTATCACTGTTCTAGAAAAACGTTGATAGCATGTATATGCCAAGGCGGCTTAGTTGAGCTTTTTTCGGTTCTAGATTTGCCCCATTTTGAATAAAAAAAAGCTCCTCAAACGAACATAAGAAAGGGGTGGAGGTGTGTCAAATATGAAACAACCTCCCCGCCGCCCTTCCCTAACTTTTTATTTATATCTATGTTGCACAAGTAACAAATTTTGACTCCAAAATGTCGAAACAACGCCACAATCACGCCTCCCTCGGGAATGTGCATTACGAAGGCTACGCATTTGCCGCCTCTACACGTCAGTGGCAAAAAAAAACGACATTGAAGCTCTGCTAGCAAATAAATATGTTGTCAAGCATAAAATTTAGACTATATCTTGGAGGCTTGACGTAGCTTGGAAATTATATCATAAAACGGTGCTGCTATGAATTTCGGTTTCGGTTTCGAGGTATCGGAGCAACTGCGCATCGCCATCGTCAACAGGCAGACTTTGAATTGGGTGGTAACATGTCGTATGCGTGTTTGCAGCAGGCTGATGGTGGTTTATTATTTTACTATTCACTTGCTTTGTCCAGGATGTGTACTTATACGGCTTGCACGGTTCAACTCGCGCTTACAGTAGATACAGTACAAGTCACTGCAATCTGTGACGCGTCGGCAAGTACAGAACAACTTCGGTGCGGCGGAGTGTGTGTCCTCTGTCAACGGCTTTCGTTGAAGCTTGTGCACGCCGCAAGCAGTGTTTCCGATCAAGCAATCAACGGAGTGTACGCTGGGAGCTACACGGAGAACGCTTTTGGATTTCGTGCTATTGCTGAAAAGGTAAGCTTTCGTGCATGCGAACAACGAAGTGCAGAAGTGCGTGTCTGCCTGCCAACGCCCGACTTGCCCGCGATACTCGTAATTGCAGGAAGCGACCGTCTCTTGGCGCCGGCGGCCGGTAGCTTCGTGACCTTCGCTCGCTGCGTGCTTATCAGCTGCGATGTCTCAACAGCCGCAGTGTTCGTGAACCTCGCTGTGGCGCATGGTTAAAGAAAACGGGGGGATGTGCCGCGCGCAGATAGACCTTACGGCATGCGGCAGCGGGTGAGAAAAAAAAAGGGGGGGGGGGGTGAGCGAGCCGAGGTGGGCGAAAAAAATGGCATAATAATAATCATAATAAAAAAACGAAGCAGATCAACGGTAAAGGAGGCGCCAGTTGTCAGTTAGCGGGACTGCAGTGGACAAATAGGGCGCGTTTATTACGCGGGAGAAAAAAAAATCCAGATTTCAATGACTGAAAATAGGGGTGCGTTTTTAATGCGAGTAAATACGCCATTCAAAGCAACAATTCAAAAATACATAAAATTTGTATCAGTACCCCTTCATGCCAGCGCTTTGCAGCGGCGTGAGATGTGTTTTGTTAAAAATCTCGCAGCTAACCAAATACTTTAGATGTGCCTTGTTTGGTCAGCGATTTGCGCTTTTTATGCCTTCTTAGGTTTGTTTATATATATACTAGTATATTGTAGATAATCTGGATATAGAAATAATGATGTGTTTTAATAAAGGATTGAACAGCCACACTCAATTGCACACATCTTTTTGCATTTTTGCACCGTTGTAGTGCGGCACATAGAATATTTCTGTATATTTTGGTGTAGGGTTTTGGCGCTGTGGTTACATATGAAAGCTTAGCCAAAGTGTACAAACAAATACCCACACAAAACTTTCAGTTAAGCTGATACAGCACAGATGATAATGGTGTAGGCATAGTTAGCCACTAAAAAACACGCTCGCGAAAAACGGAACGACCATGGCGACACAGGTGGCTGTAAATGAAAGCAAACAGACCTAACAGTTCTTGTCTGTTTCATGCATTTTGTCTGTGCAGGTTTCATCCTTACGAATGCAAACACACTGATCCAACTAATAAGCCCTCCATGCATATATTCCTGTTAGCTACTTCTCCAATAAGTCGTGCATTTTTTTAAATTATACATATTTATAGTCCAGCAGTTCAGAGCTTATTGAGCATATATTTAACTCACTTGTGATGCATTATCTGTTGCATGATTGTTTTTATGAATTAAAAAAAATTCAACGGCGAATGAGCTGCTTACGCATGCACTCGAATAATAAGATTAGCAGGTCTTATTGATTTTTGAGAGTAGTCAGTTTTACTCAAGGCCTAAAGTAATCATTTTGTTGACCAATAAGCAACCTGTGAAAGACATATTACAAAATTATCCAGTACACCAAATTTATGTAACTGAAGAAGAAATTTAGAGGTGAGCTTCCACAAATACACAGTGGTGTTTCCAGCAGCAGTTGTCATTTAATAAGTGCAGTTGATCTTTTCAGATTGGGGCTTGCTCAATGTTTTACACTAGTTTCACACAGTAGATTGTACATCTGTGATGTGTACATGTCTACAAAACGATCCTTCAAAGTAACTGATAAATATTGCTACTTTTCTGTCTGAATGGGTTTATATAATTTTTTGTGTCACCCATTGTAGTGGCCTATTGGTTAGGTTATTCTAGCTAAGCAAGAAAACTTGGTAAAAACGCTGAAATTTGAGCATGCCAGTATATTTGAAACTTCTTGGTAGGTGCATGACTCAAGAGAGAAGCACTTTTTCACCACCATCATGGTGTAGAATCAAACATAGCACTTGCATTCGTACACTAATATGCACAGATGCTTTTACACGTAAAAGTGAATAATGGTAAAGCTGAAAGTGGGGAAGCTGGAACTTTTTATTATATGACACATCATAATGAGGTTCTGATTGTTCCCAGTATTTTTTAAATGCTTAGTTGAATGTTGTGCATCTCTTACATGCAGAATGTTGAAAGGAAAGCACACTACATCTTCTACGATGGACTGGGTGCTGACGATGCAGTGCATTCTTCATCACAACATGAAAGCAGCTGTTCCCGGCTCACGACCTCACTCAAAGGGTTGCAGCAGTGGTGGACGCTACTCATAGGGTGCACCAATTATCTTGTACATTTTAGGAACATTCCTCTGATGGGAATGCTTCATCTCAAGCTATGCATCCTATATACCTATTTATTTTTCCAAAATGAGTATCAGTTTGCCATCAGATTAACAGCAGTGCGTGTAGAAAACTGTGTACAATGCATAATGTTAGAGTTGTATGATAAATTGCAGATGGCCTAGATGTCTCCAGCTTAAAATGTTGATTCACTAATGAGTCATTCCACGCCAAACATCCCAGCTAATATAGCGACCATCTCAAATGTATTCGAAAAAATTGTGATGATTTACTGCATTGAAAACAGTAAAACAGTAAAGTATTTCTGAAAGAAAAAATTTTTGGTCTTGTAGTTGCCTTATGAACTTACCGGAATGTCGTTTTAATCTTGTTTGTGCAAATTTTATTTTAAAAGTACTGCTCCTTGCTTCTATACCAAAATTAGTTTACATGTTAAGTACAAGTTCATGTGTAAAGTGTTTGAAGCACAGTAATATTAGTGCAATTTCACTGGCACATACGCCTCCAAGACTAACAAAGTGCTCGATATGGCTGGTTGGTGCTGTATGGTAGACAAAGAAAGTGCTTAACAGCGCAAACGACAAGAAGGGAAAGAAGAGACGAGCTGAGCCCTGAACAAACAACCAAAGTTTATTGCAAACCAAGTGCAATATTTAGAAAACATAATCTGCGCATAACGACGTACCATAAGCAAAATTGCACATACATGCACGATACAGCCTACCTTATCAACAACCGGTCATATAAGTGGACCCCAGATAACTAACTTCACAGCAGTTAAGAAAAATTGAGGGTACGCTAACACAGTAAGCACAAGTTGTTGAATGTGGAAGGCTTCACTAGGTAATCTCATGATCACGCCGATTTTCATATCCCCCCATAATCAAACACTTTTCAAGAACTGGCTGACAACAAGACTTATTACAATGGTCTGCCAAGTGGCTAGGAAGAGACTTTCAGAGAGTTAGCGTGCTCCCTCAACCGATCATTTATGCGTCGCCCTGTTTAGCCAATGTAACCGTGCCCAAAAGTAAAAAGTATCTTGTAGAGAATCCCTAAAGCGCATTCAACATGGCACGTAGCGTCTTTCTTAGTGCATGCTTCTTTCTTAGATCCTTCGCTGTTGACTCTGCGACATAGCCCAGCGAGTTTATCGCATTCGCAGAACACAACTTTTACACCTATTTTGCCAGTGACCTTCTTTAGCCTTTGGGAAACTTCGTGTACGTAGAGAATAACAGCCTTGCTAGAATGAGGCTTGTTGAGTTAGCTGTTGCTTTGTCTTTTATCAGCCACATTTAGTGACGTTAGGAGAGTCTTCGCAATGGAAGTTAGCTCGGGATTAGAAAAGCCTGCTTGTGGAAGGCGGTGAATTTGGAGCGAGAAACTGCACTCTATGTGGCGGTGGCCAGTTAGAATTGCCTTTAGGCAAGAAAAAGCGATGCTTCACTTGACTAGCTTAGAATGGGCGGACGTAAAAAGCAGGTTCTTTCTTGAGCATGGTTCGTACCGCCAATATACATGATCAACAAAAAAAGCGTTTCTGATTCTAGACATCGTAGGTTGTCGTCAGAAATAAACTCCGACGTTATTTCTAGTTTTTTCATTTCTCGCCCGAAAACGTCAAATATCTTATCGGTGGTTCCCCGAGGGTCAGATTGATCGATGTGGTAAAACACTAAAATGTCGTCAACGTAGCGGAATACTTTAACTCTACTCGTGTGATCAAAGTTAGCCATGAGACTTCTTTCATACCGCGTGAGTAAGAGGTCATAAAGAACTGGTGCTAAACATGAGCCAATGCACACATCTGCGCCGGTGAGATATTTAACGTTTTTCGGCGTGAAATGAAGCAACTGAAATTAAAGTTGGAGTTTAATGCATGACGACAAGTTACGATGTCTAGACTCGGAAATGCTTTTTTTGGTTCACCATGTATATTGGCGGTACGAACCTTGCTCAAGGAAAAACCTTCTTCTTTTTACGTCCACCCATTCTAAGCTAGTCAAGTGAAACATCGCTTTTTCCTGCCTAAAGGCAATTCTAACTGGCTCTTGTCACCGCCAGATAGAGTGCAGTTTCTCGCTCTAAGTTCACCGCCTTCAACAAGCAGGCTTTTCTAATCCCCTGCTAACTTGTATTGCCGAGGCTCTCCTAACGTCACTAAGATTGCCTGATAAGACACAAAGCAACAGCTAACTCAACAAGCCCCATTCTAGCAAGGCTGTTATTTCCTACGTACACGAAGTTTCCCATAGGCTAAAGAAGGTCGCTGGAAAAGGTGCCGGTTTCGGTGCGTGACACCACTGATCGCCTGCGCAGCGCATCCACTTGCGCGCACACCGGCGGCGGAGTATCATTGCGCATGCGTAGACCAGTGCCACGCAAAATTGGCTCAGCGAGGCCAGTGTAGCTAATGCTACAAAATAGTGTAAGAGTTGCGTTCTGCGCACGCGACAAGCTCGCTGGCCTATGTCGCAGGGACAACAGTGAAGGACCTAAGAAAGAAGCAGGCACTAAGAAACACGCTATGTGCCATGTTGAATGTGTTTTAGCAATTTTCTACAAGATATTATTTACTTGTGGACATTGGCCAAACAGGGCGATGCATGAATGATTGGTTGAGGGAGCACACTAACTTTCTAAAAGGTTTCCTTCCCAGCCACTTGGCAGACCATTGTAATAAGTCTTGTTGTCAGCCAATTCTTGACAACTGTTTGACCACGGGGGATATAAAAATCGGCGCGAGCACGAGATTAGTGAAGCCTTCTATATTCAACAACTTGGTGCTTCCTGTGTTAGCGTACCCTCAATTTTTCTCAAGTGCTGTGAAGTTAGTTATCTGAGGTCCACTTGTATGACCGGTTGTTGATAAAGTAGGCCTATGGTGCATGTATGTGCAATTCTGCTTTTGGTGCGTGGTTATGTGCAGATTCTGTTTTCTATATATTGCAGTTGGTTTGCAGTAAACTTTGGTTGTTTGTTCAGGGCTCTGTTCTCGTCTCTTCTTTTCCTCCTTGTCGTTTGTGCTGTTAAGCACTTTCTTCGTCTATTACGCCTTCAAGAACTTAGCCAAAATGTGTTATATTTGCAGTTTTTTCTATTGTAATACTGCACTTTCTATGAATGTCTGAGTAATGAATACTAACTACACAAAAGGTATATTTTGAGGAAATAATATCTGCTAAACATTACATGAAAAAATTATAAATTTCGCAGAATCGTCATTTTCGTCTATATTAAGACGCGATTTGCACTGTCGAGTGGTCCAAATAAATATGATCTTTCGAACCTAAATCAAAAGGAAAAAAAAAGGTATTTTCATATGCCAATTGTTATCATTACATATTTTTGTTTTAAGGAAGAAAATAAGTTTTGAACTTTCCCATTGATGAAAATAGGGAGTTTCAAAGCGGCAGCTGTCGTATGACCAAATGGGAAGATAGGCGCCAATGGGAATGCTAAAAAAATATTTTGTTCATTAAAACAAAAAAATGTAATGATGGTATATGAAAAGAACTGTTTACTTGCTTTCAATTTAAGTGTAAAGGTAATTTTTAGTTGAGCCACCACATGACGTAAATCGCACCTCAATATGGACAAAAATTATGATTTTGTAGAATTTATGACTTTTTCTCATAAAGTTTATCAGCTTGAGAGGTCTCCAATATATTTTTTTCTCAAAATATACCTTGCGTGGAGTAAGTATTCACTACTCAGATTTTCATTGAATTGCAGTATTGCAATAAAAAATTGCAAACATAACACATTTTCGATAAATTCTTAGAAGCATATGTGCCAGTATTATTGCAATAATATTACTGAGCTTCAAACACCTTACACAAGAACCTTTACTCAACATATAGACCCTGTTTGGTGTAGAACGTACTTTTAAAATAAATTTTTTCACAAACAACACCCAAACGACATTCCGGAAAGTTCCGAAGGCAACCACGTGACCAAAGATTTTTTCTCTGCGAAATATCCTACCGTTTCACTGCTTTCAATACAGGTAATCAGCACAATATATTTCGAATGCATTTGAGATGGTCGCCAAAATGGCTGGGCATTTGGCATGAAATCACCCTAACAGCATGTCATGAACACAGAAAAAAGGTCCTATGCTTATCAAGCCCTTTATTTACCAAGAAATATATTGAAAGTGCCTCCTCTGAGGCAATGTATAACACTGCTTTTTTCACAGTTCTAAGGCGGCTGCACGTGCCATTGTTGTTTACATGTGAAGTAGTGGCATTCATATCTAGTAGAACTCGCTGTTGGGATAGTTGGTGCGTGTTTCCATTAAATATTAGTCAATTTTGTGCTAAAATGACAACCACACAAACAAAGAAAACACCCAAACGGGATGGGCACTCATTTGGAATTGTTTATTTCTTGAGGAAACAGGCTGATATAAACCCACTTTTCGTCATAGCATGTGCAACCTACTCGGGCCGTCCCTTACGTAATCACGCTATAGGACACATGATCGCTAGATACCGTGCTTTCAGCTCATACATGATGAGTGAAGTTTTGCTAACGTAATTGATACCCCGTTTCTTTTGTGAAAGCCCTTTGAAATCGCTCTGGGTGTGAATCCACATGAAGTGACATGCGCTCTTGAACGGGCACCGTCGTTATTCTTTGTTGTAAGGGCGTGTTCCCTCGCTTGATCATTGACGCAGCGCCTTGTCGTCTGGCTAACATGTCCCTTTCTGCACGATAGGGGCATTTTGTAAACCACTTCAGTGGCAGACTTCGTGAATGGCCACGCATGCTTCTCTTTACAGCTTTTCAGCTGCTCAGCTTGATTTCCAGCGATGCACCAGCGCAACTTTGCTAGTTTGTTAGGGGCACGAACTCCATCAGTACTTCATGCCAACTCGCCACCTTATTAAGGTTGTGTGTATGAATATATGCTATAATATGAATATATGGTACAAACAGCTGCTAGTGATGACCCGTCCTGTCCATGTGTTTTCTTTGTGCGATCGTTTCGTCGCGAAATTGACTATTCAATTCAGGCATTCATGTCTCTTTACAGCACAAGTTTAATGTCTGTAGCACAATAATACATGCTATTTTCGTATTCATATTTGCATGTTCAAGAGAACAGCAGCCACGCCAATTGTGTCAATTAGATACAATTTCCTAATTTTGCATAAAACCATTGTGCTATGCCCAACCAGCCTCAATTATTTCTCAGTATTGTTGTTTTTATCAAGAAACATAAAATCCATTATTCAATGTAAGTTTGTGCATCACCATCCAATTGATTGATGTGTGCAGTTTAATGTCCTAAAGCCACCATTTGATTATGAGACGCTTTAGGGAAGGGCTCCAGAAATGTCGGCCGCCTGGGGTTCTTGTGCACCCAAATCTAAGCAAATGGGCCTACAGCATTTTCGCCTGCATGAAAAATGCAGCTGAGTACCTTGGCGACTAAACCATCGAGGCGGGGTCATCATCATCCAATCTAATACAGATGTGCCAACCGTAATTTTAACTTTTAATTGACTATATTCTAACCTCACAGCAAAAGAAAAGAGTAGAACGGTTTGAAAGTTCTCCCCCCCTCTCTATGACGTCCATAACGCTTTTTAAATCGCTTTTGCTAGAGTGTGCTTTCGCTCTGCGGAAAAGTGCTTTATGATTTGGAAGTGGCTACTAATACTCGCTGTCACAGGGCACAAAATATTTTTTCCCTATATTACTCTGCCATGCAGATGCCATTCAATAACGAGTACTAGTATGAGTGCTTGCCGTCTTTCAGAGTGATTTATGAGGTTTTTGATGCCTTAAGCGACCATAAATAAAATCATATGCCACTTTTTTTCTTTTGGCCACCCCCTTGAGCTCGTCCTTTACGAATATCTGGAATTTCTGGGTCGCCTGTCAAATAGTTTGACAAGCTTGGCAAATACTACTGTGAGTTTTACCCCCGTATTTCAGAACGTCCCTTCACTAAATGCTTCATCTTGACTTGAGAAAATTGATTCCAGTGCAGCCTCTAGGCAGAGCAAGTCACCCAATATCAGGGATAATCTGCAGCGATTCTCGAGAAACACAGCGTCATTTTTAGACAAGTGGTGGCGCTGTGCTCGGATAGTTCAAGTGAAGGACGAGATTAGAGTCGAGGAGCGTTCGTAAATAGGGAGGTTAGCATTGTTTTCACTGTGAGACAGTTCAAGACTGCTTTTATTGAAATAGCTGCACTTTCGTATATTTTGAATGAATTAGCGGATATCAAATGATTTCTACATATATTTTTCTTTTTGTGCGATTCAGTCTAATTTGTTGTACTACTCTAAATTTGGAGCCCCACCACGGGGGTCTAGGGGCTATGGTACTCGGCTGCTGACCCCAAGGTTTCGGGATCGAATCACGGCTGTGGTGGCTGCACTTCCGATGGAGGCAGAAACGCTGTAGGCCCGTGTGCTCAGATTTGGGTGCACGTTAAAGAACCCCAGGTGGTCAAAATTTCCAAAGCCCTCCACTACGACGTTTCTCATAACCATATGGTGGTTTTGGGACGCTAAACTGCACATATCAATCAATGCTGTAAATTTGGAATTTCAGGCTCAAAAATGCTGCGTTTGTTATTCCTGAAACCTGCTCCAAATTTAAATTTTCTCCCTAGAAAAGCGAGATATGATGCTCCAAAAGATTGCTTCAGATGATAGCTTGGCTGCTCCACCTCTGCTAGCTGTAGGTGGTTAATCTTTCACCTTGCTTTTGTGTGTCCATTTTATGTTCCTTGATGTTGCATTGTTTCAGGGGGACATATGTGATGCGCTTGATATTTTACATCTTTAAATCAATTATTCTGCATGGTTAGTATCTAGTGACACTGTTAAGCTATTGTAATTTTGCCTATTGTTTTCACTCCTGTATTATTGTTTCTCCAGTATTCTGAATGTCTGAACACACAAGGGCTATTGTGAATTGAAAATGCCATTTTAAGACTGTTTTGTCATTACATTCATTAGAATGCCACTAGCCTTGCATAATATGCATAAGACATGCGACAACACATGCAAACTGTGGCATATCAATGAGGCAATTGTAGTGTGTATTGATATATTATTTCAGTATATTGGAGAAATAAGGCATGCTGCATTGCACTACTCTTCCTGCTGTTTGTATGCTTCACTGCATTGTGCTTTTGTGCTGCATTGAAGCGTGTTAAAATTAGTTCTTCATTTTTAAGTGCAAATAAAGGCTCTTCTGTGGTACTTTGATATGCATGCATCGGGCGTTAGAGCTCCATGACATACCATTCACGTCTGATTTTCGGTCTTCTTTTGTAGCAAATGGCACTCTGCTCTGCACAATTGAAAAAGGCTTTTGATTAAGGTACAATTTGTCTCTGAAGCCTGTATGTGCTCTGTTTCTAATAAAATAAAGCTTGATTTCATTTTGCACTATGGCATGACTTTTTGAACGTTCTGTTATGTGTGACAGCTCATTTTGAGTGATGCCTTCGGATTCAGCTAGGATTACATGTTATATGTGAGAGCCTTATATGCTGTGCTTCATATATGCACCATAAAAGCTGTGCTAGGGCCAGGATTACCACACGGTGGCAGGAGCCACTACAATAGGACATCTGCACATGAAAGGTCTAGCTAAAGGGGTAAGCTTTCACGTGCTTCTACAGGGGCCTACTGGAAAGGGGTAACACTCGAATCATGGTATTTTTTGCATGGGTGTTGGGGCATTATTCAGCATGAACACCCGCACACCCTTTTTGCTGTTTGGGCGAATTACACCCCTACACTACTTTTGTTTTTAAGGGTGTTAGGGTGTCATAGCAATATTACACCCTCACGCCCTTAAGATTACTTGGGTGTACATTCGCTTTTACTCCCTCACTCCCTTAAGGCCACTTGGGTGTACATTTGCTTTTACACCCCAAAAATGTTTGTGCCATAGGGTGTAAATTCGGAAATCCGCCCACGGTATATAGGTGTAGTACTGCTTGATACACCCATTTCGTGGGGTGTTGGGGTGTGAGTTATAGACACTATAAAACACCTATATGGGTGTAATTTGGTTTACAGTGTAGGTCGTCGGTGGGGGTGGTGGCGGCGGTGGTGTCTGGCGACGGAAGTGCGACGGGGCGGCGTTTCGGCGTGGACGGGGAGGAGCGTTGTGGCGTACTGCAGCGGCGTAGCTCATAGTTTCTGGCTCGGGCAGTGGTGTTTGGGGAATTCGAAGCGATTGCCGAACTTCTTCTCGCACAATGTCGGCGATCGAATCCACTTGAGGTTGCGCCGAAGGCAACAGTTTGCACAGCTCTTCCCGCATGATCGCTCGGATCGTTTCACGCAGGTTGTCGGAGTCACTGGCTTGAGCAGCAGCGCATTCTGGAGTCAGGCGACGATTATACTGTCTGGTGCCCATGTCCAGGGTTTTTTCGATGGTGGTCGCTTCGGCTACAAATTCTTGGACGGTTTTCGGTGGGTTTCTCTTCAGTCCCGCAAAGAGCTCCTGTTTGACCCCTCGCATGAGGAAACGAACTTTTTTCTCCTCAGGCATGTCTGGGTCAGCTTGACGGAATAGTCGGGTCATTTCTTCTGTGAAAATGGCGACATTTTCATTTGGTAGCTGAACCCGGGTCTCTAATAAAGCAGCGGCCCTCTCTTTGCGAGCGACGCTCGCGAACGTTTGCAGGAATGCGCCGCAGAAAACACCCCACGTTCGGAGCATGGATTCCCGATTTTCGAGCCAGGTCCTTGCGGTGTCTTCCAAATAGAAGAACACACGACGCAGCTTTTCGTCATGGTCCCAGTGGTTGAGGGCGGCCACACGGTCGTATGTTTCTAGCCAGGACTCCGGGTCTTCGAACGATGACCCATGGAAAATTGGTGGTTCCCTGGGTTGATGCATGACCATCGTGGGCTGGGAGGCTGCGGTTGTCATTGTCGCTGCAGTCGCGGTCATGGCCTTGGTCTTCCGCGCCTTGTCTTGCAGAAGCCCGTACTCCGGTGGTAGCCCTTGCTGTCGGCGGCTCGTTCGCTGCTCCTGGTTGGCGTCGGTATCTTCTCCGCGACGTGGGCTGGGTTCACGGCTTGACGGGGGCGTCCGGTACATGAGCGAAGCAGCACCTCCACCAGATGTCACGGGGTCGTGACGTGGCTAAAGACAGGAAACTTCGTGTTGGGATTTAACTGTTTATTTGGGCGAACCTGTGCCCGGTAAAGGGAAAGTCTAATTACAGCAGCAGTCTTGCACAGATAGCAGTCTCGGACTGATAGCGGCGAACGCAGCGTCGGCCTTCGATCAACAACTCCCAAGCGGCGAAGCGCGTCGGCATTTGTACCCTTGCCGTCGAATGTTCTAGCGTTATCGCTGGCGGTGGCGTAGGTTCCAGAACAATCTGTACCGTTCGCACAGTGGGCGTGATCTTATCGAAATGATCTACTACAGTCCGGAACCTTCTCGAAACCTGCAGGCGCGGTTTGCGCTGAGAATCGTGTGGTGTTTCGGAACGATAACAAAAACTTGTGAAATGGAACGTGGCAATATACAGTAAAGTGTGGGTGTACAGGACCATCAAATGAGCTGTTTGCTTGAAAACGTTTTTAACGGTTTAAAGCAGCGCACAAAAAGTATACGACATCAGATAACAAGCGACAGCTTTTTTTTCAAAAACCATTTCTTTTGTAATAAAACAAGTTTATTGAGATGAAGGAGGAGGAGCATAAAGGAGAGGCCGGGAGATTAGGCTGGGCCCGGTAAGCTATGCCCTGAACTGGGGTAGGGAAAAGGGAGGAGCAGAAAAGTTGAAGATGCCCCGCCGTGGAGGTCTAGTGGCTCCCACAGGTCGCGGGATCGAATCCCGGCTGCAGCGACTGCATTTCTGATGAAGGCGGAAATGCTGTTGGCCCATGTTCTCAGATTTGGGTGCATGTAAAATAACCCAAGGTGGTCGAAATTTCCGGAGCCTTCTACTACGGCGTCTCTCATATTCATATGGTGGTTGTGGGACGTTGAACCCCAGGTATAAATCATATCAGAAAAGTTAGAGATGATTAGGCAAAGGTCACTTGTTGCCTAGGGATGGTAAAATAGATGAACGACTATTCAATTATTCGGTCAAGGAGGCATGATTATTCAAATATTCATGGTCAATATATGCCTTTAGATTAATAGAATTAGTCAATTAAGGCGTTTCTATTATTTGATCACCAAAACCCCTGCCTTCACTCCCAACACCATTCTTGGCCGGTGTGCATTAGTGTGAGGTGAGCAATGCTGAGATGAAGAATTAGAGGACACGTAATATTTTTCATTACAGCGCATGTTTGTACGCTAGTAGAACGAGCGCAAAGACGCCGGCCGCCCTACCTCATAGAGGCAGAAATGAACTTCCCTGGTCTCCGTCGCCCATGGCATCCACCTCCAAGCTATCCACAAGGCTACTATACCGCATGCAGGATATTGTGCGAGCATCCAAACAGCAAAGCAATGCGTTAAAGTTCAACAGAGATGTTTGTTGCTTTCTGTACATTTCAGACGTGCGAGCGCATCGTCTAGAGTTCCTTATTTTGTTTGTGTTCGTGTTCGACTCCGCACTGTTTCATCTTGTTTCACCGCACAAACTCGTCTCTCATTGCGTATGATAAAAAAGTGAGGTTCTTCACCTGCTGTGTCTATGGCATTCCTTTAGGTGTTGTGTATAAATCTCAGGTACACCATGGTGGAGCAGTGGTTACAGAACTCGACTGCTGATCATAAAGTCGGGGGAGTGGGGATTCAAGCATATTTATTTAATATAAATCCTCGTATATGCATTTTTTTATGTGTGCGTATATATGTGAACTTGCGAAATTTGGTCGATCCCAAGTACAGTGAGAATCCCGAATATGCGAAGCACAAATAAGGAAGGTTGAACTGTCACATTAAAATCAGCACAACGTTACGAGGGGGACGTAATTTATGCAGTTCAAGATTTCCACGTCATAATTATCATGTTTGCGCCTGAAAGTTGTGTTCGTCGTCCACTCACGTCACGTTATACCAAATTCGGTATATCTGAATTTAGCAAAACTGCAGCAAGCTCACTAAGAGCGTAGCATGTAGTCTTTTTTTACATGACACGCATCTCATGATTATCATGTTTGGACGTGTCATTTACCTTCGTCGTCTGTTCATGTCATGATACCAAATTTGGTATATATGAAGCTAGCGAAATGGCCGCGTGCCTATCATAAGCATGGCATAAAGTCACGTTCTTACTTGATGTGCATGTCTTGATTATGATGTTTGCAGCAGTCACATACCTTAGTCATTCATTCACGTCACTTAATACCAAATTTGGTGTATATGTAGCCAACGAAATGACCACGAGTACACCATGAGCGTCGCGTGTAGCAATCTTCTTACATGACACGCATGCCATTGTTAACATGTTTGCACCAGTCCTATACCTCCGACACGCATGTCATTATTATCATGTTTGCACCAGTCCTATACCTCCGTCATTCATTCACGTCACGTAATACCAAATTTAGTATATATGAAGCTAGCGAAGTGACCGCGAGCGCATCATGAGCGTGGCATGTAGTCATGTTTTTAAATCACGCGCATGTCATGATTTCCACGTGAGGGCCTGCCACTTATCTTCGCCATGCAGTCATGCCATATCACACAAGTTTTTCGATATATCATGTGAACAAAACCACAGCAAGAGCAGCAAGACCAAGACGTATAAATAATGAAAATCATTACATACATCTCATGATTTTCATGTGATGAGTACTAACTGATGCTCGTCATACAGTCATGTTATGCCATAGCAGCTTTGGTATAGATCCCATTATCCAAACGGCCAGGAGAGCTAAAAGTTGTAGGTGGCTAGACAGACAGACAGACAGACAGACAGACAGACAGACAGACAGACAGACAGACAGACAGACAGATAGATAGATAGATAGATAGATAGATAGATAGATAGATAGATAGATAGATAAATAGATAGATAGATAGATAGATAGATAGATAGATAGATAGATAGATAGATAGATAGATAGATAGATAGATAGATAGATACGCTCAAACTCACCGAAGATCACTAAAACTTTCTCATTTAAAAATTCCGAACCTCCACAGCCCCTCCCCTTGGCTATACGCCTCTGGTCACGAGGTTCAAAACCGTGCGCGGCGGTCGCATTTGGATGGAGGCAAATACAATAGGTTCACATACTACACGTCTACACTCGTTAAAAAGGACCACATGGCCGATATTTCTGGATTCCTCCGCTTCAGCGTTTTTCATAATCAGTTATTGGTTTTGGGAGTCAAAACACAGGGGATTATTATTATTATTATTATTATTATTATTATTATTATTATTATTATTATTATTATTATTATTATTATTATTATTATTATTATTATTATTATTATTATATTCTCTTGTGCCTTCTTTTTTTCGTTAACGGCAATATACAATGAGCGAAGAAGATCCACATTGTAATATGCGTTCTTTATTTCTTTCATGGTTTCTGTATTCGTAATTTTATTTCATAGCTAAGAAAACATAATTTGTCACTGATGGGTGGAAGTGAGGAGAGATGTTAGAAGGTATAGCTGGTTTGAACTAGAACGCCCGAGTCTACTTAGGTTTTGGTGTTGGACGTTGCGTCTTTCCTTCTCTAAGACATTATCATTCAGCATGGTGCTCCTGCTGACTTACTCACGGACCGTGGCCGCAGCTTCCTGTCTCGTGTGGTTGACGATCCACTTCCATCTTGTGCTACGCGAGACAACTTTACGACTTCTTATAATCTTCAGATTAAGGAACTTACTGAACGTCTCAACCGAGCACTGATGTAAATAATCTTCATATAGTATACGTTTCTGACTACCGCACAATGGGCCATCGTGCTCCCGTTCGTAACCTTCACCTTCAACTCTTCGCCTGATGGTACTGCCGGCTATTCGCCATTTTATCTTCTCGTTTACCTCTCGACACCTTTATTCCGTCTGACCCTCCACCCCTACATTATACGCTCAAGGTTCCAACTCCCGAGCTCTCATCGCACGTGCAGTAGCCCGCGCTGGGTGCTCGTTGTCCCAGACTGCACAAAAGTGGCTCTATGACAGTCGGCATAGGAATGCCAATTTTTCTTCGAGCCCGCTCGTGCTATTGTGGATCACATTTCATCGTCTTGGCTTCAGCGAAAAACTTTTATTGCGATACGTTGAGCCTTACCGTGTTCAGCCCCATGTGACATCTGTCACCTGTGAGATTTCCCTGACTGCAAACTCATCGACTGTTACATCCAAAAACTGTCACTGTACGTATTTCTTGCCTGAAGCCCTATGGCAGTGACATACATGGCATTCTAATCATAACATGCACCGGCACGGTGCTTTGCCGAGCGGGATAATGTGACGGGTATAGAAATGTACCTCTTGCACGGTCGCCGAAATGAAAAAAAAAATGAATTAAGACGAAGACATTTAGAGTTATGTGCAGAGGGATCAATGATTTGAAACCACTAAAAACTTCCAAATCCTTATTGTAGTAAAAGCGTCACAGTGATAGCGAATCTGTCAAAGTTATTTCTGAGCTTATTGATGCTGCTATAGTTTACGCAGAGATAGAATGATTGCCGAAATTCTACTGTGAAGATGGGCACAAAATTTGGAAAGTGAAGAGAAAACGACCAGTCTAGAGTAGGAGAGAAAATATAAATTTCACATTTTTCGCTACTGTGGCGAACAACTTTGTCCCATGTGATCCCTACTTTACCGTCTAATAAATGAAGCGATTAGTTTTGCACCATTCGGGAAAATATCACCAAACCCTACTTTACTATTGAGTTATGGCTGATTATACACTAGTCATTGAATTGAACGCTTCTTTTGGGATGAAACCTTTGTGTAACTGAAAAGCATTTGAAGTGTATGACTGCTTGTTCATTATACTCAAAAAAAAAACACAAGATATGAAATGGTTTCTGAACGCTTGACAGGTTATTCATAGAGCCTTAGAAACGCCTGTACTGCTTATAATTTAAACCGGGTAGCAAGTGAACGGAGCCTAGTTTCTGTATACAAGAAATCGGTTGCCACAAAACGCAGAAGACCTAAGCTGAATCTCAAAGATTGTCTCTCGAGAGCTACGGGAGGATGGAACTTATAAACCGCAGCTCTAGCCTATAAGACGCACCCTAATTCAAGCACTTGGAAAACATAAATGCAGTGCGAGCTTCTTATTAACTTCCCATTCCACCTCGCCTCTGCTTTGCCTTTCGAGTGATTTCCCTAACCCTCGGCCAGGTGCATGTCCACGGTGCGTCTTAGCGCTTTATCTGCATCTTTTTCCTGTGTCCTTGTGTATGTTATAATAATAATAATAATAATAATAATAATAATAATAATAATAATAATAATAATAATAATAATAATAATAATAATAATAATAATAATAATAATAATAATAATAATAATAATAATGTTTCATTTTTCATCAAGAGTTTCATGAAGGGCAGCTGCAGGTAAAAGCTGCTCTCCGAAAGAGGCAGCTTGACAAAACCCACAGCGACGTTTTAGCACGACAGCAGGGGCAAACAGTCAGCGATGTGAATTCAACAACAACACAACAACAACAACAACAAATAAATAAATAAATAAATAAATAAATAAATAATAAATAAAAATATAAAAATCAAGTCCAAAGTTCAAAAAATAAAAATAGCAACCATGATAATGCAGCAACTGCAAAGAAATCTTAAAAAGTAAACACGAGCTTATCGCGCAATTGAGTCTGTGTACAGTGTAAGAAGTAATAATAATAATAATAATAAAAATCCTTCATTCTGTGTAGTTGCCCATAGACCACGGTTCACCTGTATCTACTGCGAAATTTTCATGAAGGCGCAAATGTGCATATGTGATCTCTAGTGCGCCTGGTAGAAAAACTTAGGTCGAGATGAATCTAACAATGCGTTCATCTTGGTTGGTACAACGCACACCAGAAGACGAAGAGTATGAAACAGAACAGGCCCTGACAGACACATTTCACAAGGCGTGGGAAGAACCATTTGGAAACTTTATTCAGAATATTAACCGTTACGGTTAATTCTGAAAATATCATTTCTTTTGGGACTTTTAAGGGTCGCAGTAACAGAAGCGTGTGCATAGCAGTTTGCGAATTCATTAGACAAAAGAAGGTTTGTTTGTCAGGTTTCCACCTATGAAATTCTAGTTCTTTGGTGTTCTCATTTATTTATTCATTCCAATTAATATATCTTTACCTGTTTTCTTCGTAGGTAACCGTATGATTGTCTGAATTTATATTCCCTAGAAGACTCAATAAATATTTTTGTCAAAATTCAAAATACTCTTTTCTCCATTACGCTAACCACCGGCTTAATGGCCAATTTCTCTTAGAGCTGGTAGGCTTCAAGACCTGTAGGTTTCTTTTTTCTCGTCCTCCTCTGGTGTGCGCTGTATTAACAAAGATGAACATATACCAACACGTTAAAGCTTTTATTTCTATACAAACAATGCTTCTCGAGAAATAGGATACCATTTTTAAAGCACCCATCAAAACTCTTGAATAATAGATTAATCGATTAAAAAACACACAGAGAGCAAATAATTGATGAAGTGCTAATTTGTTGAACAATTACCAACTGTTCGGTTGAAAATCTTAATCGACCATACCTGTTGTTGCCGCTGACGTAACAGCAGGTCCACACTTGGAATCGCAGACGGAGAATCAGGCTGTTAGTTTTCAAAAATTTATCAGCCTATCGTAACTGCGAGCTGCATTTCGATGGTTTCAAAAGTCTATCAAGGGTGAAGGCATTGCTACCCACAGGATGTAGGGATGTGACACCTCTCAATCGCAAAAGACGTGCAGTAGTGCAGTATACGCTCGATAGTTCCTTCGACAGCGCAGTTGTGCCAATCGGCTTTGTCGTTCATTTAAATTTTATATAGGTCTTCAACCATTTGTGTAACTATTAATCGAACGACCTTAGAGTCGCTATTGATTGCCTCAATAATCAATGGCCGGAAAAATTTCTCTAATTTATAGTGAACGAGCAGGATTAACAGGGGTTAGAGGCGCGCAATAAGCGCTTTCGCTCTTCTCTCGTCTTGACAGGCACCCTGCAGAAGCTAAGAATAAAGAAATGGTACGAAGAAATGATGTTACGTCAGCGCGTATCATGACCACGGAAGGCGATAGCTCTTTCTCGTTATTATCTCTGTGCACAAGTGAGGCTCACTTTGTCGGATTTGAAGTGCTGCTCCGGCATGTGGCGGCACCGTGTGGCAAGAAGGGCGTCTGATCCAAACGCCACCCTTGATTTATGTCGGCTATTCTACCCGCTCATCGACGTCACACAGCCGGCCCCGGCAGCTCCGAAGCGAGTGACGACGGCCCCTGAGAAGAGGGTTAAGGAAATAAGCATTGGTGACTACTACGTCCAGACTCAGGCGGTACAATACTACCCGGGATAATCTCGAGCTAATAAAACTGTTCTCCCTGTTGAGGCTCTTCGCTTTATTAAGGCCGAAGCTAACGCCCTTGTCGTAGTTGTTTTTTTTCTATATTTCTTTCGTTTCTCCTTCGCTCATTTCAAGTTGTGATTACGGTAGCTCTTCATGTTTTCTAATGTGGTAAAGATCCCACGCACGGGACGCAACATTCCGCACATCTGCTGCTCTCTATTTTCGATCGAGTCACTGAAAACCGCAAGTGACGTAAACTGGGGTCGCATTGCTAAAATGTGCTTTGTTCATTAGCTTATACCAGATTATCCTTCACTACGCATACTCAGAAAAAAGATCTTATTAATGCATACGGAAACATTCATTCTGTTGTTCTAGATGCATGACTGTTCCTTCGCCGCAGTGTATAAAGGAAGCTTTCGGGGGGATCGAAAGAGGGGGGGGGGGGGTGGAGTAGAAAGGGCAAAGAGCGGTGCATGCACGGAAGAGGGGAGCGGGGGAGTACACAGCATTTAATGTTTTGTCAGGATCCTCCAAGAGAGCTGACACTCGCCTTGCGCTGTTTGCTTTTTCAGCTGTTTCTTTCACCACCAGACTTCCTGCGTGCTTCCGCTATGGGATGAGGGTTGCCCTGGTTTCGCCTTTTCTGTGCGTCGTACATTTTGTTTCAGTAATGCACTCGGTCGACGAGCTTGAAGCAGTGCACTCGTTCCAAAATCGCGCATGCGTGGCAGCTGGGCTTCTTGAAAGGCTTTAGTTGGAATATCCAAACCCACTAGCGCGTGACGGTGATACATCCAATGGAACGACACCGAGAGCTGGTCAGGCTGCGGAACCGTGAATAGTCTTTCTTCCGTGGTCTTATTCTCTGAAAAATAAAGTGGAAGTGAGCTCAAGGCTCTTGGAAGACGTAGAAACGAAGCTTTCAGCAACGTATTGCGTCAGGGTGATCTGTTATTGGTACGTCAAACATTTTGCTGGTGTTCCTTTTCGTGCACTAAACATTCAAGTGAGACTGCTTGTATTATACTCAAGATGTTGAGCGAATTTCATCGCGTAGCTATGGTGGGTATTTGAACAGTGCAAGAAAGCACCAAAAAATATACACAGATGCGAAGCGCTTGCTCGATCGTCAGTCTGTAACCAAAACATAAGAGGAATGCGATTAGTATAATTGTCTTTCCGTACGTGTAATGGAAGGCGTATTCGGATTCATTAGTAAACACTGCTTATATTTAACTTCCAAAATTTCATTTAGGACCATACATATGTAGTGCTCTGGTTAAAGGCTGCGCCTAGATGCAACGGCCAGATCAGGTGCCTATACATCGTGACACGCCAACGATGCTTGGTGATTTCAGGTAGAACTCATAGCGCAGACAGGCTAAATACCATGCACGACTTATGTCAGACTTAAGAGGGGCGTCTACATTAAGGGCTTCTATACGCAGGTTTCAGTGTGGCACATACATTCACTCCGGTGCATGTACAAGATTTTGGAACGTAAATAAAGTAGCGTAGACATACGAGCAGGGGTGTAGTAAATAGAAAATATTCTGACAAAAGCAGTAAATATTATGTAAGTCAACCAGCGCTGCTTACAAAGCCAGTGTCTACAAAATTAGACGCTGAAGGGGTGGATTTAACGTTAGTCTCGATCATATCAGATCAACGTAGCGTAACAAGGAAAACAGAGAGAATACTGCTCGCTTAGCCTAACTTATTTAATAAAATTAATAAGCCCGCACTCTAATTTAATTCACCCGCTACAACTCTCTATATGAGCTGATATGGCGAATAAGCCTGTGTTTGGTTGCAAATACTTTGCAAATTATCCTATGAACGACAAAATAATTGTACTGAGGCTATAGGTCGGCTAAAAAATTGTCTATGTGCTTCAATGACGTTTTGCTTAGATAAACAGTACTATAAGCGTGAAAAGACAAGAGACTTTCTAGTTGACATTCACTACGATGGTCATTTTGCTGTGAATTTCGATAATTAAAGAACTAAGAACATTAGAGCTGGTGTTACTCAAGGTAGTGGGGTCACAATCACACGTAGGTAATCTTTGCTTACAGTTGCCTATTTTCTGTGCGATTGTTATTTAGTAAAACGCCGATTTCATTTCGGTAAAAGCCAAATAACGGGTTTAATACGTAATTGATGCTTTTGCAAGAGTGTCAACATGGTTAACAAACAGTTCGGTGAAAATAATTACTGTAGAAGTTCTTTTCAAAACTTCACGGCAATTACCGAGGTGCATTATATAAGATGTGTTTATCAGATAGAAACTAAATTCACAGCGCGTTGCCGTAGTTTTAAAACTGCATGCTCGCGAGACCACTTTTCTGAGGTAGCTCGCGTGCTCTGAGAACAGCTGACCACCTGCTGGCGCGGTAAGGCTGATTGCCCTAATATTATTGATTAGTAATTAAAATATAATTGATCCTCAGCAGCCGTTTAAGAGGAGTGTGGCAGAACACTTTTGCTCTTGCGCCACGACAATCGGGACGGAGTTTCAAACTTCGTTATCTTATACGTCGTTGACGATAAGGCTCTAGAATTTGGGACTTGGTTTTCTATGTTAATTTTTTTACCATTACACGTACACACCTCATTTTTGTACCCACGCTTGCATCCTCCCCTAAGTAATACCCTCTTTGAGCCCTTAGGGTATTCGTATAAATAATTAAAATAAATGAATAAATAAACAGTTAAAAAACACTAAAAACGCGGTGAGCTCAGCTGAGAAACTATTAAGCATTCTAAATGATTGTAAGTTTAGATATGAAGTTCTTTACACGAGCGCCACGTTTTGAGAAGGCTGCTCAATGATCAATACATGTTAGTTAAAATAGATAATAATATATTGCAACGAAGATGCGCGAGCGTACGGTACGTGGAGTAAGAAGAGTAGGGGAGCGGCGCTTGGACTGTGTGGTTGGGTGAACCGAACTAGGCCTGTCTCAGAAGTACGCTGCTGTTTCTCAACGCCATTTAACCTGATGTGTAAATAAACACATTCACTCGTAACACTGCCGTTTGGTGGAAGGTGCCGGGTACATCAGCATCGACGACCCCGCTCTACCAATTTTGCGACAAAGCAGACACTTAGCAGGCTTTCCACTGCAGCTACCAGACGTGGAGGACACACGAGCAGGCCATAACAACCTCGCCGCTGATGAGCAACACGCCCACCCGCCAGGACAAGCTGGCTGTGGCACGCCGGAACGTCAACCAAGGACCTTCTTGGGGTAGCCGAATGACGATGTTAATGATTTGCTCAAGCACTACCAAAGAGTGACTCGCAGCAACCGCTGGAGCACTACTAAGCAGCTCGAGGACGTGGTGTTTTTTTCTAGTTGGCAACGCGTCTCTTTGGTTCGACAACCACGAGATTGCATCGACCACATGAGACATTTTTGTGAACAAGCTGAAGAGGTGTTTTGATGACTCGACTGCTAAGGTCAAACAGGCGTAGCAAACGCTATCACGCAGAGCTCAGTTACCTGGCGAAACATGCACCACCTACATCGCGGATGTTTTGAAGCTTTGCGGAATTGTGAGTGCGACCATATCTGATGAATAGAGGCAGGATTTTGAGGCACGAAAAGTGTGTTGTAGGCGCCAAAAACAGGCAGGTAAAACGCTGTTTTAGGCTTTCAAAATTATAAATATAGGCATAATAAATTTCTACAAAAATTGAAATAATCAAAACCAACGACGTCGGTGACTTGTACCTACGCCAAGGAGTAAAAAAAATGATACTGTTTAAGATAGCAGAAAGGTATCAACGATTGAACATAGGCATGCATTTCCTGCGTGATTCGCAGTGTGTGGTCTTTTGTTTTATTGTCTAGCATTGTTCGTCAAGTGTCCATCATTGAATTGACACTTTCCTGGGTCTATTTTGTTGCGTTGTGGTGAGAAAGGGCAGCTCAGGAGCAAATAACCAGGCCACTGTTACTCCAGAAAAGAGGGATACTAGGTCTAATCGCATATAACTAATTTCTCCCCTATCGGCGAACACCTTAGAGGACTCCTCACTAGGTTTGGGCATTTCGAGCTGCCAAGCGTAATGGTGCACTGGGCACTCCGTATTATTCCTGTTAATTATTGCAAAATTACATGACGCGGAAAAACGCTTAATTTCTAAAAATGCCATTTGCCCTTCTCGCGCGAATGTGCTACAAGATCTAGGGAGTGACGTACAGCAAGGAATGGTCCTGTTTTTGCGTCGCTCCTTTACGTGGGCATTGTGAGCCTGACGTCGCATACCATAAGCTCTTCATCAGATCGTCGTTAAAAGCTAGCTATATGTAGAAAAACAGACAAAAAATGTCCCACTTCGTGATTATATCTTGCATTTTAAACGGTACCTCATTAGGAGCATTCCACGTGACGTTACTCTACTTGGCATGTATATTTGTGTAATCTGTTTTGTAGCATGAATGAGGAGTACTTTGGTTTGGGCTAGCTGCTTCATATAATTTCGAAAGGGAAGCGCAAAGACAAAGAAAAAAAAGACAGCGCTCTTTGTCTCTATGTCTTTCTTTTCCCTGTGTCTTTGCATTGCCCTTTGAAAATCAGTATAATAAATGAAAGCTGAAAAAATTGTATAAAACGCAAACGTAATCTCGGCTTGTTATTATTTTTATTTTTGTTTTGAATAGCCTCGAGGTTCTATTCAATAATCGGGCCTCGTTTCGCATCCGCTTCGTTGGACCAGTCGTGCTATACGGTTGTCCGCTGCTGACCCTAATGCCGCGCGTTCGATGTGGCCTTGCGGTCACATATAAATTGAGGCGAAAAAGTAGATGCCTGTGTACTGCGTGATGTGAGTGCACGTTGAAGAACACCAGACGATCAAAATTTGCGGACACCTTCACCACGGCTTCCCTCATATCCATATCGTGTTTTTTTACGTAAATCCACACATACTACTACTACTACTACTACTACTACTACAACTACTATTACTACTACTACTATTACTACTACTACTACTACACTACTACTACTACTACTACTACTACTACTAATACTACTACTACTACTACTACTACTACTACTACTACCCCATCTCGCTTGCGTTTGTCTTCTCGTCGTTCCTGACTCGCGCCTTCGCCAGCCCTGACAACGCTTAGCTTGTGTTTGGTGCGTTGTGTCTGAGCGCAGTTTCAGCAGAGTGGCGTGCACGGTGTATCGCGGTCACAATACATGATCCTTGCCAGCCTCTCCTAAAGTACACGCACTGACTGACCTATCCCACAGAAACGGGTAATACACAACAGAAAACGCTGAAACGACACAACATCGATGGCGTACGAGCACAAATAGGCTGGGGCACGTCATGCACGCGTGACCTTGCTTACGCATGTTGTTCTTGGTGCGTGTGCGTCATGTGATTCTCCAGTCCTGATACCGAAGAGAACAGGGAAGGACTCAGGCTCGCAATGGCTACACGGGACGAGAGGAAAGGGATTCAAGCTTGCTTCTTTGCATCATGCTTTGGTGGCTCGTAGTGAACCAATTTGAAAAATCACCGTGGTAGAACGCTTTTCATTAGGCACGCGAACATTTATAGTGTCTGACTACAACTTATTAGTCACTTATAAAGGACGCTTCAGAAGTAAATTAAAAACAAAACAAAAGCCACGTGCACATCAAACTTTTTACCCGAAGGCGCTGCAGCAGATGGGTTACAATGTCAAAGAAAACACGCCTTCATTGGCACAATACACTTTGTTCTTCTTATAAGCCATTTCGTTGTGTCTTGAAACTACCAAAAACTAATTAATAGAAATATCATATCTGATACGACATTCTAAAATCTTAATTATCATTGTGCCAAGAGGACTGTTTAGGTAAATTTATTTTTGGATGCATGTTTTATACTATGAAATGCTTGACATAGGAGCTTTAACCACAGTTTAATTCGACGCGATGATGGGAATTCCCATCCTAGTTCATTTTTCATATTGTTACAGTTATCAATTTTGAGTGATGGCTTAGGACGAACCTTGAAGTCCTGTTCTGCGTAATATTTTATCTTTGTCACCTAAAGTCATTTGATAAGGGATCTCATACAGAACAAGTGTATTCAAGCATACAGAGAATGTATGTTAAGTACACCGTTCATTGTAAACATGCTGGAGCCTCTCTCTTGCTTTGCTGTATAAAGTACACTAATTTGGCGACCTTCGTCATCACTGAATCAACAAGAGCATTCCATGATTAGCCCTTGATGGTTTTTCATTCGTTCTCCAGCTACCCGCGGCTGCCCAGAAAAACCTGATCTCCCTTTCCCACCGCAACACCAGGTTTTCAGGGTGGTCCTTCAGTTTTTTCAGGGCACTAGACAGCTGTATGTAAAGGTGGTCGCCGCGTCCTCGGCCATAGACGTCTCTTTCATTTTCTTACCCCATCTTTCATTCTCCCTCCTCCTACTCCCGCAGACGCTGAGACGTGCTTCCACTTAAAGCTGCAGAAATAGCGTCTTTTTCACTCATTATGCTCTTCCTCGAATCACTCTCAGCTCGTCAGCTTTGTCTTTGTTGAACCTTATAGCTCATATATGGGCTCGTTTGGAAAATAGGTATTCATAGGCACTTATTGGCATTTAGGCACGAACACCCAAAATAGGCATTTATAGGTTCTAATAGAAACACCATAAAAGCCCTTCTTACCCTCTAATTCATGCTCATATATCTTAATGGCACGATAGAAACGCAGGGAACAAAATAGGAATTCGCCTATAATATGGTCTCTACTGATGAAGATAAGGCAGTTGATCTCCTCAAGGGAATCGCGGAATACGTGTACAATATTGTTATCACTAAGGAAGACATACGCACACCTTCCGACCTAAGGAAACACTGCCGAGCGTTTGAAGCGCTAAAGAGGAGGAGAATTCTACCGATATTTGGACGTCTTGACAATGTGCCCACGATTGCAAGTGTCAACCTTCCATCGCAGGACGACATATCTTCGATTATAAGACGAGTGGTTAAAGAAGAACTTACTCAACAGCAAGCTGTGGACGTCGCTGGTGTCTGCCATCAGTGTGCATTCGACCATGGCCCCCATGCATGAACCACCGGTACATCGGATGCGTCAGAGCTGCATTGAGCCTCACCCGAATTACACCGATCGGTTCGAATGAAGGAGTGAACGTCCACTCGAAAACTAGAAACGCAGGCAAGCTGCATCACGGCCATTCACTCTTCAGCCGCCATCTCCCGGCTTTTATGAACCAACGAGATCTACCTCACCGGGCATGACTAGACGCGACAGCCGTACTTGCTACAACTGCAGCCTTCCTAAACACATCGCTAGGTACTGCTATACCGTCACTAGCAGCGAGAGCCATGGTTCAACGTGTACACGCCCTATATATGTGCTTGCTGGCGAGTCTCGACCGTTTCAGAGCTCTTTCCAACGGCAACACGCAGCACGTGCAGACTTGCTTTGCTCCGACCACAGCGTTAACCCACCACTCCCCCGCCAACAGCAATCCCCGCCCCCGCGTCGCCGCTCGGGGACGCCACCACCACTGGAAAACTAGCTGGTGTGACCGATGGGGTGAGGCTTCAAAATTATCTTTGGCAAGACCCCCTTGTGTATTAATAGTTGAGAACAAAGTGAGCGTTTTTGTAGAGAATGTGAGTACTGTTGCCTTAGTTGATACCGGGGCTGCGGTTTATATAATGAGCATGTCTTTGAGAAATCGCCTTAGGACGAAAGTAAAGTTTTCTTGGAATCGAAGTGCTACGTTCCACGGCGTAGGGGGAGAAATATTAAGCTCGGTTGGTGGTTGTCCTGTTTTACTTTTTGTAAAAAATGAAACGTTTAGAGCTAATGTAGTGGTGCTTGCACGTTTGACCCCCTACGTCATTCTGGGTATGGATTTCTCGCGTTAATGTGGTGCCACTCTAGATTGTGGTAGTGATGGGATTTGTTTTCGTACCGTGTTACCCTTCTAATTGAAGGAAAACACCATTGAGGACAGCTCGGACGTGTTTTTCGTGTTTCAAGACGTCTGTTTGGCCCCGCATACCACAATGTTTGTGCGCGTAAATTCTTCACGTTCTTGTGCTGGTTCTTGCTACGGTTTAGCCAAGCCGAACTTTCGTAACGCACTTTAGGAAAACGTGATTGTGCCTCGATGCCTCGTGCTTGCCGTCGACGGTTGTGCCGATTTTTGGACTGTGAACGTTTCCGCGCAGCCCATAAATCTGCCTGCAGGATTTCAATTGGCAAGCTTTCAAGAGCGAACTACTCTTACCATACGGTCTCTTGAACTGTCGGCGGCCGTAAAGAAACCCCACGCCACTCGTACCCCGACTATTCTGCCAGCATCGGCCGTATGATCAACAAGTCGCTTCCTTCCATTTAACAGTCTCTGCTGCAGGAGGTGCTCGCAGGCTACGCCTCAGTCTTTGACTTTGCCCAAGACGAGACGTCTACCGTTACGCCACTGTCTTCATGTACGTAACATTGCATCTATAAAGACCACGCACCACCATTACGTCTGAAGCCCTATCGCGTATCGCCTTCCGAAAGGAAAGTCATCACTGAGTAAGTTGAAGACATGCTAAGGAAGGGTGTCATACAAGAATCGTGTAGTCCGTGGGCAGCTCCTGTCATTCTAGTCAAGAATATAACTTGTTTTGTTAACAAATTGTGATATCACAAGCTTTTAAACGTATACAACATTTAAATGTTTTGTTTAAAATGGAGTATTTGGAGTAAAGTTTTAAAATGGCGAACTAGCTTTACAAAATTACGGTTGTGCCAAGACTGAAAAAACAGCGGAGCTAGCGGGCTTACTTTGTTTCCCTTTATTTTCCCCTTATATTCCTCATTTCTTTCTTTTCTTTGTGTTTTTTCCTCTATTAAATTATTTGTCTGTTCATTTTTTGTTTTGTTCGTTCTCACTCTCTTTTTTTTATATCTTTCTATAACTAATTTCCGATTTTTATTCCTTTAACTTTTTCTTTCTCTCTGTTTTTCGATTCCTCTTTTTTTGTCTATATCTTTCTGTCGCTCTTTCTTATATTCTCTCTTTTTCTGTCTTTCTGTTTTGTTTAGTTCCTTTTTGTCTATGTCTGTTCCTTTTTATGCTAGCCTTTTCTCTCTCACCTCCTTCATACACTCCTCAATCACCCTTCTCAGTCCAACACTATTGTACAGCGTTCAATACTCTACTGCACCACAATATATTGTGCTATACTTTGAAAGATGTGTTTGCTCTGCTAGCGTGCTAAAATAGCCGAGCGGTTACGATGCCTGCCTTGTTTCCGCGGTTGGGCAAGTTCTAATCCCTCCACATGTGATTTTTTTTCGACGGAATTTTTCTTTTTCCCCTTCTGTTTATCTGTCTTTCTTTTTCTCACTTATTCATTTACTGCATACCTCGCCAGACATCTGGGTGCTTCGGGTGAGCGCGCGCCCGGCGTACATATTCGGGGAGTAAATGAAGAAGAGGACAAAAAGAGTATCCACTGGAATGGTTATGACGTTGCGCGCAGGGAAGAGGCATTTCATGTAGATGATAGTTTACGCTAACGCGTAATAATATAACTAAAAAGTACAACAGGTCCGCTGTAAGGGCCTACGTGAGTATCTGCAGTTTGCTTCGAGTTAAGATACGTGCCGCGTGCCATCACGTAATTTACCTATTTGGGAAAACCACAAAAAAATATTTGCATCAGTGAGCATGGTCATCAGAGTAAGAAGGAGGGGGATGAGACAGATAGGGTGAAAAAAGATTACGCCATCTTCCGCTAAAGGGAACCATGCGTTGATGCGATGTGGCAGGCGCTAACCATTACCCTGGCGATGGCGTTGACGCTGGGGCTCATCACGGTGTTACGAAGGATAGAAGCATAGGAAGACACGAAGCGCGCAGTGATGGACCGCTCTTCCTACTAAAACATGCTAGTCGCTGCTAATGGACTATGAGACACAGATGAGTCCGATTGGACATAGAGACCCGCAGTTCGCTTTTAGTTAACGCGCACGCTGCGAATTTGTTTTGTTCAACAACGCGTAGGAGATATCTCCCACCGGCGCTACCTTGGAGGTCAAGATCCAGTGCCTTTATATAAGAGGTGGCTGTGTTCAGTGGGCACAGTTTCCTCAATCAAGAAACTTGCTAGCAGACGACGTCGGCGTTGCGAAGTGAAAGAGGGCGGAGTGTAGAAGATTGCGGGGAGGGGCGCTCATGCGCAGTAAAGGTGGTCACGCCGCACACCAGATTGAGCTTGACCTTAAGATACTTCACATATAAAAAGAGAAACGACAGCCACACGCGTGTCCGATTTGCTTTCTTGCACTGGGAAAGGTATGTAAGGGGTCAAAAAGACGTGGAGGTGACCGTAACCCTGAATTCATGGTGGTGGTACCAGCACTGTCTCGTCGGCGTTCGGTGTATATTTCTGAATTGGATCAATTTTGTAATTCGCGCACTGCTAAAAATGCTGTGAGAGACTACGTAGAGGGAATCACGTGGGTGGGATCTGCTCAGCCACATTCGCGGCTGCACAAAAAAAAAGGTGTTTGCTGCTCTTCATTGAACTCTTCAAAGTATTTTTACACGATTATCGAAACAGTTTATGGGCCCTCAATTTCGGTAAACTTATGCACCAATATTGTATGTGTTCAATGCAGCTCTTTCCTTCAACCAGAACTAGAAACATGGCACCCGTTTTATTTTTAGAAAATATTTTTTAATCTTTCGAAAACCGGAAGTAAATTCTTGGTTGCAAATGCTTGGAAAAGAAACTAGCATGCCACTCATTGCTAGAGCCCCTAAAGAGATTGCGTAGAAGTGAGAGAAATACCCTTATTGCACCCAAACTTAGAATAGCACACTTTCTCTGCAGGTGGTCCCAGCTCAGCACGTGGTTTGTGACCATGTACCTTGATGACGCAGAAGGCAATGGTGGGGTTGTTGTGCACAAGGGAATTGGTGCCTTTAAATACTATTATTCATGACGTAGGAGCTGTGGTCACTGTGGTTGCGACGTCGTTCTGCTATCGAAGTTACGGATCATTTAGGCGATGTTTTCTACCAAATTCTCGATCAGGCACACGTCTGCTATTATAGCATCAATGTGGTATGCTTCAGACTGCTCATCCAATTGTAAAAAACAAGTTCTGCATATAATAAAATGCTGGGCAGCTGCAGTACAGGTTGTTCTGGCCTTTGAAATAAATGCACAGGCCCCACTGCTCCATGAGTCAGTGTGAAAAGCAAAACTCTGTAGTAGTGATAGACCATTGTTTGACGAATGGCACATATAGTGCGACGCCTAAGGACCGTTCATTGCATTGACAGAAAGTTGAATGTCGTTGGTTGATGTGGGATTGCTAAAGAGACCCAGCTACCACTACGCCCCACGTTAAAAGAGTGAAGTAAATGGATAGACACCTATATAAGGTAAATGCAGTGCCAGGAAAATCCCTGTGTTTGTGTAGAAATGCTGCTGCACTCATTTTCCCCACACTGCAGTGAACCTTTTATTGGTCCTTGTGCCTTGGAAATGCGTACTTTGCAGGAGTGACTGTTGGTTGCTGCATAGTATCGCTTCTTCTTCATTTTTTTTCTTGATGGGTTGGAGGGTACTAGATGGTCATGCTGGGTTTTACACACAAGATCATAAAGGGAGCTGCAGAGGTAGTCGAAAGCAGACCATCTACTTTCCCATCGCGACACCTTGCAACAGGCGTTGTGTTGTTGCATTTCGTTTTTTACATAGCAAAGCATGCGCTGTTAAGCGTTGCATAGCAGCCGCGCAGTCAACGCGCAAAGGTTAATCCTAAATTTCATGTATGCAGGCATAGTTGTGATAAAACACCAATAATTAGGCTGTCACTTCATTTTCTTGTATCTTGTGGATCTAGTTTCTGTGCGTCCGATTTTACCATGATCACGCGGCAATACGAGATACAAGATTTAGGTATACAAGCCGCGCACGCGTTGTCTGTATCTCTGTGTTTACTACTCCGGTGTCAGCACATTTTAATAAAAAAACGCAACAAGTATTGTGCCTGTTTTTTAATATACTCCGGCGTTTCCTGTGCTCTGGAAAAAATCATCTACCACAATTCAAACATTTTCCTGCCCAACGCTTCGCTACCTTGTCAGTGGTTCGTTTATATACAGCCAATCGTTAGGCCTACTACATTTGTCACTCCTGTACATTGTGTCTTGCGAATAATTTTTCAAGTTTGTTAGTACAAATGTTGTTTAACTGGGCCCCGTTGAAATATATCTTAATTAACTTTTATGTCTTATTATTTAGGCGAAGTCATCATTGCACTACACTGCGCTGATCGCTCATGTAACATTTCGGTATTTTTCTGTGGTGCGAGAAAGCGGAATGCATTAGCGCTGAAAATTCTTCATGCGTTTGTGGTGTATTGGTCAGCGTGCCCGGTTTCTGCACTCGAAGGCGTGGTTTCAGTGGTTCAATTTCCCGGTCATGTACTTTCATCTAACATTTTGGTGGTATTCCTTCTGAGCTGCTCACGTGGCCATTTTAGGGCGTCATATTCATGATGGAAATGGCGTGCGTTCATTCTTTGTAGACGCTGGCACCGCATTTTCGACATGCTAAAAATAGCCAAACACTATTAGCCCTCTGCTCGGCAATACCATCATATAGTAGGAAACATGTGGAAGTTAATGACTGGTTTCATATTTAAACACTAAAGGGTGATCTCGGAGGTCACATACCGTGTCAAGCAGGTAACGCGGACACTTCCATGAAACGCTACCATAAGCACATAAGTACTACATGAGTAGGCCTAAATGAGAGGTAATGGCCTGATACGGTCGAAGAAAAGAAAGGCTCATAGCTAAGAAGCTTTGCTCTGTTCCTCTTAGGCGGCTCATCTCTCTTTGCTATCTCCCTCTTTGCAGATTGTCTTTTCTATGAAGTTGGAAAAAAGAAAAAAAGCACTCTTTCTTTGCACAATAACTCAGTTTACGCATGATGGATTCGAAAGCGTCTTGCGACAGAAGATTTGGGAGGTAGCACAGTAGAACAGTAAACTCAATTTTCTTTAGTCTGTAAGGGGGTTTAGTGCCCTTTGACATTCAGCATACTGGTATTGATCTAAGAAAAACAAATCATCTGATGACATGTATGATGTAGTCATTGATTCAAAGAGCAGAAGTTGTGATATGTATAACACAAATCTTGATATTTCTCGAAGGTGTGTCAGGTACGTCGTAACGCCCAATTTAACCGCGCCTGCCTCCTTCCTGCGGAACCTTTCATCCCTAGATCTTACGTTTTTCTTTCCTTGCTGGCACCGGCTCACGTCTTGGGTTCTCCTTAACTAAGCTTGTCCACCTACTTCAAGTTGTTCGAGAATCCTTTGTTCTCTGCGACACCATGGCAGCTGCGAGGGTCGCGAGCCAGTAGTTGTCAGGGTTAGAGTGAAATAAGCTGCTCTCGGGGCTTTGAATGGGAGACACATGCTCCCCCTTCCTTCGCCTCTTGTGCTCCTCGAGGCTCTTAGCTCACGTGAAACGCCGCAGACCTAGGCTTCTCCGCAAAGCTCTCCTTGGCAGTCTCCTTCGGCATGCCAGTCGCTCGCTATCGATCAGTCAGCATTCCACGCGCGCCGTGGCTTTGACGCATCGCTATCTCCTCCTGTAGAGGATCTTCCCTCTCAGCATACTGAGAGTATCGGTGAAGACTTGAGGAACGTCTTTCGCTGTGCCACTGCAAAGCGTCGACCCCACCTGGGCAGGCCAGTGGCTTTGATCACAGTTCCTGGCAGGTTGTACATAAGTCATTTTCTTGTTCCCTCCTCTCTTGCGTAAGTGAAAAGTAGAGGAGTGTTTCAAACAAAAGACGCCATCAGACTGTCCTTGCCTTCAATATGTGAAAGTCATCTTGCAACGGATGACGTTAACCGAAAAACAGAAAAACTATGAGTAGCGTCCAACTATATAGACGTTCTTTTATGCATCCTGTTTCTTATTAAGTTAATATTAATTTGTATATTTCTCTTCTTCCGCCTTCCGTGAGGGCATGACATTCTCAGTCGATGGTCTTTCTTTATGCTATTCTTGGCACGACAAGTAAAACCATTTATCATTGTCGTCGATAACAAAAGTGGCGCCTTTACCGGGAGAATCTCCTTAGTGAAAGTATGTCTATGTACACTAATTTTACTTTGACATATAAGTGGGAACATACTTTTTTTTGTGTGTGTTGTAGCCCGTTGCGCCAGAAAGTGCCCGGTGTCGACGCTTTTTAGTGTTATCAATAGTTATATAATTTAGAACACGTACCAGTCGAGTGTTGAGTCATGCTAGCGCATAGATATCTCAGTTAGGCTTAAGTAGATACACAATTTCAATAATATCCAATCCTGCCCGCATGACAACACAAAATAGCTTTCATGTATACGTAGGGCCATGTTCGATGAACACCTCACGACTTTTCATTTACGCTGCCGATTTATTTCACATATACCAATCGTCCAAAGCTATAGCTTTATGGCTTTCTTGAAATGAAGCAATGAGAGGTACGTGAAGACTACACTTCCATGTAAGATATGTATTCAGGGGGACAAAAAGTGAGACGTTGATTTTTCTTCTGACTCGATTGATTGGTATGTGGGGCTTAACGTCCCAAAACCACCCGATGATTATGAGAGACACCCTAGTAGAGGGCTCTCGAAATTTTGACCACCTGGGGTTCTTTAATACACTTCTGACTCAAGAGGGCATTTTCGTATTGAAAAGTTGGAGGCCATCACGTCTCTATTTCAGTTCCGCTGGGAAGAATTACTCTAACACGTCCCTGCTCCAGAATATCACACTGCAAAGTTTAAGTGCAGTGCGGATTATCAAGCATGCACTCCGGTGAGGCCTGGTGCAAAGCTTCTTCCTGGTTTGCTGCTGCGTCTGGGTTCAGCATTTATTCTGACAATGGGTTTAGGCAACGGGCCAAGATCAAAACCGTTCATCATTTGCGGCCAGCCTGCAATAACAGCAAATTACTGCTCATCACGTTAGGGAAGAACATTGCACCGATCATCTCTGCCATCCATGCGTATTCGTACGAACTGCAATTACAATTTGCTGTGAGATATGGTGAAGCACAGATGCGCTAGATTAATTCTTCCAAGTTTAACTGCGAGGAAATGGGGCGACTTCCAACCTTCCAACACAAAGATGCTTTCTTATTGAAGTCGATAAAGAGCTAATTGCTCGCTCCGTATTAACTATAGATGGCTAACAATGACAATTAGGAAATCGCTTTGTCTTCTACTGTATGCATAATTTATGTGTAAAGGTGATCTTGACGTATCCCTCTGTGCTGAATATTAAAAAGCCGGTAAAGCCAAATTTCGATCCCTGGTTTAAATAGTACGCATCAAAATTTGGAATGTTAAATGGGCCCCTAAACCACACAGAGTTCAAAGGCGTGGCAGTGGTTTCTTTCTTGCCTTCACTACTCTTACTACAAGCGCTATTCGTCTCCTCTACACTTATTTCTTCGGAAAAGATGAAGAATGTCAGAACTAAGCGTCGAGCGTATCCGGCTTTCGTGCTTTTCAACTACACGCTACTAGCTCCCTTTGCGCAGTTTCAAACGCAGAAAACGAAGCGATATCAGTTTATTGCGCGTGACAGTCATGTGAGACAAGGCAGAACGAACATGCGACTGCATGGCAAAGCAGGGTAGGAGACAATTCACAGCAGGCATCCATGGGATGTCGACCAATAGAAAACTTGTTTCATCCTGACGTCACGTGAACAAAACTTCTGACGTCACGAATTGTGCTCAAAGACTGTAAACACCAGGTGAGAATAACGCGCTCCTTCTTAATTTCAGAGGCTGTTTATCAACCCGCGTTCAAAGACGAGGGAGTGGCTTCCACCTCGCTTTCGCTACCCTTCGCGCAGGCGATGTATCCTCCTCGCCACTTATTTTTTATGAGCCCATAAACAGTGTCGGCACTAAGCGCTAGAGCCTATTGGGATTTCGCGCAGCTCAGCTACACGCCTTTATTGCCATTTGCACAGTCGTGAACACTCAAAATGAAATCAAGTTCATTTATCGCGCATGATAGTCATGCGAGGCAAAAGAAGAACGAATGGGTGGCTGCATGGCAAAGCAGCCCATGAGACTAATCACATCTGACATTTCACGTATTTGCACCAATTTAGAGCATGTACGCTATACACTTCCGGATATCACTCTTCTGCGTCACGAAGCGCGCAAGAAAGACGAGAATAATAATGCAATCGTTTTCTTTTTTGTATTTTGAGAGGCTGGTGAGGGGATGTTTACGTTTGAGAAAATCTACACGAAACCTCGTTCATAGAGATAAATTTTAATTGGGCCAAAGCGCAGATGCGTACATCTGTTAGATGTCCATCCCGACTTGTAGGTCTAGCCTAAGAGTCATAGATAAGCAAATGCACTCATGAGTTGACTCACCAGACTCACTCAGGCACGGATCGAACCACTATAGTCTGTGTATCAGTTGGTTCGAGTAAGTAATATTTAGGTCAATTTGAGTCCATGGGAGTCTGGTTGAGAAAAATTTAAGTGAGTCTGTGTCCGAGTGATTTCAGTTGACGAAAATATTGAATAGTCGAAGGCTGAGTGATTCCCAAGGGCAAAATATATTTCTCGAGTGAGTCTGAGTGAGCTCCACAAGTTTGAGTGAGTTTGAGTGAGCTCACCCCCCCCCCCCCCGTGACAATAGTACAGCATACTCTAAAAAAGTGTCAAGAGACATAAACAACGAAAAAAAGCCAGGGCACAGCACATCGGTGCCCAGTAATGAAACCTAATGAGGGGCTAGTTGGTTGTTAGACATGTCAGCCAATCAGCAGAGTGAAGACGTTACTATTCTGTTGCTACATGGAATGTTTCGCCTTAAAAGCAAGTTCGGACAGAACACGAGGGCTGCTTGTGAAATCGTTAGAAAGAAAGTGATTACTGAGGTCATTGGTGTGTTCTCCATCGCACAGAAATTAATTTCGTAGCTGACAGGAGATGCTCAAAGAGACAGACCCACGTGTACCCTAAAGACCTGTTAGGCCAGTTCTCTTTTCACCAGCACGGAAAGGCTACCTTTTTTTTGTTACCCCAGATTTTGCGTGAATACAATGGTGACCATTTATGTCCTGTTATTTCAGTGCGGGCAATGCCGAGGACAATCAACCCGATGAGGTCCAGGACTCAGTCACGCTGCCCTGGTCTTCTCGTTATGCCCAGTGGCAATAATGAATAGTGGGCACGCGCGCCTTTCGGCGGAGCAGTGTAGCGGCGATGAAGTAGTGGCCACACGACCGAGACACTTAATGAAAGCCAGATGAGCGCCGCGCCTGCTGTCTAAAGGACCAGACAAAGACACAAAGTGGACGAGACGTGTGACTCTTTTACTCTAGATTGGATGTGTCCCAATGAAAACAAGCGCTTGACAGTGTGACTGGCAGAAGTGCTAACGCGAACAAAGATATAGTACTGGTGAGAGGAGGCGAGGCGGAAAAAGCCATCAATGAGTGGAAGGAAGCGTAATATAAGGGCAAAATGGTTGTGGCCAGGACCCAGTGATGAAAGGGGGACATGACCCTGAAGAGGTAAGTGGTGCCTCTGGGCCAATAGACTGAGCGATTCCGAAAGGTCTTGTGTCAATAAAGGGCAGCGACGTCGTCGAGAAGGCATTTACGATAGGCAGAGCTCGCGTAGCTTTGCACCCGTGCCAAATATGGATGATGAAGATCTCACAAAATCGCGTCTGGAGCAGGCCTTTCGAGGTGGACAGTTTCTCGCCACTGTTGAACCGAAAAAGGCAGTGACAGCGCCTTCGCAAAGGTACAGCGGCATCGAGGGGACGCAAGGAACGCGTCTTGGTCACAGAATTGAGCAAACACCGATGTGCTCACAACAGATGCTCCAGGATGAAATGGAGAGAAAAGACGCGACAGCAGCAGTCGAAATGCCAATCGTTTCGTGGGCTCGGGTTTCTGGTGATGAAATTTCTTGCCTGAAAGAAGCTGGGTGACAAACGCATTCGGGACAATTTTTTTTCAGAGGGCCGAAGGGCATTCCGCTTATTTGGCTCAGGAGGAAAGCGACATTCATTTCGGATCAACAGCTGTGTCTCGCAAGCTCCGCGCTCTATGTGGTAACCTTTACCCTCCCCCCCTCTTACTTTCTTCCTCTCTAAAGGCTCGCTCATCCACGTCCTCCATACAGCCTGTGCCCCAAGGGCATGACGCGTCAACAGCAATGGAACGTTGGGGGCGTACAGGTCGTTACGTCTTTTCGAAGTTCCACTTTTGAGATAGACAAGGCACTTTGCGAAGCGGATACGACAGTACACGGAGATGCTGAAAAAATTATATGCGCGCCGCAGCGCCGAGATGCCTCGCATGATGGCTTCGCGATGGCTAAATACTTAGGTTACACCAATTATATGGGCCCGAGGGCTCGAAAATATACCTTCAAATAGCGTTATATTGGCTGCTACTGCCCTGCTCTATGGTCGCAATGTAGAAATAATTGACAAAAAGCAAGAAACGAACTGATGCTAGAAAACATAACAAAAACACAAGACCAGGACAGACAACCATGAAGTTGTAGAAAACGGGGATAACATGGTATTTAGACGTGTAGTATATAGTGCTGAACCCCGAGCGCAGTGCAAGAGTACTTTTGGTGAGAGAACTCTGGGACTATACTCTGCGCGATAATGTTCTGCTTCGCAAGTACCCGAAAGATGGCCCTGGTCCCCCCCCCCTTTTTTTGGTGTAGTAAAGCCCCATGACGTAGGAAAGTAGCGGTGCTCATTTATCGTCGCCACAACACCTTCGCCGCGCCGCCAACCTCCTACCTTATCACCCCCTCTTTCGCGGTGCCGCTCTGTGCATGTTGCTTGGTTGATATGGTGAGATAACGCAGTTTTCTCACATTTGGAAACCATCACCTACGTGCCGATTGTACTTTGCGAAATTTGCCAGCAACTGGCCATGGTCGTCAGTCCACCGAGCCATCTATCGGCATGCCGCAAACGAGAAAATAATCAGGGCCCGGATTCACAAAACTGACTTACGAAAACATTTTTACGCAAGAGAAATTTTGTTGCGTAAGTCGATTCACGAAACGAAAAAACGTCGTAAGTGGCCATAGTTGCACATCGGCCACTGCAAATAAAGCGCGCTGTGACTGCCCGGGAACATGTCAGCGATGGTGATGCAGTTGCTATATTTGCTTACGTCACTGAAAAGTGCTCGTAAGTGGATTCACGAAGCGAAATTGTGCGTAAAAACAGCATGGCTGAGAGAAAATCCCAAGAGTGGTCCGGACCACTCTTAGGAACAATGTGGCTACTTAGAACCTGCTGCCGCAGCGGTATACTTTGATGCCCTGGCTGGTTTTGAGTTAATTCACGCCCGTTAAGGGCTGCCTGATGACTGCTGGTGCGTTTTTATTTCTTTCGGCGCTTCGAGCTTCGCGTGTTGTTTCTCTTGTACGCAGTGGATGGTGTTGACAACCACCACCGTCCAATAAGTTCGAAGTCGCAGTAATTGAAGAATTCTATTTGGCGTCAATGGCATAAAACTACGCATGTAAAGATTTGTGGTTGGATGAAAACCAATCTGATACGTGAATGGTCGCTGCATTCGAACGCGACATGGCATAGGATCAACCTTATTTGTTACGTTGTTGTGTTGCGCCCCATCTCATCCAATGAAAAGTGCGACTCGAGATCCTTGCCTCATTGGTGGAAATTACCACCAAAGAGGTTAATGGGAGCACATTCTTTGCACGCTATTCGAAATAAAAATGAGAGGAAGTTTTCAGTGAGTGGTTCATAAAGTTTGTGCTCTAGTGTACTTTCATTGGCTCTAACTGTCCAATGGTTGCGATCTCTGAAATACAGCTGTCGATACACTTTGGGACGATCTGGAACAAAGCGTACTTTGTAAACCAAAGCCTATTAGGGGTGCGCGTGATTACGCATGGAACTACAAACAAATCATGCATCTTCACCCTCACTGTTCAGACACCGATATGGACCATGATAATATGGCAAGCAATCGGAATAAAATGGCCCTAGTAACTTTGTATGACACCGAAAATATGCAAACCCTCACGATTCTGGAGCAAACCTTCGCTGAATTCATCCCTGCGTCAATTACCAGCCATTTAACTTGGCGCACGAACATCATTCAAAGGTAGAGCGAGCCACTGACATGTATTTTGTGCGACGCAGCGGCCACTTAACCTGAGAATAATAGCGTTGCGAAGGCGAATCCCCTGTCGCATGCTCTGATCGAAGCAGACGACAAACGCGAGCAGACGACGGCTTGGCCGACAGGCACAGCTTGTGATTGGTTGTGAAGCAATACCCTCTACATCAGCTCACTCCGTGACGATGCCAAAACACTTCTTTCATCTGGCACGCCTGTCCTGTTCGTCATATCACCCCCCCTCGCACATAAGAGAAATTTTTTTCACGCCGTGAAAATAGTGCAAGTACTTTCTAAGAGCTCTCTTACGTGTGGTGCAGTTGTCGAAAACAACATGGCGTCGTAAACAGCATATCGGTCGGTGCGACTTTCAGCAAATGCTTCTCGCACGAGTTACTTCAGCGTTTGACCGGATGTGTTGCGATTACAGCAGCTCTTTCAGTGCGTGTGAGCAGTGCGGAAAGCTGTGGCAGTGCAATGGTGTACGGTGAAGCGCAGCGAAGCCTGTGCGTCGGTGTGGTTATCAAGCGGGGATCGGCGTCGATGAATCGACGGCAACTAGCACTCGAGAAGCCTGCAATGTGTGTTTGTGTGCCGGTAACAGTGCGTTCGCTTGACTTTCCAGTCTCTCAGTTGGGTGCTGTGCGACATTTCGGATTGACAGCGTTTTGACACGTTACTTGAGTGACCCCAAGTACGTACGGAAACGTATGAACTACGCGCTCGGTTCTTGCTTCGCCACTAGTTAGCCCGTACGCTTCTATTTACTTGAGAGCAATGTACTGTTCGGGAGTGAAACGATGTTCGTTGTGAACAGTGGTGCTGTGTTGACGTTCCAAGACTTGCGAACAAGCTGTGCTCGTGTCACCGAAAATTGAAAGACAGCGTTGATAACTGTTTTGCCCGGCGAAGTTGTGGTGGGGCAGCTTGGCGCTTTTGTTTATTAAGTCGTCACTTCTCCTTTTTGTGATAACCATAGTCCTAGCGCTGTGATGTGATCAACCAAAACTGCGAGATGCTACATTCTGTTGCGGATCGTGATACTTTGGAAGCGCGCCTAGACTGTTCTTCGGTAACAACTTGAGAGTTCTATGTGGCAGCGAGAGCCCGTGAACGTCAAGCTTGCCTTCGGCCCCCAGAAAAAGCAAAGATTTCACCGGTGCCTTGCTTTGGATGAAGTTGTGGGCCAATATCGCCTAACTACAGGTTTCCGAGTTCGTCTGGCCATCGTTTTTCACGGCACTAGAGCCTTGACAACAGCCGGTCATGGCCAGTTCTTACACTTTATCAATGGACGTGCACGCCTGGCGAGCCCTTCATTGCTGTCATTGGCAGCTCCAATCTGCAGATGCCCTTTGCCTGTTGGCCGTACTTGGTTCCTCATGACACCGACGGCTACTAAATGCTGCCATCGGTGAGTTCACCTTGCAGAACTAAATTTCAACAGTACTATAATTCACGCAGTTCTATAACGTGTGCAAGCTTTTAAGCCCATCAGATGTAATGTTTCTCTATGGTAAGTTGAAGCATGAAAAATATACTACTACTGTTATATACATACATATATTATGGAGCAAATACATAAAAAAATTTTGTGATTTGATACAAGTGAGCTCTTGTGTGATTATGAGGTTGGGCCTGTCGATTGACCACGTTTGATAGTTGGAAAGTTATTGTGAATTTATTTTTCAGAAGCCAGGTTGCACTTAAAAAATTTATGTTATTTTGGAAAATTAGTTCTATAGACGATTACCACTGTGCTAGTACTATACTTCAGTAGGACATATATATTGCGGTACGTAAATTTTACATGAGGCTTCAGTTTATTTCAAAGTGATTATAGCAGATTGTGGTCACATTAACGAAGTGATAGCTTCCTCAAATAAGTATTAGAAGTGAGTGCTTTAATGATTGTTTTTAAATATCTCGTTTTTGGTTCTTCACAGATCGCAGAGATTGGTTTGTTAAGGTCCTGTGATTCATCGGTTGAACATTCTGGCACATCAATCCTCATCATTACTTGGAGCACCTGTACAAAAATAGGAAGGACGCGTTCTCCCTAACTATGCAAGCCTATGTCACTGCTGGAACTGTTATCATTCAGCGGATGGGGCGTGGAAGCATGCATGGCAGCCTCATCTGGAAGGACTGCGATCTGCTTGGGAGCTTCGAGCGCACAAAACTGCCTAACGGCTGGCTGTAAGGTTAGTTTTTCTTTAATACATACGATTACGTGAACACCACTTACTGTGCACAATTTGAAAACCCAAGCATGGTTGCTTTCAGTGGATACCTGTAATATTCTTACACATAATTCTTATTCAACATTTATAGAACTAAATTGCAAGATAATTGAGAATGTTGAAAGCTGAAAGCCTGCAGCTTATGAATGAAACTCCAATAATCTGAGGCTCAAAAGCTTGTGCTTTGAAACGAGCACAAATACTTTGATTCCTTATTGAGCTCTCGAGCTTGTGACTCCCTCTGTGGATCAAGTGCTCTGGAAGGAAATAGCAAGTGGGTGAAAATTGCCTGGCTGTTCACAACTTGTAAGGAGAAAGACCTATTGAAGAAGCTTCAGATGACATAGGGCCAGTAACTGCATCTTTTACCTAATGTAGCTTTTTCTCTCTCAGTGCTGTTGCTTATGTTTCAGCCGAACATGTTCACCACGATTGCATAGTGATATATATTTTTCTACAAATTGTACCTGACATAAGTATGCATTGTTGATCTCTAAAGGTGACGTTCAGTGTGTTTCAAAGCCATGGCTTCTCATTTCTCTGTCTGTGGCTAGCCTATTTCAGCAGCAGAGCGATGCAGCTAGCACACATGCAATCCAAGTCATGGAGCGCTCCTTTGGTGTTCTGTGCAGGACGCAGCATATCCATCCGGCAAGACACTGGTATCAACAATAATGGTGAGTGTTGGTGGCACCTGTAGGAGCCCGTTGTGTTTGTTGCGTATGATTATTTCCCCTGATGAAGTGCATTTTTGAAAGGTTTTCTTCATTTAGAATAATAGATGTCCGCAACAAGCACACTCATAATCCACAAGTTCTTTGTGTCTTCTAGACTGCCCATTTGCTCCTATACGCAGTACGGTGAGCTGGCTATGTCAGACAGCCTTAATGTTAGGAACATTGGCTGTTGCGTTGTAATGCAGTCTAACTTGTATTTCTTAGTGAACTTATTTGTGGTCTGCTTCTCGCACCTAGTGTAAAGTCAAAATAGAAGAAAATTTATTGGCTTTTTATGTCTGGCAGAAGTTTCATGCCTTCATCTATAACATTGTAGTTTTGCTCTTGTATCATATTAAATATATTTTCAGTCTTCACTGTTTGTGTGTGTGTGTGTGTGTGTGTTGAGGCTTGTCATTGGCTTCTGAAAATACAATATCTGTAAATATGAGCACATAATTGACAACTATACACTCTTGCATGTAGCATGGTTGTAACAATGATCTGTATTTTTTTAAGTTCCAGCAGTAACAAGGGGTTTGGTGCTCCACGGTCATGTACAGTGTATCAAGAACAGAGCACAGAAGACCAACAAGTCTAAAGGGACTGCCAGTGACTGTTCTCCTGCTCAAAGTTTACAACAGCAGAAAGAGCACATTGTGATGTCAGGAGCAGCTGCTGCTTAACTTCTTAGCAGTGCATTATTCAGCAGTTCATTTGCTTGCATTCAAAATTATTTAAATTTTGCATGGAAGATACCAACTATGACACTAATTTAAAGGCTGCTGTAGTATTAGTGGGTAAATATTTTTGAGCTGAAGTTTTTAACATGTGTGTTAAGTGCCTGTGCGCCTCTACATTTACATTCCAGAAATCACAGCATCCATGGTCGCCAATGGTAACTGTGTCTGCATTCTTTGTAGTACAAGAAGTAAAGCCATGGATGCAGTAATCATGTACTTAGTCGATGTAATCCTTCAGTGTACACTCATTTGTATAGCACCAATGATGCCATGAGTGTATAAGCTCTGGGAAGTGAATCTGTGTGGATTATTTTATTTGGAAGGAAGTAGATTATCACTACTCCTAGTATATCTTAACAGAAGATTTTAGTGCTTGGGTATTATCCCACTGCCTGTCCGTCCTTCAACAGTCTACTTATCTACTGTGTAAGTTTAACATTTTTAAATGTATACTTTGCTCGGATAGGTTTGTTCGTAATGTAATGCAAGTGACTTATCATCTATGCAGCTCTACTCAGACTAGAAATAAAAGTACTTATTTTTATATGTAGCTATACCATGCATTCACTTGTGTTTTTCTAGGTGCCTGTACAATTGTTTAGCCCTACAAAAGTGCTGGTATACTCTAATATTGAATCTGGCATCTTAAAATATTTTGTTAGTGGAAGTAAGAATGTGTTTACAATCAATATTACTATCCTCAGATGAACTGTGAAAACTCTGTGGAAATTTATTTACATTTTTTGAACTTTGTGAAGGCAAATGTTGTTATGTTCTTTTATTGTGGTCCCTTTTTCATGCAAATGACACATAATTACTTTGCAGTGGCATAGTATTAGTTGTTATTTTACACATATGTGCTGAGCAACATCGCAGTTGAGGCCAGCAGCAAGACATACATGCAGTGCACTGGAGCATCACCTCACATAGCGTACAGTCTTTGCCCACCAGTAAACTCAATATTTTTCAAGCAGACTAATAGACAGCTGTATGGGAACTGTGTTGATGTGCAAACTTTGAAGTCTTCTTGAGGAGTGTTTTTCATCATTTTTGTCCAAGTGAAGTAGCTACCCAAGGCCACAACTGGTGGGAATGTGGTAGTTTCCTCTCTCCAAAAGCACTCTTACCAGCTGCCTCAATGTTAGCATGGGGTGAATTCACGAACTGGAAAAATAATTGGTCTTTGTTTACTTGGTTGAAATAGTCACTTCCACCATTGAGCCACCACGACGCGCCAGAATAGAAACTTTTAGCTAAATAAAGTTGATTCAACTTTTGAGAAGTGTTTTGGGGAAACGAAATAGCACTTATAGCTGTCATTATAAACACTGTTTGCACCAAGGAGCTTAGTAGCTTATAATTGTATTATTCATGTTTTGTCTAGAATTTACTCGTGCTGTGCCAACTTTCAGCCCAAGTGTCCTAACATGCTTTGTTAGTGGGTTGTGAATGAGCCAAGCTATGTAAATAAACAGAGTGATATTGCAGACATGTACAAAATATTGATGCACAGCCCTTTTCTTTAGCATGACATTGTCAAGGGCTTTATTCTTGTGTTTTTTATAAAAACTGCTTGTCACTGGGCAGCAGCAGAAAACTATGCATCAAGCTTTTGCGAGATAATTCGAGAAACACCGTGTTCAGACATAACAGTGCCGGTGGATATCTGTCGTAAGTTACTTTCTGTAGCATATTCAAAATGAGTGTATTAGAATTGTTGTTTTATAGCCATTCATTTTAATATTTACACCTGAGTGTATGTATGTATGTATGGGTGTACATATGTATATGTGTGTGTGCGTATATGTATGTATGTATGTATGTATTTATGTCTGTATGTATGTATGTATGTATCTTTTAAATGAGAATCCGTTTATCATTGGTGAGTAAGTTTGGTAATGATATGGCTGAATTTGTTTCTAGTTATTTCTCTTTTGAGCCATTATACATTTCAATTTGTTTTGTGCTGCATAAAAATAAATGTAACCTTACAAAGAATATGTGTGTTCGAAGAAGTTTCATTTACCAACCTACAGTCATGGGCAAGAAATTGGGTAAAATGGAACGAAACTGCGAAGATTAGTTTCGAGCATAGCTACTCTACATGGCATATCTCGTACACATTGCGTTGGTTGAATATGTCGATTTCAACCTTTCAATTTTAATCAGAATAAGCAAGCTATCACCCGTGGTTGTATATGTGTGTGATATTTATGCATACTGTGATACCGGTTCGCAATTACAATTAAGGTCACAAACCTAGTCAAGCTGAATACACGATTTTTGTCCATGCACCTTTCATCTGCACTGGAACTGTTGTTAATAAAAAATAAACTTCAGTTTAGAAATTTATTCTAATAGCCAAAAGCAGAGTATCTCTTTATCACACAAATCAAATTGCCATTGTTCTGTTCCACTCTGGACAATATGGGACCCTCTCAGCAGAACTCGATTAACTGCTATAGTTCATTTTAACCATTGACAGCGACATTACACTGAAGCGTGCAGCATGACAAATAGCGGGAGAGAAAACACAAACTAATCACTCTGTTTGCATCAGCTCTAACTGTCCGTGCTCTTTGGTCTTGCTGCATGTCATGCTGCCCACCAAATTAGCACGAAAGCGTGCCCTACAAAGGCAGTCAACTTGGTTGCAAGCAGTTAGCTCACTGCATGTGTAGATTTTCTTCAAAACACCGTGAAGACTGATTGCTGGTCGAATATCTAAACACGTGAAAAGTAATATTCCAGGTATGATATTGGTATTTCAGCACTGGACACTTTTGCGATAAGAGAGGATGGAGGAGGAAATTATCAACCCTGAATTGTTTAATTTTTGAAGGAGCACAATACAGCGCTTTTGGGTCAAAATGGGAGTACAAGAAGCAAGTGCGAAAGCCTACTTCTCAAAAAATTAGTACCCGCCACCACGCATAATGTCAGGCCGGGCAACCTCTTGAAAAAAAAAAAGTGCTCAGTGATTCTGCGAATCGAACCAAGTACCTCCTAGATTGTAGTTGAGCGCTGTAACCTCTCGTCCACTGCAGCATTGCTTGTGTTCGCCTTATTGCTGATATATCGTCATTCCTTCGAATGAAGCCAAATGCAAAAACGTCCCGTGAAACTTTGTCAAAAATAGAAAAAATAGTTAGAATGCGTTTTCCCAAGGTTACTAGAAGATAGAAACCGCCACGTGTGATTGTATAACCGTGCGCTATTTATTCTTGTACATTACTGTCATGACGTTGGGATAGCCGGCTCCAACGTACGCTACCTTCTCATAGTTTTCCGAATATAGATAAGAAAATAAAAATATATATCGGCCTGTGACAACGCTAATCAACTATTATGAGTTCACTGTCACTAGTGTCACTTTCACTAGATCAATGCTCAGTTTGCTTTCATTATCGTTATTTAGGAAAGTTTTGGCTCATTAACTCAACTCTCTTAATTAGCATTGATTCTCACACCTAAGGACAGTCACACTTCATCTCGCTTTCTGAGTGGCTGTCACTCTCATATAACGCGTACTCCACTTTTTTATGCTCTCCGAGCATCTGACCCTGTTTTGCGGAGACTTTCCCTGACGTCTGCTGGGCCAGAAAATTGTCTTTATTATCTATCAATTTCAAGCTTTCGCGAAGCCGAAACGAGAGTCTCTCTCTCTTTTCATCCTTTTCGTACGTGTGATAACGTCTCTCGACCTCAAGACTCGTATACACGTCCCTTGCTTTGCGCACTCAAACAACGCTGGGCGAAATATTTGCACCGTGTTTTGTGAAAAGCATTAGCACTGAGACACCTCCCGACGAGTCTCCCTCATTTTACGTAGACATATACCTAAGCGTAAGCGTATGCACGTTCTCGCATTCCGGCTTTATAAAAATGCTGCGGTGCATGGAACCAGCGAAATTGCGCTCACAATTTCATTTGATTACTGCTGTTATCTATTTCCGCACAATTCGTCGGCAGGCACCAAAGTCGCTCATGTGTCTTGTAATAAGAATATTGTAACAAAGGCTACCTTTAACTATAGGTACAAAACACCCTTACGTTCACCACTATACCGTGCTAGATTGCACCGAATTAGTTAAGTAGCAGCGTAGCTTCAATGAAATGTAAGGTAACTGGTCGCTTTAAGTAGGGGAAGACATTCGAGGCACATTTTCAAACATTACATGCATCCATTTATGTGTGGTTTCATTTATGTGGTACACCTGGAGTGTTGTTTACTTGTCTTTGGCGAGATAGTGCATGGATTGCTCGATGACTTAAGGCCATCGAGCAATGTCGTTTTTAGCTACAGTCGTTGATGAAAGGTGAGTGCTTGGCTTTGCACAGCCCGCCAAAACGCCTATTACAGCGTACGCGGCATCCCGTAAGCGCTGTAGCAGACGCTCGCGGAACTGAAACTTAGATGCAGGAAATCATTGGCTGTCATCGTATACTCTCGATGCTAGACGCTTTGCGTGCTACCTTGATATTATCGGCACACACTTCTTTCTTTCCTTGTCGTTTCATCAGCTATCATGTGTCCTCCTTGCCCTCTTAAGTGCCGAATAAGTTAAATTCATACCCGCGCTATAGTAATCCCTCCAGATAAGAGAGCTTTTGGCTAAGAAAATGCGTAGCCAAAGAGAAAGCTTTGTGAATTCGGCCCCTGGGGCCGAATTCACAAAGCTTTCACATTATTCACATTACAAAGCTTTCTCTTTGGCTACGCATTTTCTTAGCCAAAAGCTCTCTTATCTGGAGGGATTACTATAGCGCGGGTATGAATTTAACTTATTCGGCACTTAAGAGGGCAAGGAGGACACATGATAGCTGATGAAACGACAAGGAAAGAAAGAAGTGTGTGCCGATAATATCAAGGTAGCACGCAAAGCGTCTAGCATCGAGAGTATATGATGATAGCCAATGATTTGCTGCACCTAAGTTTCAGTTCCCCGAGCGTCTGCTACAGCGCTTACGGGATGCCGCGTACGTTGTAAGAGGCGTTTTGGCGGGCTGTGCAAAGCCAAGCACTCGCCTTTCATCAACGACTGTAGCTAAAAACGAAATTCCTCGATGGCCTTAAGTCATCGAGCAATCCATGCACTATCTTGCCAAGTACAAGTAAACAACACTCCAGGTGCCCCACATAAATGAAACCACACATAAATCGATGCATGCAATGTAAGAAAATGTGCCTCGAATGTCTTCCCCTGTTTAATGCGACCAGTTACCTTACATTTCATTGAAGCTTCGCCGCTACTTAACTAATTCGGTGCAGCCCCGCCGCGGTGGTCTAGTGGCTAAGGCACTCGGCTGCTGACCCGCAGGGCGCGGGTTCGAATCCCGGCTGCGGCGGCTGCATTTCCAATGGAGGCGGAAATGTTGTAGGCCCGTGTGCTCAGATTTGGGTGCACGTTAAAGAACCCCAGGTGGTCTAAATTTCCGGAGCCCTCCACTACGGCGTCTCTCATAATCATATAGTGGTTTTGGGACGTTAAACCCCACATATCAATCAACTAATTCGGTGCAATCTAGCACGGTATAGTGGTGAACGTAAGGGTGTTTTGTACCTATAGTCAAAGGTAGCCTTTGTTACAATATTCTTATTACAAGACACATGAGCAACTTTGGTTCCTGCAGACGAATTGTGCGGAAATAGATAACAGCAGTAATCAAATGAAATTGTGAGCGCAATTTTGTTGGTTCCATGCACCGCAGCATTTTTATAAAGCCGGAATGCGAGAACGTGCATACGCTTACGCTTAGGTATATGTCCACGTAAAATGAGGGAGACTCGTCGGGAGGTGTCTCAGTGCTAATGCTTTTCACAAAACACGGTGCAAATATTTCGTCCAGCGTTGTTTGAGTGCGCAAACAAAGCAAGGGACGTGTATACGAGTCTTGAGGTCGAGAGACGTTATCACACGTGCGAAAAGGATGAAAAGAGAGAGAGAGAGGCTCTCGTTTCGGCTTCGCGAAAGCTTGAAATTGATAGATAATAAAGACAATTTTCTGGCCCAGCAGACGTCAGGGAAAGTCTCCGCAAAGCAGCGTCAGATGCTCGGAGAGCATAAAAAAGTGGAGTACACGTTATATGGGAGTGACAGCCACTCAGAAAGCGAGATGAAGTGTGACTGTCCTTAGATGTGAGAATCAATGCTGATTAGGAGAGCTGAGTTAATCCAAAACTTTCTTAAATAACGATAATGGAAGCAAACTGAGCGTTCATCTAGTGAAAGTGACACTAGTGACAGTGAACTCATAATAGTTGATTAGCGTTGTCACAGGCCGATATATATTTTTATTTTCTTATTTATATCTGGCAAACTATGAGAAGGTAGCCTACGTTAGAGCCGGCTATCCCAAAGTCATGACAGTAATGTGCAAGGTAAATAGCGCACCGTTACACAGTCACACGTGATGGTTTCTATCTTCTAGTAACCTTGGGCAAACGCATTCTAACTATTTTTTCTATTTTTGACAAAGTTTCACCGGACGTTTTTGCATTTGGCTTCATTCGAAGGAATGACGATATATCAGCAATAGGGCGAATGCAAGAACTGCTGCAGTGGACGAGCGGTTACAGCGCTCAACTGCAATCTAGGAGGTACTTGGTTCGATTCGCAGAATCATTGAGCACTTTTTTTTTTCCAAGAGATTGCCCGGCCTGACATTATGCGTGGTGGCGGGTACTAATTTTTTGAGAAGTAGGCTTTCGCACTTGCTTCTTTCACTCCCCTTTTGACCCAAAAGCGCTGTACTGTGCTCCTTAAAAAATTAAACAATTCAGGGTTCATAATTTTCTCCTCCATCCTCTCTTATCGCAAAAGTGTCCAGTGCTGAAATACCAATTTCATACCAGTTTTCACGTGTTTGGATATTCGGCCAGCAATCAGTCTTCACGGTGTTTTGAAGAAAATCTACACATGCAGTGAGCTAACTGCTTGCAGCCAAGTTGACTGCCTTTGTAGGGACACGCTTTCGTGCTAATTTGGTGGGCATCATCACATGCAGCAAGACCAAAGAGCACGGACAGTTAGAGCTGACGCAAACGGAGCGATTAGTTTGTGTCTTCTCTCCCGCTATTTGTCATGCTGCACGCTTCAGTGTAATGTCGCTGTCAATGGTTAAAATGAACTATAGCAGTTAATCGAGTTCTGCTGAGAGGGTCCCCTATTGTCCAGAATAGAACAGAACAATGGCAATTTGATTTGTGTGATAAAGAGATACCCTGCTTTTGGTTACTAGAATAAATTTCTAAACTGAAGTTTATTTTTTATTAACAACAGTTCCAGTGCAGATGAAAGATGCATGGACAAAATTCGTGTATTCAGCTTGACTAGGTTTGTGACCTTAATTGTAATTGCGAACCAGTATCACAGTATGCATAAATATCCCACACATATACAACCACGGGTGATAGCTTGCTTATTCTGATTAAAATTGAAAGGTTGAAATCAACATATTCAACCAACGCAATGTGTACGAGATATGCCATGTAGAGTAGCTATGCTCTAAACTGATCTTCGCAGGTTCGTTCCATTTTACCCAATTTCTTGCCCATGACTGTAGGTTGGTAAATGAAACAACTTCTTCGAACACACATATTCTGTGTAAGGTTACATTGATTTTTATGCAGTACAAAACAAATTGAAATGTATAATGGCTCAAAAGAAAAATAACTAGAAACAAATTCAGCCAAATCATTACCAAACTTACTCACCAATAATAAACGGATTCTCATTTAAAATATACATACATACATACATACATGCATGCATGCATACATACATACATACATACATACATACATACATACATACATACATACATACATACATACATATACGCACACACACATAGGCATATGTACACCCATACATACATACACTCAGGTGTAAATATTGAAATGAATGGCTATAAAACAATTCTAATACACTCATTTTGAATATACTACAGAAAGTAACTTACGAGAGAAACCCACCGGCACTTTTATGTCTGAACACGGTGTTTCTCGAACCATCTCGCAAAAGCTTGATGCATCGTTTTCCGCTGCTGCCCAGTGACAAGCAGTTTTTATAAAAAACACAAGAATAAAGCCCTTAACAATGTCATGCTAAAGAAAAGGGCTGTACATCAATATTTTGTAGATGTCTGCAATATCACTCTGTTTATTCACATAGCTTGGCTCATTCACAACCGACTAACAAAGCATGTTAGGACACTTGGGCTGAAAGTTGGCACAGCGCGAGTAAATTCTAGACAATACATGAATAATACAAATTATAAGCTACTAAGCTCCTTGGTGCGAACAGTGTTTATATTGACAGCTATAGGTGCCATTTCGTTTCCCCAAAACACTTCTCAAAAGTAGAATCAACTTTATTCAGCTAAAAGTTTCTATTCTGGCGCGTCGTGGTGGCTCAACGGTGGAAGTGACTCTTTCGGCCAAGAAAACAAAGACAAATTATTTTTCCAGTTCGTGAATTCACCCCATGCTAACATTGAGGCAGCTGGTAGGAGTGCTTTTGGAGAAAGGAAACCACCACATTCCCACCAGTTGTGGCCTTGAGTAGCTACTTCACTTGGACAAAAATGATGAAAAACACACCTCAAGAAGACTTCAAAGTTTGCACATCAACACAGTTCCCATACAGCTGTCTATTAGTCTGCTTGAAAAATATTGAGTTTACTGGTGGGCAAAGAGTGTACACTATGTGAAGTGATGCTCCAGTGCAATGCATGTATGTCTTGCTGCTGGCCTCAACTGCGATGTTGCTCAGCACATATGTGTAAAATAACAACTAATACTATGCCACTGCAAAGTAATTATGTGTCATTTGCATGAAACAGGGACCACAATAAAAGAACATAACATTTGCCTTCACAAATTTCAAAAAATATAAATAAATTTTCACGGAGTTTTCACAGTTCATCTAAGGATAGTAATATTGGTTGTAAACACATTCTTACTTCCACTAACAAACTATTTTAAGATGCCAAATTCAATACTAGAGTATACCAGCACTTTTGTAGGGCTAAACAATTGTACAGGCACCTAGAAAAACACAAGTGAACGCATGCTATAGCTACATAAAAAAATAAATACTTGTATTTCTAGTCTGAGTAGAGCTGCATAGATGATAAGTCACTTGCTATACATTATGAACAAACCTATCCGAGCAAAGTATACATTTAAAAAGTTACACTTACACAGTACATAAGTAGACTTTTGAAAGACGGACAGGCAGTGGGATAATACCCAAGCACTAAAATCTACTGTTAAGATATACTAGGAGTAGTGATGATCCTCTTCCTTCTAAATAAAATAATCCACATATATTCACTTCCCAGAGCTTATACACTCATGGCATCATTGGTGCTATACAAATGAGTGTACACTGAAGGATTACATTGACTAAATACATGATTACTGCATCCATGGCTTTACTTCTTGTACTACAAAGAATGCAAACACAGTTACCATTGGCGACCATAGATGCTGTGATTTCTGGCATGTAAATGTAAAGGCACGCAGGCACTTAACACACATGTTAAAAACTTCAGCTCGAAAATATTCGCCCACTAACACTACAGCGGCCTTTAAATTAGTGTCATAGTTTGGTATCTTCCATGCAAAATTTAAATAATTTCGAATGCAAGCAAATGAACTGCTGAATAATGTACTGCTAAGAAGTTAAGCAGCAGCTGCTCCTGACATCACAATGTGCTCTTTCTGCTGTTGTAAACTTTGAGCAGGAGAACAGTCACTGGCAGTCCCTTTATACTTGTTGGTCTTCTGTGCTCTGTTCTTGATACACTGTACATGACCGTGGAGCACCGAACCCCTTGTTACTGCTGGAACTTAGAAAAATACAGATCATTGTTACAACCATGCTACATGCAAGAGTGTATAGTTGTCAATTATGTGCTCATATTTACAGATATTGTATTTTCAGAAGCCAATGACAAGCCTCAACAAACACACACACAAACAGTGAAGACTGAAAATATATTTAATATGATACAAGAGCAAAACTATAATGTTATAGATGAAGGCATGAAACTTCTGACAGGCATAAAAAGCCAATAGAGTTTCTTCTATTTCGACTTTACACTAGGTGCGAGAAGTAGACGACAAATAAGTTCACTAAGAAACACAAGTTAGACTGCATTACAACAGAACTGCCAATGTTCATAACTTTAAGGCTGTCTAACATAGCCAGCTGACCATACCGCATATAGGAGCAAATGGGCAGTCTAGAAGACACAAAGAACTTGTGGATTATGAGTGTGCTTGTTGCTGACATCTATTATTCTAAATGAAGAAAACCTTTCTAAAATGCACTTCATCAGGGGAAATAATCATACGCAACAAACACAACGGGCTCCTACAGGTGCCATCAACACTCACCATTATTGTTGATACCAGTGTCTTGCCGGATGGATATGCTGCGTCCTGCACAGAACACCAAAGGAGCGCTCCATGACTTGGATTGCATGTGTGCTAGCTGCATCGCTCTGCTGCTGAAATAGGCTAGCCACAGACAGAGAAACGAGAAGCCATGGCTTTGAAACACACTGAACGTCACCTTTAGAGATCAACAATGCATACTTAAATCAGGTAAAATTTGTAGAAAAATATATATCACTATGCAATCGTGGTGAACATGTTCGGCTGAAACACAAGCAACAGCACTGAGAGAGAAAAAGCTACATTAGGTAAAATATGCAGTTACTGGCCCTATGTCATCTGAGGCTTCTTCAATAGGTCTTTGTCCTTGCAAGTTCTGAAAAGCCAGGCAATTTTCACCCACTTGCTATTTCCTTCCAGAGCACTTGATCCACAGAAGGAGTCACAAGCTCGAGAGCTCAATAAGGAATCAAAGTATTTGTGCTCGTTTCAAAGCACAAGCTTTTGAGTCTCAGATTATTGGAGTTTCATTCATAAGCTGCCGGCATTCAGCTTTCAACATTCTCAATTATCTTGCAATTTAGTTCTATAAATGTTGAATAAGAATTATGTGTAAGAATATTACAGGTATCCACTGAAAGCAACTATGCTTGGGTTTTTAATTTGTGCACAGTAAGTGGTGTTCACGTAATCGTATGTATTAAAGAAAAACTAACCTTGCAGCCAGCTGTTAGGCAGTTTTGTGCCCTCGAAGCTCCCAAGCAGATCGCATTCCTTCCAGGTGAGGCTGCCATGCATGCTTCCACGCCACATCCGCTGAATGATAACAGTCCGAGCAGTGACACAGGCTTGCACAGTTAGGAAGAACGTGTCGTTCCTATTTTTGTACAGGTGCTCCAAGTAATGATGAGGATTGATGTGCCAGAATGTGCAACCGATGCATCACAGGACCGTAACAAACCAATCTCTGCGATCTGTGAAGAACCAAAAACGAGATATATAAAAACAATCATTAAAAGCACTCACTTGTAATACTTATTTGAGGAAGCTATCACTTCGTTTAAGTGACCGAAATCTGCTATAATCACTTTGAAATAAACTGAAGCCTCATGTAAAATTTACGTACCGCAATATATATGTCCTACTAAAGTATAGTACTACCACAGTGGTAATCGTCTATAAAACTAATTTTCCAAAATAACATAAATTTTTTAAGTGCAACCTAGCTCCTGAAAAATAAATTCACATTACCTTTCCAACTATCAAACGTGGTCAATCGACAGGCCCAACTTCATAATGAAACAAGAGCTCACTTGTATCAAATCACAAAAAACTTTTTATGTATTTGCTCTATAATATATGTATGTATATAACAGTAGTAGTAAATTTTTCATGCTTCAATTTACCATAGAAAAACATTACATGTGATGGGCTGAAAAACTTGTACACGTTATAGAACTGCGTGAATTATAGTACCGGTGAAATTTAGTTCTGCAAGGTGAACTCACCGATGGCAGCATTTGGTAGCCGTCGGTGTCATGAGGAACCAAGTACGGCCAACAGGCAAAGGGCATCTGCAGACTTGAAGCTGCCAATGACAGCAATGAAGGGCTGGCCAGGCGTGCACGTCCATTGATAAAGTGTAAGAACTGGCTATGACCGGCTGTTGTCAAGGCTCTAGTGCCATGCAAAACGATGGCCAGACGAACTCGGAAACCTGTAGTTAGGCGATATTGGCCCACAACTTCATCCAAAGCAAGGCACCGGTGAAATCTTTGCTTTTTCTGGGGGCCGGAGGGAAGCTTGACGTTAACGGGCTCTCGCTGCCACATAGAACTCTCAAGTTGTTACCGAAGAACAGTCTAGGCGCGCTTCCAAAGTAACACGATCCAGAACAGGATGTAGCGTCTCGCAGTTTTGGTTGATCACATCACAGCGCTAGGACTATGGTTATCACAAAAAGGAGAAGTGACGACTTAACAAAGAAAAGCACCAAGCTGCCCCACCACAACTTCGCAGGGCAAAACAGTTATCAACGCTGTCTTTCAATTTTCGGTCACACGAGCACAGCTTGGTCACAAGTCTTGGAACGTCAACACAACACCACTGTTCACAACGAACATCGTTTCACTCCCGAACAGTACATTGCTCTCAAGTAAATAGAAGCGTACGGGCTTACTATTGGCGAAGCAAGAACCGAGCGCGTAGTTCATACGTTTCCGTACGTACTTGGGGTCACTCAAGTAACGTGTCAAAACGCTGTCAATCCGGAATGTCGCACAGCACCCAACTGAGAGACTGGAAAGTCAAGCGAACGAACTGTTACCGGCACACAAACACACATTGTAGGCTTCTCGAGTGCTAGTTGCCGTCGATACATCGACGCCGATCCTCGCTTGATAACCCCACCGACGCGCAGGCTTCGCTGCGCTTCACCATACACCATTGCACTGCCACAGCTTTCCGCACTGCTTACATGCACCGAAAGAGCTGCTGTAATCACAACACATCCGGTCAAACGCTGAAGTAACTCGTGCGAGAAGCGTTTGCTGAAAGTCGCACCGACCGATATGCTGTTTACGACGCCATGTTGTTTTCGACAACTGCGCAGCACATAAGAAAGCTCTTAGAAAGTACTTGCACTATTTTGACGGCGTGAAAAAAATTTCTCTTATGTGCGAGGGGGGTATATGACGAACAGGACAGGCGTGCCAGATGAAAGAAGTGTTTTGGCAACGTCACGGAGTGAGCTGATGTAGAGGGTATTGCTTCACAACCAATCACAAGCTGTGCCTGTCGGCCAAGCCGTCGTCTGCTCGCGTTTGTCGTCTGCTTCGATCAGAGCATGTGACAGGGGACTCGCCTTCGCAACGCTATTATTCTCAGGTCAAGTGGTCGCTGCGTCGCACAAAATACATGTCAGTGGCTCACTCTACCTTTGAATGATGTTCGTGCGCCAAGTTAAATGACTGGTAATTGACGCAGGGATGAATTCAGCCAATGTTTGCTCCAGAATCGTGAGGGTTTGCATATTTACGGTGTTATACAAAGTTACTAGGGTCATTTCATTCCGATTGCTTGCCATATTATCACGGTCCATATCGGTGTCTGAACAGTGAAGGTGAAGATGCATGATTTCTTTGTAGTTCCATGCGTAATCACGCGCACCCCTAATACGCTTGGGTTTACAAAGTACGCTTTGTTCCAGATCGTCCCAAAGTGTATCGACAGCTGTATTTCAGAGATCGCAACCATTGGAGAGTTAGAGCCAATGAAAGTACACTAGAGCACAAACTTTATGAACCACTCACTGAAAACTTCCTCTGATTTTATTTTCCAATAGCGTGCAAAGAATGTGGTCCCATTAACCTCTTTGGTGGTAATTTCCACCAATGAGGCAAGGATATCGAGTCGCACTTTCAATTGGGTGAGATGGGGCGCAACACAACAACATAACAAATAAGGTTGATCCTATGCCATGCCGCGTTCGAATGCACCGACCATTCACGTATCACATTGGTTTTCAGCTAACCACAAATCTTTACATGCGTAGTTTTATGCTATTGACGCCCAATAGAATTCTTCAATTACTGCGACTTCGAACTTATTGGACGATGGTGGTTGTCAACACCATCCACTGCGTACAAGGGAAACAGCACGCGAAGCTCAAAGCGCCGAAAGAAATAAAAACGCACCAGCAGTCATCAGCCAGCCCTTAATGGGCGTGAATTAACTCAAAACCAGCCAGGGTACCAATATACACCGCCGCGGCAGCAGGTTCTAGCCATATTGTTTCTCTCAGCCATGCTGATTTTACGCACAATTTCGTTTCGTGAATCCACTTACGAGCACTTTTCGGTGACGTAAGCAAATATAGCAACTGCATCACCATCGCTGACATGTTCCCGGGCAGTCACAGCGCACTTTATTTGCAGCGGCCGATGTGACAACCATGGTTTCTTACGACGTTTTTTCGTTTCGTGAATCGACTTACGCAACAAAATTTCTCTTGCGCAAAAATGTTTTCGTAAGTGAGTTTTGTGAATCCGGCCCCAGTACTCCCCGCCAAGCGCTCGCTCGGCGGCGTCCGATCACCTAAGTATTGTTGCACCGTGCCCCCGAGACACCGGTGACGTGCCATCACAATGGTGCAAAGTAATCAGATGAGCTTTTTTGGTTTGTGCATAAAATAGGAATGGTAACAAAAATATCGTAAAAGTTAAGATAGTGTATTGTTTGACAAATAGTGATTGGCATATGCTTGCACTACTCCAGACCCTCCATTGACTACATTATGTACAGCGGTTCCATGGAAATGGGCACCTGAAAGTTAAAACATCCGTCCATCTACCCCACATGAACGCTTTAATGTCAGCGCTCATTGCAGACTTCTGCAAACGGGAAAGTGTTTCTGCACGCAATAACTACTTACGCTATCTTTGCACCTTTTGTCCATATGAAGACCTAAGCAAGAAAACAAACCAAAGCCACGCACGCAGAAGTCTATACACCTCCGGCTAAATATTCACATCCTGTTTACTTGCGCCAGTGCAGTCAATACAGGTCAAAGATTTTTAAAGGTTGTCGACGTTGTTGGACGAAGAAGGGCTTCAAGTTTTCTACAAAATGAACATTACGTTCCAGCTCTTGCTAATACTGCTGGACATTAAACGTACTGCATAGTGAAGGAGGCGAGCGTGTTATAAAGATGTGAAGAAATGGATTCAGAGACGGGGAAGCGCGATGCCATATTAAGTTGACAATACACGCCACAACCGGATCAAACCAACAAATACGCATTATGTGCCAGCATACTATACCTTCACTGTACTGTGTTGGCTGACGATATTTCCAGTCTCGTGAGCGCAAGATTCATTTAACCAATAAGCAGCAGAAAAGTTCCTTTCCACTGCAACCATTACCTTACCGACCTAGCAAGTTTACTGTTCTTTACCGCTGTACATGCACGGTGCATGCCTTTTCCTAGGTACACCACTGTGTTTCGTTTTCATGCGCTACTCTGCCAAACTTCGTTCACAGACGGGTTAGAAAGAGTGTTTTGCACTTAGTTACGTCGCAATAACACATGCAAAATTAATCATTAACGCTGCAAATACCTGGCATCCATATATTCATGGAAAACACATATTCTTACGTCCCCGCAAGTTCTCCAGATTGCTCGGCAAACATCGTCGTAGCTGTGTGGAAACTCCAAACATAGCGTTTGTCGTTCTATTAGGACTTACTAAGTCCTTGCGCCAGTGCGTGGAATTGCTGCGTTGGCTGACTGCGCAACCTAGACGCTGCCCCATGCAACACTGCCCAGCATAGCTTTCTTGGTGGTCGGCCACTTGTCCCTCTGGTTCACCGACTAAAATGCGCATAAAAAAAGCACGCGTAAGCGTTTGCGCTGCTGACTCAACTGAGCTACCACAGCAATGCTCGAATGAATAATTAGGCGACGTATTTTCACTGGCCAACCTGTTCAATTTAACTAAGCAAAGTACTGTACTATATTCTGTCTTCCTCAGGACGTTCTCCTCCAGTGCTTTTAGATTCGTTGCTGCGCTGCTTGCTGAGAAATCATTAGTCCTCAGCAATGAATTTTCCCTAGATCAGCCAAACTAAGTAACTATAGATGATTTTGTAATGAGTTCATGGGTGCAAACTGATTCATCAGTTATTGGGCCTTTTTTTCGGAACTGTTTGCGACTGCCTTTGACAGCGTGCCATTGTGTTCTTGGAGCATGAGCTCAGAAAAGTCTTTGCATCGTCACCTGTATACACTTTCATTTTCTCTTTCTTGTGTTCGTATTGCAGGGTAGCAACCAGAACGGTCGTCTGAAGAATGCATTTACCTTCCTCTACCTTTGGTCTCGTTGTACCACTCATGGGCAAACCTTACGATGTAGTAATGTGCACCTAGCACCAATGTTTTATATTTTATATATTTGAGTCTGAGGAGAAGGAGGAACAACGTTATCAACGTTATTGTCAATCGTAAAAACTACGAAGAACAGGTTGACTCTACTGTATTTGGTTTCAAGGTCACAAGCGTTGTACCCAAGAAAACTTCCGGTCACCTCATTTATCAGCTTCTAACGTCAAAACTGAAAGCACGTTTTCAAGTTCCTTTAAATCATAAGCAATGTATCTCTTTAGTTTTTTTTCAGATAAAAGGAACGCGCGTAAAGTTCAAGGAAATCTCTAAGAAATTTTATTTTACTCAAAAAATATTGATTTGAATATATTTTGCCGAATAGGGGAAAGACAGTGTAGAAAATCAGCGGGTTGTTTTCTAAAGCTCTTCTCGCCCACCAATCCTGTTTTGACACATCAGTGGACCAAACCGAATGTCATTAAGGGGCTGTGTTTTTAAACAGTGAAAGGGTCTATAAGTGATAACCAGGAGCATTTGGGCTGTGTCGGCATCATCCACTTGCCGAACAGCTTGAACTTAATCATATGGATTGTAGCCGAGTAGCGCGATCTCCAACGGCCCTCTGCCTTCGTATATCATGTTATATGAGGTTATGAAAGACGTAGCCCGGGTTATGTGATAATGTAACACCTTTTCTGAGCAAATTTATAGTTATCCGTGTATAAATATAAATCACAAGTTTGCAATCTACGACCCGCGGGGCGGCATAGTGCGGCCCCCGGCACTAGTCACCTCTTATCCGAGGGCCAACATTGCAGTGTTGACCTCAATGGGGTTTTTACTTGTAGGGAGGTACCGTAAACGCCACTTACTAACATAGCTACAGACCTATAGTATAATGCTAAACCTGAAAAATAAGCGTTGTGAATAAAACGCTCAATGAAGAAAAAAGTGTAAGGGCAAACTAGAGTGAAATAACAATTGCTTTCTTTAGCGCTTCGTGTTAGCATTTGTCCAAGGTCCTGGAATCTTTTGTACAGAAAACGGTTAAGTATATGAACTCAACATATCTGAGCGACCGCATGTCGACTGCATGTGCCCTCTAAAGTGTGCTCATGATTCTGCATATCTCTCTTTCCTTTCTTTTCAGTCTCTTTTTTTTTCAGTTCTTTATCCCTTCCTCCAGTGCAGAGTGGTAAACCGGACAGACGTCTGGTTAACCTCCCTGATTTTTATTGCATCTTTCTCGCACCTTTCTCTTTTGTTGGGTAGCATATCCACTCTTTCTGGACTGGTTAACACCCCTGCCTTTCCTTTCCTTCGTTTTTCTTCTTTCCTTCCTCCATCTCGCTTTAGCACTTCCTACTTTAACACTAATGTGGCTATTGAAAACACCATTAAGCAGTCACTAGCTTCACGAATATATGCAATAAGTTTTATCGTAATCGAAGAACCTATGGAAGCTAATCATTCAGTTCTCTATGCTACATAGATATTCCAGATGTTCTTGTGCTGGTGTCTTCGTATTTAACCTGTCCCGAAACTTCTTCGCTTCTTTCTTTCAGCTTATGTGGTGCACGAGCCCGGGATCACTCTAATTGTGCTTGAGCGAGTTGGGGCCAGAAGCGTAAATATATACACATAATTAAAATTTACAGTATGTGTAATGTTGTGTCATGAACTTTGAAAAAAAAAACGTTGAGGTGGCTCTAAAAGAAAAATTCCCTTCAATTTTGTGATTGCATTGTCGTAGGGAAATATCCTGAACGTTCACATATTTTTTAATATATAAGGTATCTTTTGTCGTCATATTTTTTAACAGTTGCTGTGCATAACATTACATATGCATCACTAGTTTAAGCATCGAGTCGACCTTGCCGACCCGTCAGTTGAAAATGTCCTTACAAGAGAGAGAGAGAAATAAACGTTTATTTAAAAACAGTGTTCTGAGCAAGGCCCACCGTAATTGTTTTATTTTATTTTGCCAACCTTTTCGGTTACAACATCATCGAATCATTCGGACCCAGAATTTGGTGACTCACCTTGTATTGAGGCCGATACTGAGAATTTTATGTTACCCTTATTCTCGGCATTGTCTTTCCTCTTTAACTCGTCGCATGCGTATCCGTCACTGGCGACGGTTGAACTGCGTTAAGACTTCACAAACATGCACGCGATTTTCAAGTGACAGCGATGGGCGACAGCGACAAACTTGCTCTGTTGAGACGGCTGCAACCACATATTGGCGACAAAGTGTCACAGTTTTTGGATTGAAAACTATCGCGTGCATACCCATAAATTGCAAACGAAACTTTAAAAAAGTTGGTCGATGACAACATGCCCAATGTATTACTGCCTTGTGTGGCAAGAGGTTACCACGAAATTTTTCACTACCTTCTTTTTTTTCGCAATCTATAGTTTAACAGTGACAGGGTGCACAACAGCGTACACTACGACTGCTACGACGCACTTCGCTTGACGCTTTAAGATTGTGGCAAACGACCATAATTGTCCTAAGTTGCCACCGCAACATCAAAACAAACCTTGCGATACCAAGGTTCGCGGCAAAATACAAATGCTCTCTCGCTCTGCGCGTGAGATGCAAATGTGAAAGAGGTGGTCCATGCCTTGCATTCCTTGAACTACACGCTGATAACAGCATCAAGAGCAAATCGCTACCGAAGTGAGAATCAGATGTGCAGATATGTTGCCGGAAGCCGTCATGCTGTCTTCCGGGCGACAAGCAATTTTTCCTAGTTTTATATCTTTCTATAAACGCGTGACGCGACAAGCCACGGCTACAAACATGACTCCGCGACAGCAAATCCTGCCGCTCGTCGCTGTCGCCAGAAAACCACGTGCATGCGACTGGGCTAATACCCTATTCGTGGTGTTCTAGCGCATCTACCATGGCCCCCGCAATCAACTCCGGCAGCACGCCACCAGGCAGCTGATATGAAGAGGGTAATGGAGTGTCTGAGATCTACTTTGCATGGTTCCGCAGTAACAGTGGCCGTTCTTATTTTATTCCCTTGTGCGCCTAGAACGTGCAAACGCCAAGATTTATCCCGGGAAACAAAAGGTATTCGAAAACGATCGCCGATAAGCCTCAACAAAGGCAATGTGGTTGTGCCTTTATTGGTTATGTTCTTGCCACATATGCGTGGATCTTGGCATTATTCGGATAAAGCTATTCCTACGATAACTGCATATACTTGTAAGCTGAAGCGCCTCCGCTAGGCTGTTGCCTTAGGTATCTTACATGACACCGCAGATTCACAATTCGCCAATCGCTACATCTGCAACACAAAGTGCAGCTAGGGTGATTCATGGTGTTCGAGAATATAAACCTCGGCGTAAGCTTTGTCGCCCAGCTCAAGTAAGTCCGGATCACATTGTAACTCACGTAGGTGAAGCTCGCTATCCAACAGAAAGTCAGTAACGTAAACTGGGCATATCCAATTATATTAGTCACATGTGCTACGTATAACAGAACAGTGCCACGCAGTATGAAAGTAGGAAGCGGAAAATTTGTTTGGGTGAGCCGTTGCAATTTATCGCTATTCGCATCTTGGTCTTGTACACTTGAAGCAAGAGAGCTTCAATTGGTCGGAACTTCACCAGTGCAATACGTTTGTTAATAATCGTAAAGCTCGTTTTAGGGTCTCTTTCATGGTCTACTGCTTGCTTCAATGAAGGGTATTTTTGTTCCATTCGAGAGAAAAACACGAACTGGAGAGGCGCCATATTTACAGCCTCCATAGAACATCGAGTGCATTCAAAAGTGAGAAATCGTACTCGCTTTTTTTATTTCCTTGAATCTGGCAAGTGCGTATATGGGTGCTGTATATGGTATCACAAAGAAAAAGGCCTTGAAAAGACCTCCACAATGTAATATATTAGGGGGGGGGGGTGGCGTTGTTCGTAACATATAATACCTCTTCAACGAAAAATGTCAATCAACGCTCGATTGACTCCGTTGGCCCCATTGGCTCGGCGTAAAAAATTACATGAACGTCGCTGTTTCCATCAAACTGCTAAAAAAACAAAACAAGAGTGATTCTTTGTGGGGGATCACAACAATCGGATGCATTCTCGCATGAACAGGAACTGTACAGCAATGGGCCAAGATTCAGTACGAATAGATCATGCTGGTGATTGTAAGGCACATTTAACCCAATATGCACTCGTATACAATGATCGTCCTCTAGTGCTCCCGTGAAGTTCTTTGGGGCACTTACGTTAAAAATGAGAAGAGAGAACAAATGGGGAGTGCTGAATAGCGCATTTTTAATGGGGCTACCCGGGTACACAATGTGGAAGTATTTTCTTGGAGCTAAAAGTGAAGTAAACACGCCCTGTCTTGAAAAATGTCTTACGCCAAAGAGCTGGCATTAAATGGCTGGGTGTTTTATTAAGGCGACGAAAGAATAAGGGTGCCTGCGCCCAGCACCACTTTTTCGAGGTTCCCTTACTGAACTCGAATGAAGTTAATCGTCTGAGTGCATTCGTGAAAATGACTCTAACCGAGGCCAAGAAGGGCACGGACGCAGAAAACAAAGGGCAAGTTGATACGATGGTCTATTGCTATTAAGAAGATTTTTCATGGCTCTTTGTGCTGATTGCAGTGCTATCGTCACTTGAACCATTCTGCCCACTTTTCTTTGCTGATTCGCCACTGTTCTGAGCTATCGATTTATGAATTGCGATTTATGTTCAACCTCCGCAGTGCTTAGCTAAAGTGCGGAAATGATACCACTGCAAATTATACAGTAATGTAGCAAATTTATATGTGAAAAATCACTTGGTATTAACAGTTCACTTGTGAGAGCGAAATAGAGGGGGTAAAGTTTGTTTGACATGCAGGCAACGCTTCTGTTCCCTTTTATTTGTGCGAAGAACTTTGAGACTGCAGTGAGCGACATGTCAGTGAGGAAATGTGGAGCAGTTTTTCTCCTACAAGGTGGTAGTGCTTAGAATTGATATATCGGACCGAAAGCTTTACAATACTCCATGTCTCAGAAGGTCATTCATTGCGTCGAAATGATCCTCAACAGCCTTAGTGCAACGCAGGGCGCGTCTGGTCAGCCTTGGCAAGCGAATAGCCGCGTGGCTCAAGACGCGAGCCAGAGAAATACAACGCCTGCTGCTGCTGTTTTTTCATGCCCGCGTTTCTCTCATTTCAAGACACGCCACGTGATCCGCTGCTGAGAGGCGTCACACGAAGCTGCGCTTGCTTGGAGCTACGCTGCTGCAGTATACGTGTCTACGGGAAGCTTTGACCTGTTTAATGGCAGCTTTGCTGGCCCTTGTCCACTCGATTTTCCCATGAATAGTGCGTTGCCTAGGATCCATACGCAAGTGGCCGGCTGAATTCGATCATTCAGTAGATACAGCTACACGGCAGGCTACAAAACTTCATGCAATTGCAATATTGCCTGCTGAAACGCCATTGCAAAAGAAGGCCAGAATTGCAAGTTATAAATACGGAGAAGATTATTAGCGTGGAAGCGTGCCAAGATCGAAGCTACTTCAGCCACAGGCTGTATTCACAGTGATTGCTAAACCAAGCCTAACATAATAATACTCATTACCACACAGCCGATTTTTCTGCAATACTGCAGTCAGCGTTTACTGATTACGCTCTGATAGACGAGAGCGTGCAGTCAATATGTTTTCATATCATACTTCTTGATATGTATATGTTCTTTCTGTTTTTTTACATTTCTTCATATTTTTTTACTTAGGGATAATCAAAGAATGGTTGTCACTAGGATATTTTCTAGCGTGAGAAAAAAATATTAGCAGGTGTCACATGTGTACGCTCTAAGGAATTTTCATAAACGCAAAGTAGTGGGATTGCGGTAGAGATTCTTCATATAACTACATTCAATTAAGGGTACATGGTAAGCTGTAGAAATCGTGCCATGCGGTAGTCATACGGGATGTGTGTGCCTACAGCCTTCGCATTAGACGTGCTCTTAGCGTCATTGGCCACATGATTACGAGTAATGCCGGCTAACACTAACTTGACTCAGTTTTATGCAAATACTTGAATACGCCAAGAAGGAGATGGGAATCAGCTGCCGCTGCAACTCAATTGCTCTTGCACTCCACGCGTAATAAGAGGTCGTAATAACAGGGCTCTCATAGGTGACAAGTAGTCATTTCGTTCAGTCATCATAGCCCAATTTCTGCACTTGAATAGAAAAATATGCGTAACTTCCTGCCTGCTCTCTTTGGCTTGCATCATGATGTCTTGTAGGAGGGTACGCAGTGTCCTGAGCACATGCAGTTAAAAGAGGAAAAGTTGGTTTGTTGTGCCCCTTTGTCCATATTTTTCGAAAAGCCAAGCACGATGGCATCGTTGCAAGATGCCCTCAATGTCTTGCTTTGGTCAGGTCATTTTCTGATCGCACAAACTGTAAAACTCACAAATGCACCTCCTGTTTTCGAATGACGGATTCTGTACGAATCGCTTTGGTGGCATTTGCGGCAGTGGTATTGGCCACGCGTAAGTCTCGCCGACCATTCATGCCAGGCCTGATTGTTCTAACTTGTTTTCATCTGAATGCTTCAGCTTACTGTTGTGTTCTTCCCAGTGTTTCTGTTATTCACTTTTTACACAGAAAAGGGGCATTAGGTTTCCTGTTGACACCTGTGCGTAAACAACTATTTGGCCGTACAAGTGAATAATCATTAGCTGAATCATCGCTGTGACACAAATATTATTTTCCACATCCGCCTTCATCGTAATGTTCCGTAGTTTTATTTGCCGGTAAATATTTTATATCCCAGCTCTCTTAAGATATACATAGACAAGTTGCATGAGAGATAAAGGCATTCTTGAGATGACCATCAAGGTTTAATTATTCTTCCTTCGCTCAATTGTCTAAAAATGATTTGACTGGATTTAACAACACTTCTTAGTTGCACTCTTCCGTGAAATTCACTTGGTAGACGTTTTTGATTCTAAAGTGCCATTTTGTCGCAAATTATATACTTGTAGTATCACAACCTTTGCAAAAACTGCGTTGCCAAGCATAGTACATTTGCCAGTTTTTTTGCCAGGTTTAGAACGCCGCGTCATGAAATATGCTCCATTTGTTAGAGCATATAGAAGGTGACAAACTTTAAACTTTTTTTTTTCGTTTGCAAGCAGATTTGAACGAGCACTCGTCCTCTGTGCGTTTCTTTCTTGTGCCATTTGTGCTTGAGCAAGGCGCTTCAAGTTTCGATCTGCTTGCTGTTCTTAGCGTTACATTCTAATATATTACTATCGCATTCATTTATTTGTCCTTGTGGTGTAACTCTGCCTTTTTTGCTGTTAAGCCCTAATTATTGAGGTATTTGAAATCGTTACACAATCAAGCTTAATAAAAAATTTTGTCCGTCTAACGACTAGATATGCTTAGCTTCTGTTAATTAAACGTGTGCGATGTATTTGATACTGGCTGGTAATAATAATAGTTTTAACGATCACATTATTCATGAACAACAAATCTCAAGAGAGGCAGTGAGCACTGCCGAAGGGAGCTTATAGTGATTGCATAGCGGAGCATGACACACTGCGATGCTGTTTGTGATGATCACAGTGTAAGGAACAGTGTAACTTAATAGGCATAATTTCTTAATTTCGCATGAAAAATGAAATTTTGTCGTTAGCTTCGCCTTTCTGTTTTAAAACGTTGACTGATGAGGTTGGGGACGCTAAGTGATTGTAAGACATCAATTCTTGGCTTACTTTTGAAGCCCACAAAAAATACTAAAAAATATCTAAAAAATTGGGAGGGTGTGAAGGGATAGGGCCAGTGGAATGAGGCGCGTGTGTGCAGTTGCGTAACGGAATCGCAATACTTTGATAATAGCATTTTCGTCCAGCCGAAAGGAAGAGCTCGTGTGGGTATATATCTGAAGCAAAGCGCGTTGTGCTATACACTATAACCGCCTGCAAGTCAGCCAAAGGAGACCCGCTAACTGCGGTTGTTTTCAACAGTATGCGGGGAGAGTCGGGTCGTTCGGAATCGTTTTCGCTGAGCCTTCATTTAGACTACGGCAGTGTGAGAGTATCTTAACGAATGATCTAGGCAGAGGTCAGCGAGAGGAACATTAATTTTTCGCCCAACTCCACGCTGCCGAGACAGCCGGCGTACGATACGTAGCGCAGAATGGTACGAATTAGGATGATTAAAGCGCAGTTTGCAGCATACGCGCTGGCCTCCGTGCTTCGTATCCGTTATCTGCTGGCAAGGCAATTGCGCCACCACGCAGAGTATAAATACCGCAGCTTTCATAATCTGTCGTCCCACGGTGCTGAAATGTCATCATAGACCTTGGTTTCTCTCTCTCTTCAAAAGAAGAAAACAAGAAAAGGAACATGGAGAAAGAGACATCACTACAACAGCGCTCATATGTGTATTTAAGTCATTTGCGCAACGTGAAACGTTAAGCCACCTAATTAGATTAATATGTCAGCTTGTGAGCCGCAAGAATAATTTTGTCATCACTTTCCAGAATTTTTCGTGATGAAAATTATTCGCCTGAATGCTTCGTAGTTCATAAACGATTTCGCAGTTTGAATTTTCTGGTGTCACTTGATTCAGCATCTTCACACTGCCTGTGACTTTCGCGCTAAGCTATGTCGTTACTACGGGGCATGAAAGTCGTTTTCTGCTGTGCACTAGTCTTTCTGCAGTGACTAATGTGCATGGGTGTACCGTAAGGCTATCTGGCGTCATCTGATAGGATAGCCGAATCTTTGCGCTGGTGTTTTTCGCAAGAAAGAAGAAAAAAATAATGATGTCTACAGGAGCCACGCAACTTCTTGCTCCTTGTAGCGCATTTCCCGTAATTTATTATGTGCGACCGAAGAAATGGACCATGTTGGTGAACTTCAAGGCAGCCCTTATTTAGTTTTTTTTGCCTTATAGACTCCTGACTCACTCAGCAACTAGGTTTAGTAATAAGGAAGTTGCTTAATGAGCTCGTCTAACAAGCAAGCGGAACCACGTTTCAGTAGCTGCCACTTCTCTGCCATAATGGACAATGAACATGACGGCGTTCAGCTGCTAGATCTGAACACGCAAGTGGCGTACGAAACTCCGACTCGTTTTCAGAAACAGATGATGCAAGAGTGAGAATTCGAAAGTTCATAAATGAAGCCTTAGAACCTTTTTGAAACATTCCAAGCTTGCAGTCCACACCCCTGTATCAAGCAGACCTGTATCTCTTTCTCTAACGCCCTCCCCTCTGCAGATTTGCACTCTCTCGACTCGGGGCTCGGACAACGCCACAAGACTTTGCTGTCTTAGTCGCTTTCGCAAAATCTTTTGCCTTTCGAATTGGTATAGATGACAGTTTTGCTTGCAATTTGTGCGGCAGCAAGAAATCATCCAACACGTTTTCTGCCGCTGTTCTCGCTATTGAGTGCGCCCAGGTTGTCGCTAGCGGCCGCGTTGGCGTGCCTTGATGACACGAGCCTGTCCGAGTAGACAAGTTCGAAAATCCCGACCTAAACTGTCATTGCAATGGAAGTTCATCAAGGCTTTATTAAAATTTAAGCGAGGCAGGGATCGGTTTTATAGACTATAAATATAAAATTCTGATAATGTAATTTGTTTATTTCTTGTCATTATTTTGCAAGCCCTCCTTCTCTCTCTTCCGTTATTTTCATTTCCTTTCTCTGTATTTTTTTCCTAATATAGCGTAAAAAATAGGAGTTTTAAATTTCGGTCACTTTCTCTGCTCCTCCCTCGATGTCTTCTCCCTCATCCTATCAACACTATCGACACAGTTTCTCATGGTAGTACGTAGTGAGATCATTAAAATGAGAATTATGTCGCAACTTGAGAGCACTGGCGATAAATTTCCGATAAGCAACGCGCCATAATCCTTGTTATTAAGGTCCGCCTAAAGTCCCACGTTTACATAGTATCAATTTAGGAAGCCACTTGTTCAGCGGACCGAAGTCGAATACGACTGCCATCAGCACGCCTTCGCAACTACTTATATAGCTGTATACACGCATAGTACGTACAGCGCCTCACGCAAACTCTACAGCTTGTGAAAACTGCGTGGTCTCCCCGTTTTCCGCAGACGTGAGTAATGTGAACTGGAAAGGATGACTGAACGCCGCCGTATTGCACTAAGCCAATTTCTAAATCGACTCGCGTTCCACTCGAAAGCACTCGGGATTAAACACGTGCCAAAGCGCATGGTGAGCCCGACGACGAAAGAGTTGTGGCCGCTGGTATACCGCCTTTATCTGCCTCGCCTGGTGTTTTCAGGGGCCGATGTTTCATTGTAGCAGCCCGCTTTCTTTCGAACGCCAACAATCTCGCCTAATAGCACTGTGCGCTGCGCGCGCTTTGTGCGGGAAGGCAGAATCTTCGGCGGTGTCCGCCGGAGATTCAACGGCTTTGTGTCGTGAGCTTAATGCATCGTTAAGTATTCGCGATGCTTTACCGCAAATTTAAGGAGAAAAATGTTTTGTTTTAATTTGAGATTTTATTTACTTTTTAATATGTCACAACGCACGTGAACTACAAAAATAGTATATCAAGAAAAGTTTGGGTCTTTACGTCTCACGAACACAAACGAAGCCAGAAGCAGGCCAGAAACACGAAGATTAGACAAATGTGTGTACTACCCATCACTCCCATGCTCACTGAAGAGCCGTACGTTGCTGCTCCCGTAGACACTAGCGCCAAAGTTCCCTCTAGTGTATATTAAGAACGTCTATATTTTTATCCGTCCGTTTGACGATTGTCTGCCCTCGGTCGGGATGACTCAGCGTTGAATCTATCAACATTGGTCGGATTGGCGTGGCTAGGAAGCAGGCTGTAGGCTTGTTTTAGTTTTGCGGCAATGACCAAATAAATTTTGTGTGACAGTGGAAGAGCGAGTGGTTTTGGTGCTTTTGGAGGTCGATTGGTGGTTTTCTTTGACAGCACTTGGCCTGCATGACCAGATAAACGCGCTGCATAAGCATATATAGGAGTCGAGAGTATGCACGAGAGATCTTCGAGCGTAGCTCCGGCTGTGTGCATTCGACGTCTCTGCTGCTGCGCCGGATGAAACTATAATCACGTGACTATTCGGTCCGCGGAGCAGCGGGATTTAACTCTCGAGTGTGAATCTAGCTTTAACCACCTGGTGGTCCTTATCTAAGCACAAGTGTGTTTTTACATTTCTCCCTAATGCAAATACGTCCCTCGTTGTAGGGGATGAACAGAACACATGATTTTTGTATGATTTTACAGACTCACAAGTTAAATTTCAGCGACGCAGTTAGAATCAAATCGCTCGCGATGCAGGCGTTCTCCTCGTTAAAGGGGCTCTGCAAAATCTTTCCAAGTAGCCAATAAATAAACTCACTGAAGGAGTTTATTGCCTCAGAAACCGACCAAAGCAAAAATTTTTAAAATCCGCCCAGTACGAGCGGACTTTCAGATTTGTCGCACGCTGAAATGCTCTATTTTTTCTCTCGTCTCGACAAAAACGCTGGAAACTAAACAGAGAGGAATGTTGGAGCTTAAGCCCGGCCCGGGCCCACTGGCTGCATCGAAGGCCCTCCCGAGCCGGACGCTATAGGACTGCGAGCCCAACTGGTCCGGCCCGACGTACAAAAATAAAAGCCCTGGCCTGACCTGGTCTGGTGGTTAGGGCCTTACATTATGAGGGTTTGCTGCAGAGGCAAGATGTTTTCCAATAAAATGGTATTTTATTGAACATGGCAAACTGAAACATAAGCAAATGACACAGGACAGTCACTATATGCAACGATTACAACTTGTCCTGTGAAAATAAGTTGTCAAATTGTTCGGGCTTAGAGCAGTATAACGGCGCTCGTGTGTCTCATATCCCGCCCAACTGAAGGTCCGTTCACTGTTCACACTAGTAGCCGAAATTGCTAATATATGTTTCGGATGCATAGCAAGCTTAGAATATTCAGGCCGTTTGTTTTTTATAGAAGGTTGGTAGGCGAGGTGTAGGCGACTGTATTATCCCGTGTATAAATAATCCAAAGCTCATCTTGTGTGACTAAAAGAAAGGACAACCGTGAAAGAGGGCCGTCGCGGAGAAGGTGCCACATGGTGAAAAAAAGTTACGGCCCAACGTATATGTTTCGAGCTTGAGTAGGGCTTTGCATCTGTCACGGCCGACCCAACAAAAAAATTTATGGAGCCCGAGCCTGGCCCGGGCCGGGACCGAGAGGAGAAGAAGTCGGCGCACGCGAACCCGGCCTCCGGGCCGAACGGGGCTCGGGCTTTCGGGCTACCCGAAACCCATGCAGACCTCTACCTTCAACTACAGCAATCATCAGTGTTTTGACCATGCTCAGAAAGTGTTGCAGGGCCCCTTTCAGTAGCGTCGGAGCGCTTCCCCACGACACATGTATAGGGCAGCTCAACCGAGCCAAGCTTTGTTTACCTCCCTTCTTTTCTACTTCATTTTTCTGTATCTCTATAATAGTGCTCTTAGGGCTGCTTTTTGTGGTGTAGCAGTGCTTTCGCTGCCTTCCTGCATCTTCGTTATTGCTTTCACGGGGTACATTTATTTACAGGCGCGTAGCTGGCGGTTACGTTGACCACATGGTCGCTAACAGTAAAACTAGTTGACATTTCTCCGCTTCAAAGACAAATAAGGTGGAGAACTAAAAAAAAGTAAAGCCCGTGAACTTGGGTAATTGTCTGCTGTAGTGATGTATCGGACATAGTGCTCAGCTGCTGACCTCAAGTTCGCGGGATTCAATCTTGGCCATGGCGGCTGCATTTCGGTAGAGGCGACATGCTGGATGCCCGTGTTCCGGAGCACATTAAAGAACACCATATGACCTAAATTTCTGGAGCACGTTCCTACGGTGTCTCTCATATTCATATTGCCGTTTTGGGACGTAAAATCTCCACGAAAATTATGTGTATAAATCTAATATATTCTTAAAATACGGTTCTTTTTCATAGTCATCGACGATAACTTGACTGTTTCATATGCTACGATCTGACTATACTTACCATTTTGAAATACCTCTGGTAGGTCTCTCCTTAGGCATGCGTAATGCTTTATAGATTTAAAATGGATCATTTATATTAAATTACGAACGGCTTTGTGATGACTATGATCACTGTGAAAGACGGAGAAGACGTTATAGCTCACGTTTAGTAAGACCTATTAGCTCACACTCAATAATTTTCGGTAGTATTCTTAAAGTTCACGCCATTCTCGAATTTCGCCTGTGTAACTCACGACGTTCTCTTCATTCTTAGAAAAGTTAGTGAACCCCAGGTGGTCACAATCACCGGAGCCCTCCACTACGGCATCCCTCATAATCATATGGTGGTTTTGGGACGGTAAACCCCAAATATTAATCAAGTAGTTATTCATTCTTGAAAAGTTTATCTTCACAGTTTCAAAATTTTAGGTACAACTCAGTGTTCTGAAGTCTTTATAGCTTCGATGCGATATTACGATTCCGACAATAGGTGTGATGGCTTTCCGCGCTTTCAAGCTTGCTCATTTATACTCAGTATGCCACAGTTCTATGTTAACTTTTGATAATTGAACCCTGGGGATTCGGATAAAAGTTGTTCGGAAATATTCTATAGACACATCAAGTCATAAAAAATGGTGTATTTTGCAGACAATACTAAGTTAAACACCAGTAAAAAGTGATGATGACATTAAAGAGAACACCAGGAAAGTGCAGACACCAGAAGAAAATTTTTTTATATGAGCAAAAAAAAAAGTAAAAGAAAAGACGTGTAATACCCACTCCTTCACCGTGGGGTTCAGGAGAATAGGTATACTGAAACTAAATGAGCCATGATGCGTGCCACCAGAAAGAAACCCAGCGAGTCTAGAGACTCGTATGGTGCGTTTGTCGGGTGCCGTTTATGTGTGCCTTTTTTCTAGACCTGGGCTGTCATGATTACTGGACCGTGACAAAGATGCATCGGTGAACGATGACGTGACACGCATATAGCAGCAGACGCCGAGCCGGAAGTGCGTAGGATGCTTCCCTACAAATATCTGCGCAACAACTAAAACTACCAGGGCAGCGAGCCCAGTGTGTTGTGGTATAGTGGCCACTGTTGCTTTCTTCGGTCTTGCCTCGCTTGGTCTTCTTTGGTTTTTTTTTTCTGCTTATCTCTCACGTAGTGACGTTGTATTCTTATGGGCTTGGGTGCTATGGGGATAGCATAATATCTGCTTACATGCGTTGGCACACCCTTGCTAAGACCACAAACGTCTTTCGTGTTTGCTTCAAGAGAGTGGAATGTGGAGCCAGAAAATGCGTCTGCGTGGCATAAATTATGCAATAGGAACTCCAGTCAAGGTCATGCCTAGTTGCTCCCGTGCACGTCTGCCATGAAAATAAGAATTCTTGCTTCTTTTGTGTACTACACACTGGTATACCATATAAAGCATATAAAATATATGATAACACAGCGCAGCGCAGCATGCACGCTATCTATGCAGCAATAGGCTGCAATCAAATACGCTGCCATGCGCAGTAGTTTTATGTCATTTATACTCATACTCATAAACATCACCCGAGCATGCAGTGACGAATAACTACCCTATAAAAGGAATACTTTTTTTGTTGGTGCAAAATTATAGCGCGCGGCATGCTACGTTTTCGAAGGAAAATGTGCGATGGTCGGACAAGGATGCTATCTTGAATCACGTTTTTCTTTCGTGCACCCAGAATCGTAGGTGACGTGATGAAGGTTTCCCTACGGAAGAGCACGCGCAGCTTCGCCAACGAAGGAGTTATGTGTGCGCGTGGCTGCTATGACGGTTGGCCCGATAAATGGTCCGCCAGCAGCATCTCGCACCTCGAAGGTATACAATGAGTATTATGTATAAACAGACGCTAGAGTAGTCGAGATGGTTAGTGGCTTGATGGACGAGGTCTTCCTGTGCGCGTACTGTGGGACATCAAGTGTTCTCAAGTTTCGTGGACTTGTTGAAGTGAGAGAAAGCTCGAAAGTCAGTATACTCATGTCTGGATCTCTCTATCGCATTATGATCGAGTCGCAGTCACTGAGTAAGGTCTGTGCGCCTGCGTTCTGTTGATACCGCACTTCTTTATTTAATGACAGGTTGAATCTCGCCTGTGGTGTTTACAGCTGATAATAGTGTTTAGCTGCTTTCCTGCTAATGATCTTTATGTGGTGGCTTTATATAACACTGTATGCAGAGAAACGAAAAAAATTCACCTAAAATACGAATGAGTGATTTTGTTGGGTGATCAATATTTGAACTGTCAGTTTATAATTATTTTATACACGCGTCTTCCATTTAGGAGTGACAGAAAGTTTAGTTCATCGGTGTTTCTTTTTTTCCTTTTGGTGTAGTATCGAATAAAACCTACATTCTTTTTATTCAAAAATGGCCAGAAGATCTCAACGTGACCTTTCGTATTTGCACGCTTTCTACGTAGCCACCGTGTTGGTCAGTCCGAACTGCCAGGCGTTGAATAAGAAATGAGAAAAAATTCGCACAGCATGAACAGATGAGCTTTCTGCCAGGGTTCTGAGGCATATCGCTCGCACGGTTTCTTAATTATCCTGTGCGTGGTATCTGTTTTGTTTAGTAGCTAAAAGGCAGAAAGAAAGATGCTTGTGCGCAGCCAATACCAATAGAAGTTTACATGTTTCGAACTTTCATGAATCCTAATTTACCGAGCCATATTTCTGCATAACCAATGCTTTAATGAACAAATGCTGTGTTTTTACTGGTTATAGACTATTGTTTTACGGGGTTTCACTGCTAACCTATGCTGAGTGAAGACATTACGATAATGCAACTTAGTGCTGTTCACTGCTCTTATCAGCGACTCAGAGTTCTCTGTGTGCCTACATCATTGATCTGTGCATAATTTTACAAAAACCTTAAATTTTAGGTTAAGCATAATATTTCAACAGCTCAGCTGTTTAAGCATTCTTGTGGCACTGGATTGCGCGAACAGAAATGTTCATTATAAATCGGCACATGTTCTCCTGATTCTCTTCATCATTTTCTGCTTCGCCCGCAACACATGCGCCCATTGGTCCTGCGTGTCATGCAATAATACTGATGGGCAACAGAAAAGTACAGAGAGAGAAAGCAAAAAAGAGAGGAAGAAAGAAATAGCAATAAAAAGAAAAAAGAAAGGCCTGACGAAAAAAATTTGTGCGAGGCGAGATCCAAACCCACGTGCCGGCTAACCGACGGCGAGATTTCTCAGTTGAGCGGACACGATAGCAGAGCGTAGCATAGCCTTGCATAGTATAGCATAGCAATTAAGAGGGTAGAAAAGCGAATGAAGAATGAAGAGGAGAGGATTGAGAGGGAGGAGGAAGGAAGAAAGAGGGTAGATAGTAAAACTTTTTGGACAGAAGGAGATAAACAAAAAAAAAGAGAGACAGAAACGCTAGAACAACAGAAAGGAAGAACTAGAAAAAAGTATAGAAAGAAACATAAAAAACAAAGCACATTAAAGCCCCGCATTCTATAGTATAGCAAGAATTAGCCATACAAATTACAGTGTATGCTTGGGTAAGAAAGAAAGGAGGAATGAACGCCGCCATCTCATCTGATTCCACAGTCTTCGCCATAATGTGCAACTGGCCCAATCTCTGAGATGAAGACGTTGTCCTAATAAGAAAATAACCAGTTTCACTATAAACTTCTTTCATCCTGATAGCAGCAGCGGTTCTAAATTTTCCGGGAAACGGGAACTACGTCTGATTGTACAAAAAAGTCACAGCTTTGCCGCAAAGGGCGAAGCAATGAACGCGATAGCAACAAATTGAAACATCATGCGTAGAATGGCAAGCAAATCGAAACATGTCTCGTGTTTCTCACGCACAAAGGACGCACGAAACGTTCTCACAGGTACAGATGAACGCTAATAAGCATCTCAGTTGTTACTTCGCTGTGTCTAAAAAGCGCGCCCTTTCCCACAACGGAGGCTAAGCAACGATTGCAGTGACCTTTGTGCACCCGGACACTACAAAAGAATCGTTCCGATGAAACTCAAAGGCTAGCCAAGACGTATGATTCTCCCCACTGCAAGATAAGGGCGCGCGATCGAGCGTACACCCCGTTATTCTCTACGCGGGCCAAAGTGAGCATGAGAGATAAGAGCCGCCGCGCGCTCGCTGCGCCATCTTGCTCATAATGCTAAAAACACGATAGTTGCCGCTGAGATGCCAGCCAAAAACTGTAAGTGGTAGATATGAATACCTTGCCGTTTAAACGATGAAGGGGGTACCTCTCGGTGGCTCAGTGGTTAACGCCTCGAATTTACAGTGCGGAAGTCCCACGTATGATTCCGCGCGCCGGGGTCTTTTTTCTGGGATTTTTTTGTTGTCTTGTGTTTTCATATATATATATATATATATATATATATATATATATATATATATATATATATATATATATATATATATATATATATATATATATATATATATATATATACGTATACGCATATGGCGCATGACATGGACGCTGAAGCCGGCGGTGAAATCCAGCTGAGAGTGTCCATATAATTGCTATTAGAAAACAAAACGTCAGGCTGGTCAGGAACGCGCAGCACAGTCACTGCGCGTGCTGGAAGAGCGGCCTTTCAGGGTATTTTTAAACACTTTTTGGCAACTGACTGATTGATTGATATGTGGGGTTTAACGTCTCAAAACCACCATATGATTATGAGAGACACCACGCACGCGTAGTGGAGGGCTACGGAAATTTCGGCCACCGGGGGTTCTTTAACGTGCACCCAAATCTGAGCATACGGGCCTACAACATTTCCGCCTCTATCGGAAATGCCGCCGCCGTAGCTGAGATTGGATGCCGCGACCTGCCGGTCAGTAGCCGAGTACCTTAGCCACTAGACCACCGCGGCGGGGCTTTCGGTAACGGAGACAAGCATACTTGCAGAGTACCTACTATGCCATAAAGCATAATTTTTGTGTAGTAGGGAGGCATTCACCACGCCATCCTTTTCTATTCTTCGGAAAAACCTGTATAGCCGCTACACACTTGCAAGAAATAACGTGCAATATTTTTTATGCTACAGCTGACAATGATAAAGAATTATGCTTAAGCTTTTTAATGGCTTGAAGCATTGGATGACCCACTCCTTATGCAATTTGCAATGTGTGACACCTGGTTGTTTCTTTGCTGTTCTGAAACGCTTGATTACTCATATTAATGCGCGTTCTTCCCGACATCGGGCCAGCTTAAGGTCAGTTTGCAACTGAGAATCAAACTCCGACGTAGCTTTGTGCTAGAATGCTGGCCTGGCACGCAGGGGGCTTGAGTTATAATTCCATTTTGTTCTTGGTGTTTCGATTCACTTAGTTTTTTTTTTCTTATTTCATGCGATCGTACTTACAAAGACCAACGGCAGCAGTGGTGGTGGCCATACAAACACGGCGCACGTGACCCCGGTGATCTCATTACATGTTTCGCTGAAAAAGTGATATCGTCGTTTCAACACAGCAAAATGTGTACCCTCAAACGAGAAATCATCGCTGCAGCAGTGCGTGTAGAAACGGTCATTTGTTAGTAGCATGCTTGAGAGTGCTTGGTAGCACGTATGGAACACATTAGTGTAAGCTAAAATGTCACAATTTCGCAGCAAGGGGAAAGCAATGAACTCGAAAATTACGAGTTGCAAAGTTGCGTAAAGTCAGGCTAGGGGCTAATTGCTTTATATTTGAACTATCACCACCATCATCAACACCAGCCTGACTACGCCCACTGAAGGGAAAAGGCCTCTCCCATGATCCGCCAATCAACCCGGTCTTGTGCTTTCCGCTAGCACGTTACACCTGCGAACTTTTTAATCTCATCGGCCTATTTAACTTTCTTTCTCCCCTTCGTGCGTTTTCGTTCTCTGGAAACCCAGTCGTTACACTTAAAGACCAGCGGTTATTCTGCCTACGTGCTACGTACCCTGCCCACGTACATTTCTCGTTCTTGATTTTAACTATCATACATTTATTCGTGGTTTGTTCCCTGACCCAGTCTGATCTTTTCTTGTCTCTTAAGGTTACTCCTATCATTTTCCTTTCCATAGCTTGCTGTGTCATCCTGAATTTCTGAACCCCCTTTGTAAGCCTCCAGATTTCTGCTCCATATATAAGCACCGGCAAGATGCAGCTGTTATATATCTTTTTCTTGAGGGCTAGTGGCAGATTTCCACTCATGACTCCAGAATGCAGGCTGAACGGGATCTACCCCATCATTATTCTTCCAGTTATTTCACTCTCATTGTTGGGCTCCACGGTCACTACCTGTCTCAGGTAAACATATTCCTTTGCAACTTTCAGTGTCTCTCCACTTATCAGAAAGTGCTGTTTTCTGCAGAGACTGTTGCACATTACTTTAGTTTTGTGCTTATAAAGTTTTAAACCTATTTTTCTGCTTTCCATGCTAAGTTATTATATCATGAGCTGTAATTCGTTGAGTTACTCATTAGGGCAATTCCATCAGCAAATTGCAGATTGCTAGGACACTCTCATTAACACTTATCCCTAACTCTTCCCAATCTAAGGCCCTGAAAACCGCCTGTAAACAAGCATGTGAATAGCACTAGAGAGATCGTATGCCCCTGCCTTGTGGTTTTCTTTATAGAGAGCTATGGTAGCTGTCGATCCATTGTAGATTTCTTCCATATGTACATCTAGGGTTCTTTGATGTCCTCATTACGTAGTGTCTGCAATAATGCTGATGTCTCGACTGAGTCAAACGCCTTCTGGTAATCTATGAAGGCTATATATGGGAGTCGGTTGCATTTTTTATAACCATGTCTCTAATTCCCGATCGATAGTATGAATATGGTTTATTTTGGTGTAGCCTGTACAAAATCTTGCATGGTCTTTCAGTTGATTGAACTGTAGTCACCCTAATTCTATTACTGAATACTTTTGTAAATAGTTTGTAGAAAACGGACAGTAAGCTTATCGGCCTGTAATTTTCATGTCCTTTACATCCCCTTTGTTATGGATCGAGGTGATGTTGACCTTTTTTCTAAAATTCGGGGACACTTCCCGTCAAGAGACACTTCGTAAATAAGGTCACCTGTTTTTCTATACACAATTTGTCCGCCATCTTCCAGGAGGTCCATCGTTACTTTATCCTCAGCAGTGGCTTTTTCTTTCTGCAATACTTCTAGGGCTTTCCTTACTTCCTCTGCCGTTACTGGTAGTATGTCGAGTTCCTCTAGACTTTTAATGTTTTTCACAATATCATCTGGTTGTTTTGGCTTCTGTACAGCTCTCTATACAACTCTTCTGCCAACTCGACCATCCTATCCATATTGGTTATGATGCTACCTTCCTTGTTCCTTATTGCATACACTCAATTTTCACCTATGCAAAAGCATGCCTTCACAGTTTTAGGCTTCTGCCAATTTTTACAGCCTGGTCGATTATCTCTATGTTATACCTTTTGATGTCAGCTACCCTATGCTTATTGATTAACCTCGAAGGCTGCACTAACCCTATTATGTCAGGTACATTTGAACCTGGCATACCTCAATAAAACTTGCACAAGCTAATGCTGTTGCTTCAAAGCAAATTCAGAGAGAAGAGCACAATGCGTACAAAGGTACGAGATGCTTACTTTTCTCACACGCCTTCACTCTCACATAAAACATACTACACATGGGGCAGGGTTATCAGCCTTGGCATCGATAATTTGTTTGCAGCATTTTGAGGATGCCAATATTGATTCACACAAGCAGGGGTACTGATCGAAAGCTATTGTGCACTTGCTTTGTACTTAGGAGAACTGAACAAAAGGCACTGCATTTTTTGATGATGAAAATGATAATAAAGATGTCGAGAATTATCTTCAAGTCCTGCATTGATGACTTTTTGTACTTGAAATTCTTCTTTGAATGGTTGTTCTTTACCAAAATAACAGTAAGAGAACAAAGAAACTAAGAGCCAAATAGTCGAACTAAGTCATTGTATTTCATTAAAAGCATAAAAGCTTGACTAAGAAAGCAAAAACAACGTAATAAATATTTATAGAAATTGTCTTCAAAATGAAAGACACGCTTAACAAATTTATATTGATTCAATACACCATGATGGAATGGTCATGGTGATGTTTAAATAAAGTCAGTTTCACAGGAATAGCGAAGCAATGAGTGCGATAGTGAGGAATCGAAATGTCACGCGAAGAACAGCAAGTAGCTTGGAGCTTGGAGCGCGCTGCTCAAGCACTTAGGATGCACGAAGAGAACACACCGGACGAGAGGAAACAAACTGTCGCAGCTCAACAATTGCAGCACGTTGCTTCCGCAAACGCGGCTGCTGTAGCTATATATATATATATATATATATATATATATATATATATATATATATATATATATGTAGTGGGAGTAATAATTCAATGGGCCAGTTAGTCTTTGTGAAGGTATGGGATATGGCACAACGGGAGCATTGTCAACAAGGATAAATATATTTATTTCCCAACAGTTTCGGGAGGGGTCCTTCCTTCATCAGGGGATGAGTTATATATATATATATATATATATTTATATAAATATATATATATATATATATATATATATATATATATATATATATATATATATATATATATATATATATATATATATATATATATATATATATATATATATATATATATATATATATATGAAGGTATGGGATATGGCACAACGGGAGCGTTGTCAACAAAGATAAATATATTTATTTCCCAACAGTTTCGGGAGGGGACCTCCCTTCATCAGGGGATGAGTTATACTCATCACTGAGGTATAACTCATCCCCTGATGAAGGGAGGTCCCCTCCCGAAACTGTTGGGAAATAAATATATTTATCCTTGTTGACAACGCTCCCGTTGTGCCATATCCCATACCTTCACGAAGACTAACTGGCCCATTGAATTATTACTCCCACTATATATATACATATATATATATATATATATATATATATATATATATATATATATATATATATATATATATATATATATATATATATATATATATATATTTGGAGGCTTATTGGCTGGCAGAGCCTGATCGAATTATTGAATCGAAATTGAGTAGGGCATCTTCAGTAAAATCAAGGTGCTTCACAACAATAATCAGCTTCGTCGTATTGGGGCGATAGCCTTCAATGGCGTACGCTCACGTCTGTGCGTTCATTCGTCCCTCCGTTCGTGACCACGGTCTCAAGTGGCCGCCGGGGCGCGTCAATGGATGCCGGTCGCGTCGGCCGTTCCTCGCGTCGGACTATATACAGCACTTGCGCTTTGCTAGCGTAGCGTCACTGTGCCCAACGTGCTCACTCATGCACAGAGAGAGACATGCGCATCGCATTCCACTCTGCCCTACCGCGTCTGAATGGGGAAAGGCTTTCGCCGAACCCGCTTTGAAATTTACATTGTGCCGCCCTTCATATTTCTGGTGATACCGGTGCGGAACGGTGTGCACCGGCACGTTGCAGTTCTTCTCTCGGATATAGTCTGATCTGTCACTTTAAGTAGTTGGCGTTAAAGAGATGACTCAGCTTTGAGCGTTGAGGGAGTCCTTCAGAATAAAAAAAAATGATAATTTACGATTTGTGTTAAAACGATTGAGTGTCGAATAAAACTACATAGTCCTGCAGAAGTTGACGACATATTGTACTTTATTCCTATAGGCGGTTTTGGTGTTTGTAAACAAACCGGCTCACGCCGAGCAGCCTACCCCGGTAGACTTCCGGTGTGGCACTTCTGATTGATTGATATGTGGGGTTTAACGTCCCAAAACCACCATATGATTATGAGAGACGCCGTAGTGGAGGGCTCCGGAAATTTCGACCACCTGGGGTTCTTTAACGTGCACCCAAATCTGAGCACACGAGCCTCCTTCATTTCCGCCTCCATCGGAAATGCAGCCGCCGCAGCCAGGATTCGAACCCGTGACCTGCGGGTCAGCAGCCGAGTACCTTAGCCACTAGACCACCGCGGCAGGGCAGTGCGGCACCTCTGGCAATGATTTTTCAATGGTTCCGGTGGTGTCTTCGTGGTGTGTTCGAGGGTGCTGCTCTATTATTTCTGGCACATTCCTTAGGATGTGTTTGGAGCAACGTCTAGCGGCTACATGAAGGGGCTCGACGTAGCACATGGCAGGCACAGGCGCGGCCACTGCTGCAGGTAACGTGGCTCGCATGGCCAACGGGCACCGCGCAAAATATCCGTCATGGCCTTCCGATGAGTGCGGCCTCCTGCTTTATGTTACCTTTTATAGTGGTAGTGCCTCTACAAACAGAAAATGCATAAATTGCAAGACAAGTTTGTCAGCGAACTTATTTGGGCCAGTTGGTTCTGCATGTCGGCGATGTGAATGCGCTTTGAAGACGCGGACCGGGAATTGACAGCGCACACCTGTATTTTCCTTGTCCACGTCTTCGAAGCGCACCCTCATCGTCGACGTGCAGGAAAAAAGTGAAGTTGTTCAATTCAGCTTTTCGGCTAGAACTGAAAAACCTTCCTCCAGTTGAACCCCGAACACGTTTGTATTTTGATGATATTTGGGGTTTAACGTCCCAAAATCACCATATGATTATAAGAGACTCGTATTGGAAGGCTCCGGAAATTTCGACCACCTGGGGTAATTTAAAAATTTGTATTTTCGTCTCAGCACACAACCTCAGGCTAATACCCTTATTTCTGTGCCTGTGTCACACTTTTTAAAGATATCAGCAGCGAACGCAATCGTTCTTGATCTGAAATGTTCGTGTGACTGAGAAGTTATAAAAAAATACTGATGCGATGACGTAAACTGCGGCTGCAGGGTCACGCGAACTATTGTGTTTTACTCACGAGTAAGCTATTCATGAACCAAACTTTCAAGTTGAACCTACCTAAGCTGGCAGTTCACCTTCACACCCAAAAGATAAATGAGCTTGTATGCGGCGAGGTTCATTAGCGGCAGAAAGACAGACGATGAGTCATTTGCTCGCACAGATGAGAGTCGACTTGCCAACGTCGCTTTCGAAAAAAATCAAGTGCAACGACAACGAAACGTCGACACCATGGCGTAAACTGCGCGGTGATTAACGTTAAGCGCAGCTACTTTGTGTCCGGTGTTGTTTCGAACAAAACGCATCATTGATATAGCTCAAACTATAAAATAAACACCTTCGTAATGGATTTTTAGTGTTAGCTTCCACGTTTCGCTACCCATTTCCCGCGTCAGTACACTTATCTGCCATGAGTGGAAGACGAGAGTGACTTATGTGTTCCCGGTAACGGGGGCCTTCGACTAGTCTAACGTCTGAGTATTGCCTCTGTGTCATCAGCCTGCGCTGAGCTTTACATACCCTTTGATGAAATCGGCAGAACAAACCTACGTGCTCTTGGTGGGAATCCAGCTTTCTCGCGTGATCGCTGCGATGCAGGCACATTTTCTATCGCCATCGGTCCGAAAAGGGAACATTTTGACTAGCATATGAAACTAATTCAGGCATGTAGACTGCATCCTGGCTGGACACAGGTGTACTCGAGTTGCCGGCATTTCATCAAAATCATTTTATCCGCATAAAGCTTTGGAACACAAGCAGCCACAGCCAACAACAAACGCCAAAACCACGCAAAAACAAGCTAAACCTGAAGTTTCCAGGGGCGGTTTCCCAGTGAACGCACAATGTTGCCAGAAACCGGCAGGCTCTGGCGAAACCGTCAACAAAGTGATACGCTGAAGCCTCTGCGCAATAAAACACAACATTTGTACAACTTTCAGGAACACAGACGTTGGCAGTAATCTTCACAATATAGTGGTCAGTAGGCGAAGGCTTGCAGAGCACAACGCTCTTTCTTTTTTTCTTCTGAAGCCATGCGATACTCAAGTTGACGTCCAGCCGAGTAGGGTTGTTTTCTTACTCAAGGGTTACGTCTTTTCTGACATTCGAAATTCGCGGAAAGGTAGACGTGATATTTCTCATGCGCAAATACGGTGTGCTAAGCTGTCATTGAAAAAGGTTCCTGCCGTCGTGAACGTGACATAGGCGAGCATAAGCACCTGATTTTTACCTGCTTGCTTCCGCAAAATGTCTAGTAAATCGGTGGATTGAGCAAATTCTGGCAGTCCGACTATTTCTCGAATTGCCTTAAAATAATTTTCGCTATAGTTGAGCCATCAGTAGAGGTAGAAATTAATAAACATGCAACGTTATAGAAACGATGGAAATTAGAATAATCAAATTGCTCAGATTAGTAGATCAGAACAAGACGTGTGATATGAGCCGCACAATAAACTGAGTGAAATTGAGCTTTCATGGAGCTACAAATCAGTTTCTTTACCGACTGTTCCTGCGCAAGTTTATAAAGTTAACAACGCGTACATTTCTGCATACTATATAGTGGGGAAAAACGCCGATGATCGAATTCCCGAACTTTTACTGGTTATCGGTAAGTATGGTCGTGGTGGCTCAGTGGTTCAGAAGCTCGACTGCTGATCCCAAAGGCACAGACTGGATCCCGGTCACGGTGGCATAACTTCTCTTGATGCAAACTGGTTGGAGTGCGCGTAATGCGCGATCTTATTACACGTTGAAGCACTCCAGGTGGTTAACAATATTCGCAGCCCTCCATTATGGCATCTCTCCCAGTTTAAGTCATTTTATGACGTTATACATAAAAACACCAAGCAACAAGTCATCGGTGGTACGTCATGACCACTGAGCTATCGCATAGCCAGCTTCAAGTGCTCGCGTGCACAGCGTGAACGCGAAAGTGAGTGTTGTAAGAGCTACAATTCAGTGTAAACTATTCAAGAATATGAGCAGCAACTCTTCATCAATTTATGAATTGGTTCACGTGCCCGTATAGTGATGCGCTTAGCAACCAGGTTTTTTTTTAATGTAATAGAAAATTTTTAGCGATCGCGCCACATACGAGCCTCTGATTGGGACTTCCTCAATATTGTTGTGGTCTCGTCACCGTGTCATCACAAATTTGAGTTTAACTGTTGCGCGTGCCTCCTCCAGAAGGTGGTATCATCTTGAAAAGTGTACTGAAAAGTGAGTTATAAGGTGTACACACGTAAATGAAACAAAAAAACAGCCTTTGTGTCCAAAGTTCTTCGCATATCTAATATTTCACAGAAGAGTAAAAAAAACACATACATTGGCAAATGTAACAATAACTATTTGAGAAGCAGGAAGAATACTAGAAAATATTATTTGAGAAGCAAGGAGAATACTATAAAATAAGATCGACCAAGCACTTTCTCTGTCGAAGGGTAATTTAACGTGTGACGAAATAGAAACGAAACACCAGGTTTCCTGCGCAGTAAAGTGAACTTTCAGAACGTTCGCAATTACTGCAGTGAATGAACTTCTTTTTGTTCTTTACCTCCCAGTGTCTGTTGCCTTCAATTTTCGAATAAAAAGCGACTTTGCTGTAAAATAGTCAGCTTTTGTTGGCTTTAGTTCAACAGTGGAGGCGAGAGTACCATCGTCTATGTAAAGAGACGCCCGTACTTTCCAGTGATGTACGCTTTGGTCGCCTGCTTACTCGACGATGGGGAAAATGTCGTTTGTGTTGTACACTCGAACACCGAGAAGGATAGATGTACTGAAAGGCCATTGCGTACTTGCAACTACTACTGATCTCAGTGCATCTGTAAAACATAAGTGTCAAAGTGACCGTTTCTTTTATGTATTTCGAAAATTCCTGGGACTCCATTTGTGGTATCACAGGCTGTCAACGAAAGCAATTCATCTTGGCTGCTCAGGCGTTTTGGTCGCCATCGAAAAACACGTGAACGTCCTAGCATAAAACAGGTGTGATTGGTGAAAAGTTTCAATAATACCTTGGTAACGAAAATCCTTTTAATTGAAAGATTTAAATGGTGGATCTGTCACTTCAGCAATCCGTTGTAACCTTTGAAAATTTGTAGTCCACTTGACTGAACTCAGCTGTGTACTGGTGAAATCTTGTTCAGTAAGACCTTCTGTGGACGTGTTATCATTGAGAAGCTGTTCTTAGACGAAAACATCGTGGACCGGAAAGAGGAGTGATGGTTCTTTCATATGCTTAGAAATGCTGCTTTAATCATGAGGCCCGTACACATACTAATAACTTACTTTATCCACATACTTAGGTGTTAAATGACATATTTCTCGCTTCGAACTGGATGAAGAAGGAGTTGATATGCACATAGTTTGCCTCTGTCTTCAAATCATGCATAATAGTGTGTTTCGCACAATATAGAGGAAGTCTCTGTCGCTTCAGCAAGCAAGCATAAGGGCTACTTGAGCAACTAGTCTAACAGCATCTATAAACAAGATAAGGTTCAAGCCAAACATAGGCGGATGTATTTCGTGCTTCGCACTCTTTAAGGAACCAACATTGTTGTTATAACAAGCGGTATTTTGTGTTTTCAAGTAAAATGCACAAAATTGTTACCGCATTCTTCGTGTAAGCATCGTTGTTAAAGTCCAACGAGATACAGAAATGTGCTCTCATTACTCACTTGCCAAAGTATGTCTCTAACCATCACCTAAATATATAATTGAAAGCTGTGGAGCAATTCAATTAGAGTGATGCGAAGAAAGCTGCTGTGCTCGCCAACTGCGGAGTTAGGTAATATACCGGATGTACCTCTAACAGATTGCTCAGTCTGGCTGCGAACAGCTGCGTCGCAGCCCAGTGGATCACAACGCCTGTAATTTGTGTAGTCTCGCCGGATAAACAGCTGGATTCCGAATTCCTAAACACGCCTAGTTTGAACTTCTCTTCAAGTTCTCGTCATCTCATAGGTTTCTCACAACCATGGCTATGGTTTGCAGTATTCACGTACAATCAACGATAATCTCCTTCTGTAATTCCTGGGCTTGGGTTCCACAACTTAAGCAGTCGAATCGTTTACAAGAAACACAAGAGGACCGCTGCATTTTTCTGGTAACAAAATTGCAATGTTCTTCCTATGGCTACCCTGGTTCACTGACGAAACGAGTTGTCTATGTAGATTGATGAACATGACTCTTGCGTAACCCACTGAGCTTAAAATGGTTATAGTAAAGCCATTATTTGAGTACGCTACGTATAAGGGGATGCGTTTATGCTGCGTCACCATTACTTGTGGTTTTATAACACTGAATACTACCCAAAACAAGGCTACATTTTAAGCACTTCGAAAATACACTCATCAATTCGCCCTCACTCTCTTTTCCCCAAAGTGAATGTCCTTCACAATGTAGATGTGTGCCGAATGAGTTCTCGGTTAATATTAGTGCACAGGTTAACACACATGACAGGTGGTAGAGCCCGCGTTAAAGAATTTGTTTGATTAAAATATTAAGCACACACTTGTTCTGTTCGTACAAACCCTCGTTTTCGATGGCATGTTATTTGTGTTAAATATATAGCAAATCTAAATAATAAGGTGGACAAAACATTAGGGGTCCCTTAAGCTTTGCCTTCAAGAGTCGAACGCAATAGTGACATCTTCATACACTTAGTACACGAAATCTTTTCAAAATTGCCATGACCCCACTACGTGGCCTCAAGGGAATACGTGCAGTAACGTGTGTGCCTTTTGTAGTGGGTAACTGGCTTCAAGCCATGTCACATCCTGTCACAACCTTGTCACAAGCTTAATCACAAGTTCACATGAACAGCATAAATAATGTCACAGCCTTAAGCGCATGTTCTGACGGTTGATGGTTATGTACGCTTATACCACGCAATACTACTGCAATGTTAAATGTTGCATTGTGAAGCATGAAGCGTACAGGACGCGTGTGTTAATTTCCAAGCATTAAAGTTATTTTTTAACTGCATGCATACGCAGACCTGTGGCTCTGTGGTATAACACCCACTTGTCACGCACACGACCCGGAATCGATCCCCACTCGCACCCAGGGGCCGTATTCACAAAACTCACGAGCCAAATTTGGCCTAAGAGAAATTTTGTCACGTAAGCCAATCCACGAAGCGAAAAAAAACGTCGTAAGAGGCCTTCGTTGTCACAACGGTCACTGCAATAAAGTGGGCTGCGACTGTCCAGAAATATGTCACCGATGGTGATGCAGTTGCTGTATTTGCTTACTTCACTGAAAAATATCCGTAAGTGGATTCACGAAATAGATTCACGAAGTAGATTCAGGAAGTAGATTTCACGAAGTAAATTCACAAGTGGTCCGGACAACTCTTAGGATTTTGTCGTAGCCATGCTGTTTTTACGCAAAATTTTGGTTTGCCAATGTATACTTACGAGCAGCGGCTACGAAAAAAACACTAAGGAAGGTCTGGACCAGTCTTATGAGCATTGTGGCTACTTGGAATCTGCAGCGCGAGGAGATATCTGGGTGATGTGGCTGATCTTTAGTTAATTCATGCCAATGTCTGTTGACTTCCGGAGCATTTTTATTCTTTTCGGCACTTTGAGTTTCATCTGCTGTTTTCTTGGTACGCAATAGACAGTATTGACAACCACAGTCGTTCAATAGGCTTAGAGTCACCGTAAATAAAGAATACTACTGAGCGTCAATAGCGCAAAATTATGCATGCAAAGACTTCTGGTGGGATGAAAACCAATATACTACGTGATTGATGATTGATTGATAAGTGGGGTTTAACGTTCAAAACCACCACATAATTATGAGAGACACTGTAGTGGAGGGCTTAGGAAATTTCGACCCCTAGGATTCATTAACGTGCCCCTAAATCTGAGCACACGGGCCTACAGCATTAAATGGATGGTCGGTGAATTCGAACACGTCACTATGTATGGTCATACTTATTAGTCATGTGTTGCGTCCCGCATCATCAAATTAAAAGTACAACTCTCGACGCTTTCCACATTGGTGGAATTTTTTATTCATACTTGTCATTGGTTTCGAAAATACGACAGCTGCAAATATGAGCACATATTTAAAAATGTTACACTTTTGCATGTAGCATGGATGCATCGATGATCTGTATTTTTTGAAGTTCCAGCAGTAACAAGAGATCAGGTGCCTCACGGTCATGTACAGTATACCACTAACAGAGCACACAAGACCAACAAGCAGAGAGAGACTGCCAGTAATTCTGCCCTCCTGCTCAAAGTTCCCTTCAGCAGAAAGAGCACATTGTGATGGCTGGATCAGTTTGAATTCTGTGCAGCCGCAGTTCAACTTCTTAGCAGTGCATTATTCAGCAGTTGCTTTGCTCTTGAGCATTCCATATTGATTAAGTTGTGCATGGAATATACCACACCATGACACTAATTTAAAGCACGCCGTAGTACTAGTGGGCAAATCAATTTGAGCTAAAGTTTTTGACGTGCCTCTCATTTGAAGTGCTTGTTTGTCTACTGTTTACTGTCATAGAAAGCAGAATCGATGGTTCAGAATGTTAACTATGTATGTATTCTTTGTAGTACCCGAAGTGAAGACCCGGATGCTGTAATTTTGTACTTTGTCGATATAATCCTTTAAGATGCACGCATTTGTATAGTATACCAATGATTTCATGTGTGGTTAAACTTTCGGAAGTGCTTCTATGGGAATTAATAAATTTGGATGGAAGAGGATTATCACTACTTCTTGTATATCCAGCACTAGGTTTTAGTACTTGTGTAATGTTATCCCACTGCCTGTCCGTCCTTCAGGAAAACTGCGATTCGGCCTAGTTGGAACAAATCCATCTTGAAACTTTTGTGCAACACTTCGCTTTTTCTGCTGTATAAGTGTTACTTTTTATTGTAGTGTTTGCTCGGCTATGTTTCTTAATAATGTAATTTTGTACTATGCAAATGACTTATCATCTATGCAGATTTTCTTATATTAGTACAAAAAGTGTTTATTTTGATTGATTGATATGTGGGGTTTAACGTCCCAAAACCACTATATGATTATGAGAGACGCCGTAGTGGAGGGCTCCGGAAATTTAGACCACCTGGGGATCTTTAACGTGCACCCAAATCTGAGCACACGGGCCTACAACATTTCCGCCTCCATCGGAAATGCAGCCGCCGCAGCCGGGATTCGAACCCGCGCCCTGCGGGTCAGCAGCCGAGTACATTAGCCACTAGACCACCGCGGCGGGGCGTGTTTATTTTGAGTTATATGTATCTGGAGCATGCACTTACTTATCTTTTTTAGGTGTCGATACTATATGTTTAGCCGTACAAGGGCGACTGGTATGCTGTAATGTTGAAGCTGGTGATTTAAGGTAATTTAAAAGTGGAATTAACGATGTGTTTATTACCATATTGCTATACTCAAATAAACTGTGAAAGCTCCATGGAAAAGTAATACCATTTTCAAAATGTGTCAAGGTGAATGTTTTTATGTTCTTTCACTGTGGTCCCTGTTTTTGCACAAGAAACATAATTAATTTCTATTGGCATATTATACGTTGTAATTTTACACGTATGTGCTGAGAAACATTGCAGTGGAGTCGATCAGCAAGGTATACATGCAGGGCACTGGAACATCACCTCACATACATAGCGTCCAGTCTTTACCCAGCAGTAAACTAAATGTTTTTCAAGCAGACTAACAAACAGCTGTATGTAAACTGTGCTCATCTGCAAAATGTGAAGAATTTTGAGGATTATTCTTGGGAAATTTATTGGGGTATACAAATGTCAATAGAAACATTGTTTTCAACGAGTAGCTGCGAAGCTTGGAGTTTTAATATTTATGTATTGTCGAAAATTCCTTTGCACTGTGCCGATTTTTTACCCCAGGTGTCCTAGCATGGCTTGTTACTGTGTTGTAAATGAGCCGAGCTATGAGAATAAACAGGAGAATATTACAGACATGTACCAAATTGTGCTGCAAAACTCTTTTCTTTAGCATGACATTGTCAGGGGCTTTCTACTCGTGTTTCGTAAAAAAAACAGCTTTTTACAGGGCAGCAGCATAAACTACGCATTAAGCTGTCCTAAAGATGATAAGAGAAACGTTGAGTTTAGACATGACATTGCTGGAAAATTTGTTTTGTTGGTTACTCTCTATAGGGCACATATATTCAAAATGAATGTATTAGAATTGGTGTTTTATGACCGTTCACCTTATTGTTTACACCTCAAAATATGCATGTATCTTTTAAATTAAAAGCCATGTTTTATGCTTTAAAATAACTTTTCAAATGATTTGGCTAAATTTCTTTCTAGTTGTCTTTCTTCTGATACATTGAAATTTTTTATTTGTTTTTACTGCATAAAAAGAAATGTAACCATGCACAAAATATGTGCATTCCAAGAAGTTAGTTCATTTGCTAACGTACATTCATTAGCAAAAAATAGGAAAAAATAGACTCAACCAGCAAAGATAAGTTTATAGCACAGCTCCTCTACATGACATTGCGTTGGTCAAATATGTAGATTTCAGCTAATCAATTGCAATCAGAATAAACGAGCTGTCACTCAGAGCTGTACATGTGTGTGTTATTTCTGCATACTCTAATACCTGTTCGAAATTACTATGAAGACTTAAACCTAGTCAAGCTGAATACACGAATTTTGTCCATGCACCTGTCATCTGTACTGGAACAGTTTTTATAAAAACTGAGCTTTGGTTTAAACATTTTATGTAGTAACCAAAAGGAGAGTATCTCTCTATGACGCAAATCAATTTGTCATTATACTGTACCGCTTGAGACAATCGGGGTCCTTTCCCCAGAACTCTATAGCCTGCTGGAGTTCTTTATAATCATTGACAGCAGCATTACATTGAAGCGCGCAACATGCTGGAGTTCTTTAAAATCACTGACAGCAGCATTACCTTGAAGCGCGCAACATGACAGGTAGCGAGAGAGAAGACACAAACTGATCCCTCCGTTTGTGCCTTCTCTATCTGTCCGTACCCTTTTGCTTTGCTGAATGTAATGATTTTCACAAAATTAGCATGAAAACGTTTCCCGACAAATGCAGTCAACACGATCGCAAGCAATTGGCTTGCAGCATGTCTAGATCTTCTTCGAAACATGGTCATGACTGACTGCCGGTCGAATATCCAAACAACTGAAAAGTATTATACCAGGTATGATAACGGTGTTTCGGCACTGGGCGCTCTGAAAATGACAGAGGATAGAGGGAGAAAATATCAACTCTTGAATTCTGTAATTCATGAGGGAGCACGGCACAGCGCTTTTGGGTCAAAAGGGCGGTGAGAGACGAGAGGGCCAAAGCCACTTTCTCAAGAAAAAAAGCACCGGCCGCAAAGCATAATCTAAGCCCGGGCAACTTGTCGAAAAACACAAAAGTGCCCGGAGACACTGAAAATCGAACCCAGTATCTAATTGATTGTGGTTAGACGCTGTAACCACTCGTAAACTGCTGCAGAGCTTGAGATGCGAACTTGCCACTGCAGCATTTACCTTATTGTTGATATACCGTCGATCCCTCGAATGATGCGAAATGCAAAAGATCCGGTGAAACTTGGTCAAAAATAGAAAAAAAATTGGAATGCGTTCGCCTAAGGTGACTAGAAGATAGAAATCACCAAGTTAGACTGTATCACTATGCACTTTATATCGGCGTATGACAACGCTAATCAACTATCCTAAATTCATTATTTCTAGTGTCAGTTTAACTAAATGAATACTAAGTTTGTTTTCATTATCGTCATTTAGGCAAGTTTCGCGAATCAACTCACAAATCTCTTAATTACCTTTGATTCTCACATATAAGAACGTCACACTTCATCTCGCTTTCTGTGTGACTGTCGGTCCTATATAATGCGTACTCTGCTTTTTCACGCTCTTCGAGAATCCGACGCTGCTTTGCGGAAGCTTTCCATGACGTATATTGGTCCGGAAAATTGTCTTTATCATATCGACCACTTAGATTTCAGGCTTTTGAAGAGACAAAATGAGAGACGCGCTGAAGCTGTCTTTCTCTCTTTTGCACTTTTCGCGCGTGTGCATGGTAATGTCTGTTGACTCTAAGACTCGTGAATGCCCGTTGCTTTATGTTTGCTCACGCAGACACCGCAGGACGAAATAACTGCACAATGCTTTCTGAAAAGCATGAGCACTTAAACACCTCGCAACGAGTCACCCTCATTTTATGTAGACACGTATGTGAGCGTAAGCGTTTGCGTGTTCTCGCATTCCGGCTTTATCAAAATGCTGTGGTGTATGGAACCTGCGTCAATGCGCTCACAATTCCATTTGATCACTGCAGTTTTATGTTTACGCAGAGTTCGTCCGCAGACACAAAAGCTGCTCATCTGTCTTGTAATAGGATTATTGTAAGACAGGCAACCTTTTACGTCTAGCAACAAAACACCCTTGACGTGTTTTGTAGCTAAACGTGCTCGAATATGCTGCATCAGTTAAGTAGCAACGCAGCTTCGTTAAACGCAAGTTAACTGGTCGCGTTAAACAGGGGAAGACATTTGGGGCACATCTTCAAACATATAATGCATCAGTTTCTGCTTGGTTTCATTGATGTGGTGCACTTGGAGTGTTCTTCACTTGTACTTGGCGAGGTAGCGCATGGATTATTGTTTAGAGCTATCGAGCAATTGTTATTGTTTAGAGCCATCGAGCGCTTGGCTTGGCGCAAGATACCCGGACGTCGCGTAAGGTTTGTAACAAACGCCCACGGGACTGGAAGCTGACATGCACCAAATCATTGGCTATATTCGTATACTCTTGATGCTAGACGCTTTGCGTATTACCTTGCTATCATCGGCACACACTTGTCGTTTTTCTTGTCGTTTCATCGGTTTTTGTGTGTACGCTTCACCCTAAAAAGTGCCGAGTAAGTGAAATTTATGTCAGTGCTATTGTACTCTCTCGAAAAAAGAAAATTCTTTGCTCAGAAAATGCGCAGCCAAGTATCAGCTTTGTTAATACAAACCCAGATTTTTTATTCTCCATTTTTTTTTGCATATTGCTCGTTTTTTAGGTCACTCACAAGACGGTGTTTGACTCACAACCAGCTACGCTGACACCAACGCCGGAATTTCAGTCAAACGAGCTTTTTAACGCTGTCGCGTTAAAAGATGACTTATCACTGGCAAAGATTGAACCAGCGATCTCATTAGAGGTCGCAGCGATGGTCTCGTTCTGGCATACGGGATTTATGAGGGTAGTATCCTCAGCATCATCATCATCACCCTCATCATCATCATCATCATCATCATCATCATCAGCCTGACTACAACGACTACAGGGCAAAATCTTCTTCCATGTTCCACCTATGAACCCGCCCCGCCGCGGTGGTCTAGTGGCTAAGGTACTCGGCTGCTGACCCGCAGGGCGCGGGTTCGAATCCCGACTGCGGTGGCTGCATTTCCGATGGAGGCGGAAATGTTGTAGGCCCGTGTGCTCAGATTTGGGTGCACGTTAAAGAACCCCAGGTGGTCTAAATTTCCGGAGCCCTCCACTACGGCGTCTCTCATAATCATATAGTGGTTTTGGGACGTTAAACCCCACATATCAATCAATCACCTATGAACTCAGTTCTGTGCTTTCTACTGCTATGCTATAACTACAAATATCTTAATCTCATATGTCCACATGATGTTCTCGCTCCCCCTCACGGGTTCGCCTTCTCTTGGAATCCACTCAATTACCCCTTATGACCAGCGGTTATCCTGCCAACGCGATACCTGCCCGGCCCATGTCTATTTCTTATTCTTGATTTCAACTATGATATCCTTAACATTCGTTTGTTCCCTGATACACTCTCTTCTTTTCCTGTGTTTTAGGTTTACAGCTATAATTTTTTTTCATTGCCTGCAGCGTCGTCCTCAATTGAGGTGCAATCAAGAATGGTAGTCTACCACTATCCCTCAGGAGGAGAGCGTATAACAGCTGCATCTTACCGGCATTTGCTTACGGAGAAGAAACCTATAGAGGCTTACAGGAAGAGTTCGACTTAATTTGGGGACGACTTATGGTATAGTAACCATGGGATTAGTGGTCAGCTGCCAGCTCGTAAAGTATCACGCGGCTTGTGACACCAGCAGACAGAGTGCTGCGAAATTATTGTCAAGGCTACTGGCGGCATTCACTAACAAACGTAGGTTTAAATGCACATATATACACCATGACGGGCACGGAGGGATGAACACCGTGGAGGCTCTGTTTGTAGAGCATCGGACTCCGTCATTGGAAAGTCGCAGGTTCGGTCCCTGCGAGTGGCAAGTTTACTTTTCGCTCACTTCATTTCTTTAAATATACATTATTTACTAGAAATACCATTACTTGTACTCTCCCTTGCTCTCTTGTCTGTAAGTGCTATCTCATACTGTGTCTAACAAAAAAATAACAAACGCTTACAATTACCCTTATTACTTCAAAGAATCGTCATATTAGCTAGTCGGAACCTGTAGTTAAATATTATGTAAGCACGAGTCTAGGTTTCTCAAGCTATCAAGGAGCAAAACTAGGATAATAAGGCTCACTGCCTCGCAAAACGCCTTCTTTAAAAAAAGGGTGCGATTCAGTGAAATGGCTTCAGGTCTTTTACAATAAGTAAGCAAAAAAGAAATTATCAATCATAGTCAGACGATTAGCAGACCGAAAAAACTTTGTTCATATTTTAGACACTGTTCATTTCTTTTTTTTCCATCAGGATGAAAAAAAAAACAACCGCCAGGCCACCGCGGAAGGCGCAGCACAGTCACAGCGAAAGCTAGACGAGCAGCCTTTCAGAGTCTTTTTCTAAACACTAATTGGGAAACCGATGCAAGCACATTTCTTTGAATTCCACTATGACATTAGGATAAAATGTTTAAAGTAGTGAGCCAGTATTCGCTACACTAGTTTTCGTCATTCTTTTGAGCAGCGTGGTATCCGCTAATTTGTTGCGAGGAATTATGTGTCAATTGATCATGCAGTGGCTGATGACGGTGAGGAATTATGTCTCAAGTGGGTATGCGCCACAGTTATTAGGTGAACAAAAAGAAGCTCTTGTATGGGGGTGAGCATTTCACGACCCACTCTTTACGCTATTCGCATTGTGCGACGACCGCTTATTGTTTCGCTCTTTTAAAAAGCTTAATAGGTCGTAATACCGCGACTGCTTTTCCGACATTAAGCCTACCTAAGGCAAGTTTGCCAACAAGTCCCAAGCACTGCCGTGGCTCAGTGGTAGAAAACTGGGCTGGCACCCAGCGGACCCGTGTTGGAGCTCCAGTGTTTCATTAGTACCAGGGGTTTTTTTTCTACTTTCGCGAGTAGTGGTTACGGACACCGGTGGTGGCAGCGGCAACAGACAAATACGGCGCTGCGAATGACCCCAGGTTTGGTCTCATAACAGTTTTCGGTGTAAAAATCTAGCAGTCTTGTCTGTTATAATAAAAATGCCCTTCACACGGTCCAGCGATTGCGCCTGAGGTTTCTGCAAACATTGAAAAAACATAAAGTTTGCATTATTTGTGAAACTTGACATAGTGTTATGGTAAAGACATGTGGTTCTAAATATTTGTGCACCGAATTTTCAGACACCTCGTACGGTAATCCTTTAACCACCAAGTGAGATGAGTTCAAAAACAAACTCTTTGTATCATGGCACTGTCGTCGCTTTCAGCAGCTCATGTGGTCTACCAACGCCGTTTATGGGAACATAGCCGAAGGCCTCTTGGTAGCTGAAGTCGTCTTTCATTGGCGTCAAGGAGGGTCATGATCTTACCTCCGCTGACAACCATTCTCAGGCACTTGAGCGGAACCTTTTCACGCCTATCTAAAAAAAGAATTGCAGGTGTATTAGAAAGAACGTTTCAAACAAAAAATAATTGCTCGGGAACTCGATCACAGACGGAAACGAAAGCGATCAATATCTGCACGGGCCAAGGGTCTCCAGTCATGCCTAGTGGGTTCGTCATCATTTTCTCAGGAGGAAGGTCATTAGAGGCGTCACCATGTCTTTTTTTTTTTTTTGAGACAGAAACACAGCTTGCATGATTCCGCCAGAGGGTCATTAGCGCCATGCCTCAGTGTCGCTTAGAGAAGTAAAAGGTTGCACCAATCTCCGATGTCGACCCAATTAGCTTCCCTCGGCATAGATAGCATGCTATTGTGAAGGTGGCGCAAGGAGAGCAGGCGTGGTCAAGGAGGAAGTGCGTGGTGCAGACACGCCGGCCTTTGCGTAATAAAGAGAAGACGGTATAGCGTCAAGGCGCACTCATTCTGCCGGCAAAAGGCGCACGGTGAGGCCGACTGATACAGCTGAACACCCGGACGCTATACTTGCCCTTCGACTGACCCCAAGAAAAGCTCCTCGAGTGAACCGTGCTCAGGGAGAGAAGAAAGACCCCGCCGATTTCTTTCTCAGAATGCAAAAGCAACAATAAAAGAACCCTTACTTTTTTGAATGTGTATTCGTAGAAGTTTTTGTACGACGACCTCTTTCATCATCGGGGTTACTCAATCAATGTGTATCCATCGGCATTAAAGTGCAAGGGTTTGGTCAGTACAGTACGTTATCAAGTGCAATTCAATAACTGACGTCGGTCGCCGAGTCTAAATTAGTTTGGCTAATAATAAATGACAATTTACACCCCTTACAAAAGTTGTCCTTGTATTCATCATCATCGTAGTTGAAGGAAATGTCGGAGCATAGATTTTATTGGAGACGTGTCCTAGAATACCATGTTCGTCGAAAGGCCTTGCAACGACACAGGTGGCTTCCGGAGCAAACATTATCGCAAGTTTTATAACGAAGACCTATACCATAAGGAACATCCAGGGTCCTTTACGATCACGTGCAATCACCGGGTAAATTCATAGGTTAACCTGTCTTTTTTTAGCCAACATGTGCTTCAAAGTACAGTGACACTGAAAACTCGCGATCGTTTGGCTTCACGAAAAAAAATTGTTTTCAACATTCTCTGGTTATTTATTGCCGCATTACTCACGTTATACCAATACACTGAACTAAGGGTTGCGCTCGGATACGGGGCCACTCCCCCCAACTTGGCAGTCCAAATTTCGAAAAAAAAAAAAAAACGATCTCGCTGGCAAACGGTAACATCGTCGCGACTAAGGAGGGCATCACTTCAGCTGGTCTGCTCTTTGATTCGAAACGCGTTGCGTGCGGTGACCACGGACATTATTGTCAATCGTTTTAAGGTGACTGGTATTTTCAAAGCCGTGGGCGGAACTGTGGACGATTAGATACTCGAGCGTGTGGATGACCCGATCAGCAGCGAGGAGCTGGGCCTGAGAAGCGATACCAATGAAGACGTCTAGCGAGGATGTTTCTAGATAGACGGCAGATATCACATCGTTGCGCATATATAGCACGAATAAGTTGGTTTTTTCATACGTGCATAAACAATTTAGTGAAAATTTCCCACTTCTGCAAAAGGGCCGCAGCTCACCAAAACCACGACAAAAAATTGCGGCCCTTACACGAGTTATGTGGCTGTGTACAGGTTTAGAAAAGAGCATCTCGGTACTCTATTTTGATATGTAATAATCTCAACAAGCGAGAATGAAAGAAGATAAAACCCAAAACAGAGTATCGGAGTGCTCACGAACGAGTTTATAATAGTCTGCAAGCGGAAGAGCTCACTAGAGTACGCTTGTTCCAATTACGTCCCCAGTGGAGAGCATAACAGCGTCACTTTATGAAGAGCAGTACAAAACAATTCATCATAAATGCCTGAGTGACTCTTTTTTCACAAAAAAATATTCTGATGATATGCCTTGCTTTTGCTGGAAGTGACCTGCTGGCCACAGTCTGAGTTATTTTTGTATTGCAACGGGGCACTTCCAAAAGATTGTTGCCATAGTTGCTTTTTATTAACGCTGATCTTTCCTCTGCATGCTTCTGGCAATCAAAAAAAAAAATTATACAACCACTCTCACGCTCCCAACTACAACAGCACATAAAAGGAGCGGAGTGGCTTATATTGTAGACTCACTATTGTATATGGGCGCGTGTGCTGCCGAATGTGCTCTGTTCATCTCTCTTTCTTCTGTGCTCTCTATCTTTCACCTCCCCCAACCCCCTCCCATGAGCAGGGTAGCAAACCGGCTGCCTATAGGCTAATTAGCCTCCCTGCCGTTCTTTTCCTTCTATTTTCCTTCCTACCTCTATTATATACGCATTCTAAAAGGGAGACTACAAAGGAAAATGGCTTTTCTATTACTAATAATTTAACCTTTCAGAGCTACAAAATCAGAGCAAGCCGCGAGAAGATGCTTGGTGAGCGAAAAAACGCGCAAAAAGAACACCTGGGTGATGACATCGCCTTGGAATTCCTGCGCCAAACCCCATGACGTCATAAAACTTGGTGGTGTTTACTAAGGCCTACATAGCTCAGAATAGGTGAAACAAAATAAAGCAAAATGTCTGATAATTTGGACAGGGGCCTAAAAAAGCGAGTATTGACAAATTTTGTCGAGGCGATGTCGGCGAAATACGACAAGTACACAATAAAGTTCGGGACTTCACGTGCGCAGAATTGGGCGCGAAATTTAGGAACTATACTTTTCCCTTGATTTTCTCCACTAATAATGAACGTATGTTGGTAATATTAACGATGTTAGAGTTTTTTTAAATAATAGTATATAAGTCTGAACCAAATCGTTCCTTTCATTATAGTGACTCTTTCAATCGAGCCTTGGGAATTTAACGCATCTCTCTGTCGTGGGAGAATTGATGTTATGCGTAATTTTTTTTGCATGTTCAGAACAGTGGGCCGACATTGCTTTTCTACTTTGCGGGTATTACTCTCGCCCATGCGTATCGCACTTAAAAGAAGCCGTGCAAGACTTTTTCGAGTAATCGTCAAATGACTTCATTATCGAAGTTTATTGCCTCACGAATGAACTGCCACGAAAATTCTTTTGTCTGGACATGTTAGGCAGAATATTTAATACATGAATTTATTACTGGGCCATCCACAGTGATGCAATATCAGAGATGCAATATCGTGAAGACCCAGATTTCTGTTGTGCTAAGAGGGTAACCAGCATTTAAATTTTTATTCACTGCCGAGCGCACTTTGTTTTCCTAGGTTATACTTGACCATGTCGTTGGTAGACATCCGACCTATGGTAGGCAAGGGCTCTGTTCGAAGTGCTCCCTTTCATGTGTGAAAAAAAAAATTAATCAGACCGGAAGCAGAGTTTAGTGCCACTAAATTGAGTATATCGTTTCTTTGTATATACAGCCACACAATACTTGCCGTAGCAATGTCTGCGCGACTCGCAGGCACCCAAATTAAGCCGTCAAGGCAGAAATCTAATCCACGACCGCACGCTCAGAATCCCGACAACACCACTGAGTTGTCACGAAGCGTTATATATGTTGGTAAGTAAAACAAAGCTCCACTAACCGTGGCCTTATTTTAGCGTTTCGTACCTAGGTTCGAAAGAAGGACGACCTCGAGCTAAAAATGTTTTTGAACGAAATGCCGTATGTATACGTTAACAAGACGACGTCGAAAGAGGAGAGTGCGCTTACCGTAAAGGCTGGTCATGCTGGACGTCCGTCATTCTTACCATCCCCTTTACCGCATCTTAGTGTTTGGAAGCCACGTCATCGGATTGCTTGCGACGACTCTCAGAATGATGAAGTTGTTAAAAAAATCTAGTAACACATACGTATGTATGGGTTATTTAAAAAAAGATGTAAATGAATTAAAGCAGTTAGTACGGTAAAATCGTACAAATAAATCTGTTATGAATACAATGTCTGCTAATACACTTATATATTATTCTATGTTAGATAACAAACACTGAACTTAATTATACAATGTTAGATATTGCAACGAAAGAAACCTTATGAAGCAATGTTAGCTAGTGTGAGTGAGTGAGTGAGAATTTATTAGAAGGCAGAGAGGTCGGCCTAAGCTAGTTCGCTCTAGCCTGCTACTCTACACAGGGGATAAGGGAAAGGGGAAGGAAAGAGGGATGAAGGGTGATGATGGGGACAAATTGTTAGCTAATGCATCACGGAACAAGTTACCACTAATAGCAGCAATGCCACCGGGAAGTATGTTTCACTTCTTTGATGTACGAAGCAAATTTGAATTGAAAAAAGTTTTGTGTTGCATAAAAGGATGCCTACTTTGCGGTGGTGGTTGATGCGGTGGGATATGTGCAGTGGGCGAAGAAGTAGTTGGTCATGCAGGAGAGGGTGATATAGTGTTAAAAGGGAGACTTTTCTGGGAGATGTTAAAAAAGAAAATGCAAAGGAAGTTTTCATGGTCGAAATACTACTGTTATAAATAGTCAATATAGAACGAACGGATTTATTCTGAACAAGTTCAAGGAAAGTATCCAGATTATTATAGGCGTTGTCCCAAAAGTCTGTAGCATTTCCTAGATTAGAGGTATTGATGGTTTATAAAGCTGCAGTTTTCGGCCATATGGAGTGTTAAAAAAGCTACGTCGTAAATGACGAAGCATGGGGTTAGAATTGTTACAAATGTACGCAATATGAGGTGACGAGGTCACATTAGTTTATGCGAACTCCAAGATACTTATAACATTTAACAGAATCCAGAGGAATTTTATCAAGACAGGAAAGCGGTGTGGTAGAGTAAGTTCTCGAAACACGCATAATTTTGCACCTTTTTATATTTTGGGTCCATTAGCCATTTTTCACACCAGTTGGATATTGGGTGTGAGGCCCAACATTGCAGGCGCGAGCGCTGCAATACCTGTGACGTACATGGTTGGATCACGTGATCACTGCCCGCTCTGGTGGAGGAAAGCTGGTGGTTGGATGCTTTGTTTTTACCGACACTTCGCAGTGTTTTGATTTCTTTAACAACGTCGTTTTGCTCTTGTTTCACGTGTGAGGCTTTCTGCAGACTACACAATCTGGAAAGTTGAAGTAAAAAGTGACTGGTGGCATGACACAGTGCGCTACGTACGTAAAGGAACTGTCACGGTCGCTGGCTTTGCCACTGTTACATCTTTTTTCTTTGTTGTTTTGGTTTTTAATTCGAGCCTATGAAGTTAAAATGAGCACCGACCATGAATGATCACATAACAGCAAAACGTTTGAGTTTCCGCACGGGTGGAGCCTCGTTCACAACAAAAAATAAATGTGCAAACAGTTCCATTACCTATATTTGAAAACAAGACGTATGTCTGGACATGTGAGGGAAGTGCCACCATTACAATCAAGAATGTGCGCCGTTGTCTGAATTGTCAGAGTCAAGATATACCCCGGAAGTTCAGTTATTTCCTCTTTATTTTTCGTTAATTAAACACTATTCTGATCTATTTTGTGGCCAGTCGCTTCTGCGTGTTCGGCCAGCGCGTTCGACGAAACTTTCTCTCTTACATCATACATGTGCCGTTGCTGTTTTTGCGAAAGCTTAATTACTTCTCACGCCAAAGTAACCTAACTGCAATCTGTGCCACTCCCACCCTCCTACCCGGCTGTCTGTCTTCATGTGTGTACCCGATCACACTTGGGTTCCATGGGCCAGTAGCGTAGCCAAAAGGAGGCACACCAAGCCTGTGCCCCCCCTCCCCACCCAATTTGCCCCATGGTGCATAACGCACAAAATAACGGTCGACCACATCTGCCTGCCAGCGGCCCCATTATAATCAACGTGGCGGCCTCTCCAAAAAAAAAAATCCTGCCAATGCCCCTGCCGTCTGCGACTTTACCTCACGGGGGTCCTCGCTCATAGTTTATATATCTCTGAACATGGGAGCCTTCATGTGCACACTGCCTCCATAGGCGGCGTGCACATGAAGGCTCCCTAGTCGGAACGCGCCCATAGCCACTGTGTCTTTCTCTGAATGTTCTTTTGATCTACATGCGAAAATGTGGTCAGCTTCGAAAACTGATTCATCTTCTAAAAGCTGCAATAAAATACCACAGAGCTTATAAATGAAGCTGTAAAAATAGAAGAAAACTGCACACTGGCAATTTTACTGAAACATAAAATAGCTCTTTAGATCACGGTATGAAAGACCTCGCAGCATGCTCATTCAAGAGCGCAGAATGATACTAGTTGATCGCATTTTTTTATCACGATTTGCCCCTTGGCAGAAGCTATGGAACAGAACCAAACATTCGTGCTTCATTTACACTCATGTGCGAATCGATGGTGATCGAATGTGCAACGTGTGACCACCGTAGAAATTTAGCCCCTTAAATATTAGGATCGTGATGCAGAGAAAAGTTACAACTCTGAATAAGGCGCACGCGCGCGTAGTTCTCAAGTTTGCTCACAATCATAGCAGAAAGGTTGTGGCTGTAAGAATGCTGTACTGCTTCCCGAAACGCGGGGAATTCGCTTGCGTGGTGCTTCGTAGGTGTATATATGCGCTAAGCAAAATTGTAAACTTGCCCATGCTTGTCGTGTCAACCGCGGCCTGTCTTCAGATGCAAACCTACAATGAATGAAGTAGAGTGGTTGCACGCTTTTTTTGCAGCAAAGATAAGTTTCTTTACAGTTAATACTTATTTGATGCTTCAAGTCGACACAGAATTGCTCGTTAGCTTTTATATAACCACGTGGTTTTCTTTCGGTGGTCGTAACAGATGACGCCGGCAGTAGGGCCATAAGAGAAGCTCAATGCTTTTTCGGGCCAGTTATTTAGCACTTCGTAAAGTCAGGGAAGAAGCTCCAGCAGTACTTTATGGATTTAGTTCAGTGAAGTACCCCAAGAAAAATTGGCCCCGTATCTGCATGTTTTACTGCAAATCTTGTCGAAAGACGATAGTCTTGCGTCTGGAGAGAATGAACAGAACGTTTATTTGACCTTCTGCGTGAGGAAATCAGTGAATGGTTTCCTGGAGGCACTGCGCTGGAGTGCCTCGATGCGTGCAGTGGAGGCGAACGAGCGCATCGAGGCACGTCACACAACGTCTATTCAAACAGGTCGTGAAGGCTTGGACGAAACGCGGTTCAGAAGCTATTGCCAGCGACATCAGCGTGGAGAGTTATGGGAGCTGCGCTTGAAGCGTGACTATGTGTGAAGGGAACAAGCAATAATAGAGAAAAACCAAGCTTGATTCAAAGTCGAAGCAATAAATAGGTTTTACAAATGAAATTTCTTTTCCCCATCAATATTGTGTAGGTGTAATGAACAAATAATTTATGATGATTTTTATTATAACAAAAATACGTTTTTTCTAGCGCCGTCTGCCCACGCTAATTTTACTCAGTTCAGCCCTTGCACTGCATGGGTACACATGTCAAAACCCGCTCCTAATATTCGTCTGCGTCCACACACCCCCTCACGCAGTGTTGTAGTGTTCTGCGCTTGCTTGCGTTCTCTGTTGTGCGCGAATTGGTTAGCTGTGTTTTATCGTTGGTGAACGTCTTCAGTGCAGTGTCCAACGGGCAACGGAACGATGCGAATTGCATTTCGTGCCGAGTGCTTTCCTCAGTAGCTGCGGAAACGATGTGCTGTGCAAGGATGCAGTATAGCAACACACGCATGCCTAGTGATGCATGCCTTCTAGATAAGGAACATACACAATGGTTCAGAATGCACTGCTCTCTGGACTTTCATACGTCATTTTTCCTGCAGCCCGGTTTCCTTCTTGAGCATGCAGTGCCTACTATTCGCGTTATTGGTGAGCAGATTGTATAGTTATCACGCTACAGTTTGCATGTCTTCATTCGCATACGTAGTGGTTTTTATTGCAGTATACAATGCAAAAAAAGAAAAATAACACAGGGAGTGTCCTCAGATTTTTTGTTCCTATCAGCATTTTTTGAAGTGTAATAAACTTGAGTTATTGGGATCATTGAATAAAACTAAAATGTCATAATTTTGGCATGACTATTGGCGTCATTTTTTTCTGTTTTAATAGAAAATCGCAAGCATAGGAACCTACGTATGTGGGAAACAAAAAAAAAAGCCATGGGGCAGGTATGACATGTATACACTGGTATACACTGTTGGTCGCCTTGGTCCATCAGCGGAAGATGCCACGAAAGGTGACTAAAAGCTCAAAAAATAAGTTTCTTTGTAGAACCGAGGCAAAGTGGACATGTAACATAACTGTTCAGTCATAAGATCGCATTAGACTAGCTAGCGTTGACTTGAAGCGCACTAGTGAAAGACTCGCTCGCGATCACCTTAACGCGAATCATTAGCGATCAGGTGCCTATGAAAAGTAGTTTGAGATCAAATTTCGCACTAATACACACGAAATGACGTCATTTGTTAACCAGCTATTGCGTCACGTCCACTTTATTTTTTGTTCTACCGGAAGCGTTCCCTTTTCACAGAGATGGCGCTAATCCCCATGAGCAGCTGATCAGCCGCCATTTTCTGAACGTATGGGCTTCTATGGAGCCTTCGCTACCAGTCTATATATAGCTTGCGTCATACGTGAGACATGAGCGCTATCTGCCAGTTATCTTAGAAAACGAAGTGCTCGGCGTGCACTCCCGTCTTGGCGATGAAGTGTAGAACCCAAGCCGACGGGTAGGTGTCACCACCATGTCGCCTTAGCAAAGCGTTGGAAACGCTTGCCTTTTTGTGCAAGCGTTGCATTGTCAGTGCAGCGTGATGAACTCTATATAATCCTTATAATAACTGACGTATGTCTTTTGTAGTACAAAAAAAAATACATACAGAGTTCACATAAAAAACAGCGCCAAAAACGAGAGACAAGAAAAAGAAGGAGACAGACAGCGGCACTGAACTTACAACAAGATTTATTTGCCAGAACCGCACAATATATACTTGGGCAGCTTCTAACAAAAAAAGAAAATACAAAACAAACAATACAGAATCCACCCAACAACCACATAGTCATCTTCACAACGCACCATGAGCAGCACGTGTGCTAACGTGCCGAAGGAAATCTATTTCTTTTAATGATAGCGCAATCGAAGGCCTGCTGACACATGCACTGCCCAGCCTTTCTATTTCTGAAGCCTCATAAATTTCACGTATCAACTGGTCCCGATGCCGCCTGATGACGGTACAAAGCTGAAAATCAGGGACACAGCCGCAGTCTCGGCAATGAATGCCGAGATGGCCCGAAACTGTAGAGGAGACGTTGTGAGCGTGCTCTTTCAGCCGCTCATTTAAACACCTGCCTGTTTGGCCGATGTACTACTTGCCGCAAGACAAGTGGTACATCGATGTACCACTTGCCGCAAGACAAGTGGTTTTTTATGTGAATCATGTCGTACCAACTCGCCCAAGCAACCACGTTAGCTACATACAGAATATTGACGTTTTGTTATTGTGCCTCAGTTATACGCAATAATTGTTCTTTATCGACAATCCTACAGGTATGAACCTGGAAACTTGAGAAATATCGGTGGGCGCTGCGGATGGGTTTGGATTTTGACCGTTTCGAGTATTGTTTCGGCAGACAAACAGACAAGTCCACGGACAGACAGACAGACCGACAGACAGACAGACAGACAGACAGACAGACAGACAGACCAAAATTTTTGCGTCAAACTTGTCCCCAAGAAAGACTATCGTCATTAATAATAATTATAAAGGAAAGGTGATAGCGGCTGCGGGCTGCGCTCGGGAGGGCGGCGGAGCAATCCAACTATGCTCGTCACGGGGATGCTTCCGAATGGTGGCGCCACGGTATGTCCTTGTGCCTAGTAGTGTTAAGGTCTGACTGCAATATGTTAATATCATAATCGTTAGTAATTGTCAAAAAATAACACAGTTGCCAGCAATAAAATGAATGTTAGATGGTACAACTGATGACAGGTCATGAAATTCAATGAGGAACAACAGGGGCCAAAGACAGACCCTTGCGAAACGCCGGAATGAACTTCGCGAAAAAAAATTGTGACCACTTGCACTAACAAAATGTGATATGCTAGTGAAAAAGCATTCGATCCACATTAGTGGATTACCATAAATATTTATTCTGTGTAATTTGTAAAGTAGCAGCCTATGGCAAACCTTGTCAAGTGCTTTTGAAAAATCTAAAAAAAAAACACAGTCAGCATGAAAATATTTATTACGAATGTGATGTAAGTGATGAGTGAGTGATATTACCTGTGTTTCACACAAATACGTTTCACGGAAGCCGTGTGCTGACGAGAAGATTAGGTTTGTTTTTAAAAAGTTACTATGTTTGTATACATGCTCGAGCATCTTGAAAAAAAAAAAACAACGGAAGAAATGGGGTGATAATTCTTCGAAGAGTGTTTCTTAGCAGATTTACGGAGTGGGACAACTTTCTCGATTTTATATTGACAAGGAATAGTAGCAGTATATACTGACTGTTCGAAAATTTTAGTGTAATACTATGGAAGTGTAGCACTAGTACCTAGTAAAAATTTCGTGTTAATACCACCATAACCAAAAGATGGATCAATCCTAAATGATTCCATGAGAAGAACAACTTCAAGAGTTTCAATAATCACTGAGGAAATGGATGAATACTTGTGTAAAATCGCGCTTGGTAAATTATTATGGTGATCTGCGGAGAAGGTTTTGATAAAATATGTATTAAGGACAGCAGCGCAATGGTCCGCACTAATTTCGTTACCAGATGAGTCAATGTAGGAAATGTGGGTGTTTAATGGGGGGCTTATGATTCGCAGCATTTTTTGAAAATTAGCTTGTAACATAGACGGCAAACCTTTAGTAAGAAAGTTGTCTTTAGCAGATTTCAGTGCAGATATGGAGATACATGATGCAGATTTAGAGGCAGCCTAGCGCGAGTGCTTAGTGGGTAAACATCTTGCTGCACGATAAAGACAATTCATTCAGTTAGATAAGCGTTTGATGTGGACTAAAAAACACCAAGCCATAGAAAATTAAAAACAAGTGCAGCGTGCCTCCTAGCTGCACATTGTTCTTAGCAGTATATAACGCGTCAGAATATTTTTTAAGATCCGCCAAGCTGACTAGTTAACAAAAATTGCTTGATAAACTTTTTAAATACCAACTCCAGAAAAAAAAATCAATACCAATTGTGTAGCCCTTATTCAGAAATAACAAGTTACGGTGTAAAACTACGTATTTTAGTCTCCAAGCACACTAATCACCAAATGTTGCTGGATAAACTTTTTAAATACTAACGCTAGCCAAAAAACTCAATACAAAACGTCTAGCTCTTACTCAAAAATAACAATTTACGGTATAAAACTACGATTGTTAGTTTTGTTCCATGGTTTGTTTAAAACGCATGAAAAAAAATGCCACGTGATTGGCGCCTGACGCGTGGCGCTTTTAGTGCCCTCAAACGTAAGTGGAACCAACTAGCAAATGCTTCTTACGCACGAAGGTCGCTTGAGCAGGCTATGAGTGACTACGATGGACTTTAAGCGATGATCGAATGGTACCTTACCAAAAAAAAAAAAAAAGAAAGAAGTGAAGACATTGCACTGGCGGCTGCTATTTCTTCAAAGTTTATTGTCTTCGTTTCTTCTTTCTCTCCCTCCCCCTTTTTATTTTTTAATGTTACCTTCCAACCATCGCTTAATGTCCATCGTAGTCACCGATAGCCTGTTCAAGCAACCTTTGTGAGGGAGAAGCCTTCACTACTTCGTTCAACTTATATTTGAGGGCACTCAGAGCGCCGCGCATTAGGCGGCAATCACGTGGTATTTCTCGAATTTCACGCCTTTTAAACAAACAGAGGAAAAAATGAATCAGTCAGCGTCGTTATCTTACCGTGAATTGAATATCTTATTACTTCTGAATTAGGGCTACGAGTTTTGTATTTATTAAATTTTCAACAGTAAGAATTTGAAAAGTTCATTAGGCAAGTTATGTTAAATATTGTGCCCAGCGGCAAAAAAATATTCTGACCTGTTACATAGAGATAATAATCATAACATTATAGTTAGATATGCGTAGCGCTCAACTTTGTATGTTTTCTCGTAAGAGGTTTGTGCACCGACTGAAAACTTCTCTCTCTCTCTCTCTCTCTCTGTCTCTCTCTCTCTCTCTCTCTGTATATATATATATATATATTGCTACGAACAAACAAATATCTGTCTTAGTGGTGTTGAGAGCAAGTTTTGCATTCGGCCTACTTTCTGTTAAGGAGCAAGTATGAACGCACCGATATGCGTTTACAAACGCCCTCAATCGCGGTGCACCAAATGCCATCGTAGCAATCGAAAACGGTGCCTAGAAGCAGGGCGCAGAAAGGACAGCGGTCACGGCACATTGCGAATGGCCAGCGAAATGATGTTCCCATCTGCCGCGTGCAATTTTCTTCTCTCTTTTGTGCCTTTTGATCTTGGCTTTCGATCGCTGCATTCCATGTAGTTCTATCTTGTTGCTTTACCTAGTTGGGGAACACTAGTGCAAGTGCAGAGAAAGTTCACTTGGAGCGCTTTAAGTTTCGAACTCATTCTTCACTTAGAGTTGGAAAGCCGTGAAAGGCAGCAATCATATATACGACGGCACCCAAAGGGGTTAGTGAACGAGAGGTTAACTTGAAGTGACGAAAAGACGCTACTTCTCCAAAATGGGTGGTCGGCTGTTGGAAAGGGCCACACGGCGGGTTTTCGTTCGGTTATATGAAACAGCGCGGCACGTGCACGGGGTCGCCGGTCGACCACCGGCGCCTCTCGCACAGTGAGCACGGAAGAACCCGTAGACACGGGCGAGCGCTTTCAGGCGTACCGACAGAAGGCAGCGATGGATCTTCAATCTCGCATTCGCTGGCCTCAGCGGAACCCCCCAATCTGTTACCGTCCGCCAGCGTCGGTGCTGCCGGCGCACCGCCGCGCGGCATTAATCATGTCCAGGTACGAACGACCATTCGGTATGGGGGAAAAAAGGTGGCCTGCAGCCTTTGGCAAACAGAGACGCGAGGAAGGAGTTCCCCCTCCCTTCCCATGCCGCGCGTGCAACCCGTTCTCAGGTGACGCTCCCCAGCCGGACCCGTACGGGCCAAGTGGCCGGCTCTTCAGTCCAACAGCAGTGGCCAAGTGCTCCCCTTTGTGTACGGGCACTCGAAGAAGCCCCTGGCTTTTCCGGTGCCGTCGATAGTTCAGTCGCGCAAGCGAAGCGCCCTAGTGAACCCAGCAAGGAGCATCGTTCGCATTGCCTACTCTGCGCCTCCCCATTCCTCCCTTTACAGTCCTTACTGCACTGATCCAGGTTTTTTCACCCTGCCACTGCCGTCTCCCGCTTTTGCCGTTGCTTGTTTTGCTGTTGGGCGCTCCAGATCCTCAGTCCGGGCCTGCGCAGTAGACTGGCACGCGTTCCCGGCCGGCCAACTCATTGATCATCGACGCGGCGCGGCCGTTTTGTGTGCCATTTGCGGGCCTGTGCGCTAAAGCCATTGGTCGTTGTTCAGAATGAGTGGACGTAATATGCCGGCCGGCAATTGCTCGTGAGGATTGAGTGGCGTTTGTTTTCTTACGCGAGGCCTGCCACAAAGTCGTGAAGTACGCGCCTCCTTTCGCATACCGCATGCGCGCATTGTTATCTCCTGTTCGCGTGTGTTCGCATTCGTCGTGGAACGACACGTGGGCACGAAGTCCTTTCCCCTTTTTTTAGGGGAAGGGTACTTTGCGCGGCTATCGATTTGAGATTGCGCCTTGTTTGGCAACTCTTTCAGTGACCTCTACTTGCTGCGCACAGTACTCACGTCACGCGTAATAACGGCACTCGAAGCACAGGTTTGCGGCTTAGTTATGCTCAACGTCGCCAGGAGTTTTCATGAAGTTTTCTGGCAATATCCAAGTTTTATGTCTCAGTCCGTCAAAATAAACAATGTTTTCAATAGCAATGCTTTTCTTAGTCGAGCCTTTCATGTCCGGGAGCCGTCGTAGGTTGTGAACGGATATGTGTCACAATTTGTGGGTAAATCTCACTACGGACAAGTGTCACTTGTCCCGCCAGTTCCAAAACAGGCCAGTATACGCCCAATACTACTCCCGCCATACTTTACATCTGATTAACCCACTTCACGCCCACTCCATCCCACGAAATTCAACCCATTTCATTCGACTTCATTCAACTCCACTGCATTCAAATCAGAGACTTCATTCAATCCCAAAAAATATTTGGCAAAACAAAAGGCTACTTTGTGAGGCATTACCTTCGCTGCTACTTCAGTGTCCACCACACGGAGCTGGCTGAATATTTTTCGCCAATCAACATCAGACTCTTCCAAAAGATCTGGCGACAGTGATTATGACGAATGCTCGAGGTGCAGACGTAAATAAGCCTCGCAACAAATTTTACGTGGGACTCATTCATTGGTAGGACATGAGAAGATGAGGGACACCATAACCTACAAACTCTAGTGCATTTTAATGCAGACATACAATATTCAAGATTGCACTGACTCATAGGCGCGTAATATCAACGAGGCGAACACATGATCGAATGAAGAATATAAGAGGCAATGGAAATTATTGGGTTTTAATATTTTTATTGTAAGGATAGACACACACACACACACGCATATATAAATATATATATATATATATATATATATATATATATATATATATATATATAAATATATATATATATATATATATATATATATATATATATATATATATATATATATATATATATATATATATATATATATATATATATATATATATATATATATATATATTCAATATCGGAAGAAAATGTCTTAGTCACTCTGAAGTTTAGGTAACTTTTGCCTTAAAGCTTTCTTGAGAAACATGCTTTTAACGAAACGTCACTACTATAATGCCACTGTACATCTGCGGTGATTAATTTCGGCAGTGCTGCCACCAGGCGAGAATGTTGTAAACCGATGGCGCAAATATTCGCTGTATCTGCGTCATTGCTGGCGGCTATGAGGCAGTCTCGTTTTTGTTACCACTCATGCCATTTTTACTTCGTCTGTAATGCCGAGAAAGGTTATAAGCCTTTTAATGTAAGCTTTTCTAGACCAAAAAATATTTGTTTAATGATTTGGCAACACTTCCGTTCCAATTACCTCATTTCATAGCAGATTCAGCTTCATCTACCTCAGTGGTACAATGTTTACAATGCTCGGTTGCGGACCCGACGATATTCCGCTGCTACTACGGCAGTCAACTTTTAATGAAGCCCAGATGCTAGAGTGTACTACTGTGTGAGTCTATTACTACTACTACTGGCAAGTCTTTTACTGTTTGATGCCAGTGCACGTTGAACTACACCAGATGATGAAAATATTCAAAGCCCTCCCCTCTACGGCAACCCGCATGTATACATACCAAAATTTTGGCACGTGAACACGCAACTATTATTATTAGTATTATACAAAATAGCAGCTTGGTTCACCAGCAGTGCCGCGCAGCTTTGTGCTACAAAGTCTCTTTTACCGTTTGTTTTCGCAGTTTTAAAAAGAACTCTAAGTGTATCTGATAGAATCCTAACGAATGGCGAGTTCGAAGGTATAAAAAGACGTGGATCAGCTGGTAAACTGAGTGACAAAACAATTTAGCGTTTCTCTGAAAAATGACCTACACATGTAAGAATTACGCCAATAATTTGGGCGTTGGCATTATTGTGTAATGCGTTGCTATTTTGAATATATTTGAATATGATAGCATAGCGATCTTTCAAAGTACAATACAACAGCAGTTCAATATGATGTAGAGAGTAGAAAAACTTTGACAAAGTGTTGGCACCCCCAATTTTCGGTTCCATTTTTTATTTATTATTGCTGTTGTTGCAGAAAGTTGTCAAGCCACTCTGCTATACGTCTCCAGGACTTTGGTTGAATACTTTCAAAAGCGGTTCACGTTCATTCACGATAGCACAGCCGGCCGTCTGGCAAGTTCAGAAAGCTCTCTGAAAGGTTATATTGAGCTCAAATTTATGTATTCATTTCACTCCTCCCGTAGTGTTTTTGCAGGGATTCACTCTGCTACAAAGTGGAAGGCAGTTACTTCAGCATTTTCTTTGCCCCTTTCTTGCGTATAGTACATATTTTTAAATAATACTTATGGTGAGCGGAGCACGAAGAAGTGTTTACTTTGCGCGGTTTCATGACGAAAGACCCTTACGATTCTCTTAATGCTTCCTGGAGTAATTTATTTCAGCCAAAGAAACGTACGGTGCGGCGAAATGTTATTGCAGGTTGTCCGAGTAACAGCACTGATAGTTGGGTGAGTTGGTTTTGGTTCATTGTTTTGAACGGCACAAAAACGCACATAACACAGATGAAGAATCTGTGTCTGTGGGTTTTTTCATCTGTGTTCCGTATGTTTTTTGCACCATTTGTACCTATATCCGAGTAATGTATTGCAGAGATTTCATGACACTAATTTTTATGAAGCAAAGACAAGTGCAATGTGCAAACAACTTTTTTCATGTTCTCATTGTTTATTGAGTAAGGGCATACTTTTTTCTGTTTCGATATTATTTTCAATCTGACGTTAGCTGCACGTGACTGTTACGTCACCGGTAGGTGCACTCCGTTAACTATCAAGTATACCGTAATATCATCTGTAGTTTAACGTCTCAAAACCACGATAGGATTATGAGAGACGCCGTCGTGGAAGGCTCTAAAAATTCAAACCACCCTGGGGTTTTTCAAGGTACACCTGAATCTAGGCACACGGGCCTCAAACGTTTTCGCCTCCTTGGAAAATGCAGCCGCCCCAGCCGGCATTCGATGCTGCGACCACAGTCAACACCATAACACCGACATTCAAGCGGCATAGCGACTAGACCTCCACGGCGGGACAGGAAGTATACCATAGCTAACCAAGCAAGTCATCGCGAATGGATATCGTCGAATACAGCCTTTACTTCAATACGTACTCTTATCACTCGCCTACAAAAAATGTTTCCAAATAATCATAGCAATATAGGCTACCATATCAGCGTGCAGCCATGGCATTGCTCAAGACATTTGTTGGCAACTTAAAAGACACGCGGTGCGCGGGAACAAACGCCTCATTCGTTTGCGCTATGAATAGCTGCCGGGAGGTGTACATGACAAATATTTGACTGATTGGATTTACGTCTTTTCTTGCTTCTATTTTGCAATAACACTTGACGCGGAGTGTTCTTTCGTCATTTCTGCACGACCTTGTTGCAACTGACAAGGTGGCAAACTTTCAATCCTAGTGAGCCCCTTGGCGCATCGTATAAAGAATGCGGCTGTTGGTGTTTCACAGTCGGCGCGTCACCACCTTATGTCTGTGGCGCCATGCAGGGACGACGAGCGAACCTTACAAGTTTGTCATCGTTTTTGTTAGATTTTTGTTATAATTTTATATCCGCGTATTTTAACAATTTGTGAACCTATTTGATACTCGAGTTTTTAAGTCAGCTTGAATCTATCGCGAACGAAAGGATGACATAGAAAGCTTAACTAAGGAGCTTCTGTGTTTAGAGAAGTTATAGTTTGTGGTGGTCAATGATAGTTCGCGCCGACATGTTTAGCTTCATAGAGGCCTTTAACAATTATGGGCTGCATGTCAAAGACAGAGAGAGATAAAAGAGAAAAAAAGGCTGACAGTTCAACTATAGTTCCAGCATACGATTTGCGACCCTACACATAGGGGATGACGGGGAGGGGGGAGGGGGGAGTGCTGCGACGACCATTCACGCTCCCAAGGGGTAGCTTGCGCATGCCTATCTTCGCCACTGTAGTATATGTATTACACTATTCATTCTTGCTTCACCTATGGCGGCAGCATATCTAACCCCCCGGAAGCAGAAAATTGCAGCCGCCGTTGACATTTCACCTGCTAACAGGCTAGCGAAACGTAAATGCGCCTAGATAGATGAGCGTGATGTGGGCGAACATTGCCTAGAAGCCCTTCGTTGAGTGAAAAAAAGCTGGAAAGGAGCGAGATTTTTTTGTTGTTGTTAAGCGCAAAAGGACTTGGGAAGTTATGGCTTGCCTGAATTAAGAAAGCATAAGAATGGCAAACGGGAGGTAGGCAGGGAACACAAAACACGCCCTCCCTCTAAGGGCGCCTCATCGAAGAAGCTTTCATTATTCAAAATGCTGAAGGCTTCCTGGTGGACATTTCTTGGGCCAACTAAATGATGGCACACATTAATTCGAGGGCGGAGGACATGTTTGCCAAAGATAAGAAACATAGTAGTTGGCCATTAGAGCTACGATGAGAAAACATTTAATGAACTAAATTAATAGGACTGTATTGAAATTTACGTGCATGCTCTCTAGTTCAAAAAGAACTATGGCAGTCGATGAATAATCTGGGAAAAGGGCCTTTCAGGTCCCGTTACTCCCGTTTTTGTGAATTCCAAGACGGCGTTCTTTCCGTTTTGCCTTTTCTGTTGTTGTTTCTGCTTTGCTATCTTGTTACTAGTTCACTGGAAATATAAATACGAGTGTCATATTGGTTACATCTGATCTTCTTGTATGTCTCCCATCTGAATCTGGAATACCCATGGACACTGTATTTAAAATCTATGTGGTGATAGTACTGCAAAACGTCTTTGTCGATTGCTGAAATTTATATATTATGGTTTATTTCTTTGAAACATGTTGCACGCTACAAATTGTAACACGAAAGCTCGTAAAACATAAGGTATCAAAATTTGTTCCTTTGAGTATATCTGTTCTCAAAACTCCCTACATTGATTTGGTAAATAACAATACTGCCTTATTTAAAAAAGTTAACGAGAGCTAAGACACAAGAGTGCTATATAAAGTAAAGGGGTTGGTAATAAAAGTACTTGTATTGTAAATGTGAACGGGTCATTCCACGCCAACTGTCCCAACCTTGGCGCTCGACGATTTCCGATTTACTTAAAAAAAATCAGAATTATCTACCTGAAGCCAAAAGTGTTTCCCCAAAACATTTTTTGCGAAAAATGATTTCCATTACCACAAGTCTCATATATATATTTTTTTAAAAGCTCGAAACCATAGCTCGTAAAACACGTTGTCTAAAAATCTGTTTTCAAATTACGCCAAGACAAATTTTTGCTTTTAGAAATATAGTAGGCGTTTCATTTCCAATACGTTTTACGAGCTTTTGTGGATTTTTATGGTACCTGGAATAAGCAGAATCTGCTCCGCATTGGGGATTGTTTCATAGAAAGAAAACATTAGGAGAAATGTGATAATTAAGAATTGCATATTTTCAGAACGTTTTACTGACGACAAAATTAAATTCAGGGCAATACATTGTGAAATTAAGTTTACAGGTGGTGACAAAAATGGAAAATTGTTTATGTTTGCACATGTTTGGTCGTGAATTCTACACTGAGGTGGTCCTGCTAAAAATATGCTTAATAGAAGATTTAGTGACAGCCTTTATTGGCTACTCGCTCAGAAACTTTTATCAAATTAATTTTTGTTTTGTGTCAGAAAAATATTTTTGAATTTGTGTTACTACTCTCGGGGTTTGAACGTGTTTCTAGCTGTAACAATGTGTCCTAGCAGTAAGTACAAGGTGCGCGGACGTAGGGATCATCTCGACAACGTAATAAGCTTTTTTCCGTGCGTATTTATTTATTTACAAGCTAGTATAACCCTTAGTTAACGAAAAACGTGAGACCTACTAAACAGAATTTAGCCACATGCAGCTGTCTTGTAGCCTGCGTATATATATACTCACACCGAACCGGGAAGTGGTACCGATGTGTGCAACACACCACTACCTATATGCAAACATTTAGAAGTAGGAAGAGCACGATGAAGTAAAGGATCAATTAAAGTTAAAAAAAAAACAAAGATGTGCTGCTTGGCAGCTAATATGCAGTTATGCACCAACATATGGTCACTGGTGCAAAATGATGAATTATATACGATTATGGGGGTCGCAACTGTGACTTGTCTGTGATACAAAAGATGATTAATACATGTTTTGCACATATATATGCAAACATGTCTTGCATAAATATATCCTCAAGTCCATGCACCTTGTACTTACTGCTAGGACACATTGTTCATTGTTACAGCTAGAAACACGTCCAAACCTCGAGAGCGCTAACACAAATTAAAAGGTATTTTTCTGGCTTAAAACAAAAATCAATTTCATAAAACTTTCTGAGCGAGTAGCCAATGAAGGTTGCTACTAAATCGGCTATTGAGCATATTTCTAGTAGGATTACCTCAGCGTTGAATTCACGACCGAACAAGTGCAAAAATGAACATATCTGCAAATTAAATGCCACCTGTAATCTTTATTTCACAATGTATAGGCCTGAAGTTAATTTTGTCTACAGTAAAACATTCTGACAATATGCTATTTTAAACTATCACATTTCTCTTAATGTTGTCTTTCTATGAAATAATCCCCAATGTGGACCAGACTCTGCATATTCGAGGCAACATAAGAAATCCACAGAAGCGTAAAAGCTCGTAAAACTTATTTTAAATAAAACACCAACCGTAGTTCTAAAGGTAAACAATTCTCTTGACGTAATTTAAGAAAAAAACATTTTTTGACAACATGTTTTCCGAGCTATGGTTTCTAGACTTCCAAAAAATTCAAATAAGGCTTGCGGTACTGCAAAGTTTTTTAAAAAATGTTTTGGGGAAACACTTTTGGCTTCAGGTAGATAGTTTTGAATTTTTTTCAAGTAAATTCGAGATGGTCGAGTGCCAAGGTTGGGACAGTTGGTGTGGAATGACCCCCCCCCCCCCCCCAAAAAAAAAGCAGACGAAAAGATAACTTTTGTTCATTTCGTCTTTTTTTTTGTTTCTTCACATTTGCGTTACTAAAAACATCCTCAATACGTTTTATGGCGTTTTTGGCTCTAAGTTATCAATAATATTGCGCTTAACAAAAAAAATGAGCTCTTAAAATTACACTTTCCTTCATTTAAAGAACAAAGGTTAAAATGAGATAACCAAAATTTCGACAATTTTCCGTTCTTAATATTTGTATCTTGTGACAGCCTCATTATTCTTTTGGAGTGATTCAGCACCAATTAGAAAATCTTTCTTAACTGTAGTTTGTGTCATACCATCGAATGTTTCTTAAGTGCTACGACTTCGCGAACGTAAGTCAAGTATTCTTCGCCTCTTGCTGCGTAAGATGTGCGCAAACGCTTTTCAAGTGACGCCACTGTCTTAATAATTTAAAAACCACGATTGTTGAGGACTTAGGTCACTAAACCAGACTTTATAATTTGAGATGAACATCTCAAAGGGGCTGAGCAGCACAAGGTACTTTAGATATTTCTAGAGTGGTGACTGCGCCCAGGGTCTGTAGCGCATCCTCACCTCCTCTCCGTCCCTGGAGACTTCTTTGCCATTATTCGGAACCACGGAGAAAGAAAACTTCTTTCTCCGTGATTCTTAACACGTTTTTAATATCACGGTGTCCGAGCTGGGTACGATGCACAATACGCACCATCCGATGCCATGTCCGCTATTCAGCAAGGACACGGGGAGTCCGTTTTCAACCTGCATGTTTGGTGTGCACTCGCTGTGACCACTGTGTTGCCGAGATAAAATTTAAAAGCACAATCAGTGTCTATTAGGGCCACTACATCTCGCCATACACGCCGTCCGTTCTCCTTCATTACGCTACAAAGCGAAGCTGTGGACACGGCTGCAAAATTTCACCGTTTCATCGCAAACACTCACGAATGAAGTTTCAAGGTGAAAATTGCCCGGTGTGCGATAAAATGTACATAATCACAATTTAAGTGAAAGAAACAAATAAGACGAATGTCCCCATCGTCATCGACAGTTACAGATGAGTGCACAGCAGGGTTCAACTTAAAACGTTTAGCACTGTGTTTTGCAAGTATTTCTTCCAATTGGAATGACACACCACTTCCCAGTTCTCTCTCGCTGAGCCTGTTGCCATGAAACTGCACTAAAAAAAATGTGTATCTGATTGATTGGCTCAGCAGAGTAGCGGTATTTCCTAGAAGCAACTATATGCGCTCATTGTTGTTTGTGAGTAACCGTTTTTCAATTTGTTTTTTCTTGCTGCTGCACTCCTAGAAATGCAGCAGCTGATGTAATGCGAGCCTCAACCTCTCCACATCAAAGCAGAACAGAACTGACATTTCTCGATAATAATAATCATAATATATATATATATATATATATATATATATATATATATATATATATATATATATATATATATATATATATATATATATATATATATATATATATATATATATATTCCTTGTTCTTAACGAGCCAAACCTATATACTATATGACTGGGAGGAACGCAATTGAGGGGGGGGGGGGGTCTCCGCATTAATTCTGACTGGCAGGCATTTTTGAACACGTTACCAATTATATGTACTTGAGTATATTAGCTGTTGAGACCGAGTTGATTACTTTTTTAATCTCTTCTTTCTTCATTCTTCCCTTACCTATATTTTTTAATTTCACTACCCATCCCCGTGCCGACCTCTTGAGGTGTCATCGTAAGGATAGACAGTTACGGGCGGCACTTTTCTCTTCCTTTCCTTCACATAGTCACATAGTAGTTGCATTTTGCCCCCATAAAAATTATGGCCCCTGAATGCTGGTAATAGAATCAACGTCGTCGAGCCTAGCTTTGCTCTCTATGTATACCTGCTAAGCCACTATAGCAGCGCATAGTTCGTTTTTTCACTTCGTCTTTTGACATACTGTAGAGTATGGCCAGATCATTGTTGCTGCCCTAGCGATTTCATCGCTTTCATTTACTGCTACAATGCGATAAAGGTCTGTAGCGGCTAAGCCTGTTGAGCCGCGTGCACATCAGTGAATCGGCACAGAAATATTGAAGTGTTACTTGATTCAGCGCGCACAGATCGTAGGAGGTGGAATTTTTATTGGCGATATTTATTGACCCAGCTTTCCAGCTTTCTATTTCGTCACCTTTATGTTAAAGTTCAGTTATCAGGAAAATAAAAAGCTGACTCTTGCGAGAGAGATCAAGTCATGTAACTTACTAGAAATCTGCCTTACAAATCAACTCGTTGCATCGTTTTCACTTTTTTATGCGCAAGGCTTCCGGCTGAAACTAAAGTTAGCGAAAACTGGAGGCTGAATAATTGATAGCGACTATACAAAAGCAAGAACAAATTAAGCCAAGAAAAGCAAAACAGATATTTATGGGTCTTTTTGTTTGCAAAGTAACTGAATATTTGTATTACGTTTCCGACTACCTAAATGTGCGAAACAAAGAAAATCAGAAATGGAAGTGGAAGATGTGGTGCACAGAGCACAAGGCGGAATATATTACACAACCCTGATGTTGCCTGTTGAGTAAGTTGAATAAGACTTGTATTTGTTAACGTGCTAGCAGCATGCATGTTGCAAAATTTGACTGTCAAACAGACTCATATCAGTGAACTGCCACACAAGCAATAAAATATTCAAATTATATTAGCAAACTAAAGAGGGAAACATATAACCTAAGTGGTCACTTACTACTCACAGAAGGCACATGGGTAGGTGTATAGTTTATTGCTCGGATAAGTGATCTGGATATGTGATGAATGACCCTTTTATCGCGCAAGAAACAATATATAAGAGTGGTGTTCACATATGTCTGGCTCATAAAACATCGGTGAATAAAAAAATGTGCACGTTTTTGCGGAGTCTTTTTTTTTTGACGTAGTCTTGAACGTAACTACCGACGCCGGGTTCTTTATGTGGTGCTAAGCAACTGCCGGGTAATAAGTCATCCGGTTTCTGCTTTATTGTTCGCTTGTTTATTTGTTTGTTTTGTTTTACTATCAGTGGTGCACATGTTTTATCAGGAGTCACATTAGGTATTTCACCGAATAGCTCCAACGGCTTCGCAAAAAGTGGTGCCTTACCAGCTCAAGTTTTTGGCCATTCGGGTCCGCTTCAGCACTGTGCAGTATAAAGACAAACTTATAATAAACGGAAGCGGATGTTGCTAAAATTATAACAGCTGAGATGTTACGTGCAAAAACCACGATGTGATTATAACGCATGCCTTAACGCAGCACACCGGAAATTCTAACCGTATGGAATTCTTCAACGTACACTGACATCAGACAATACACGGCTATCTAGAATTTCTCCTCCAGCAGAATGTGACTGACGACGCGACCGATATTGGACTCAAAACCTCCGGGTGAGCAACCGAGCACTATAACCAGTAGCTACGCGGTGAACAACTGCGCTAAAATAGCGCACAAAAAAAAACTTTGCTTTTACTCAACACCACAATGCATGAGAACAACTCACGATTATTTGGTTTTGCTTTTAGAGCCCATACCACACATATACAACTGTGGCGAGTGGAAACCCTCTACTATATATATGCGCTTTCTCCTGCTGTGACTGCCCCGCCGCGGTGGTCTAGTGGCTAAGGTACTCGGCTGCTGACCCACAGGGCGCGGGTTCGAATCCCGGCTGCGGCGGCTGCATTTCCGATGGAGGCGGAAATGTTGTAGGCCCGTGTACTCAGATTTGGGTGCACGTTAAAGAACCCCAGGTGGTCTAAATTTCCGGAGCCCTCCACTACGGCGTCTCTCATAATCATATAGTGGTTTTGGGACGTTAAACCCCACATATCAATCAATCAATCCTGCTGTGACTGCCAGGAGTTTCTGTATAGATACCCACAATAGTGATCGCTTGATTTAAATAAGGGCGGCCTTGTGAAACTCCACTTCGTACTGAGTTGTAAGAATCGCGTTAGTTATTTTATACAGCGAGAATACGCGTAACTAGTAGAGAAAGCATACATTTGTTTGTCAACATTGTCTCCAGGGTGTACTCTACATTTGGTTGAATGCACGTTTGTCAGTGCATAATTAACGCTACTCGTTAATTTCCCGATGTATACTTGACTTCAGCACATGACATTCTATATTATCGACATACGCGCTATTCGGGCGCGTGATGATTGCTAAAACGTTGCCTAAATTATGCAAATAAGTAAACAAAAAAAAACACGACCAGCAAATGGGAAATTCTGCAAGCGACTCGCTCAAACGTGAAGCCCAAATTCGCTTAGATAAGAATAACTGGCTCAGTATGTGACCCTAAAATAGTGAAAGGAATAGAGGCGTTTGAAACTTTGAAGTGTGGAGGGAAAGGCGCTGTACGTGCACGAGTTAGCTATAGACACGTTGCGACACATTGGCCAGCCGAAACATCCACCTCAAACTGGTACAGATATTCACATGCGTGGTGAGTGCTTCGACACAGGTGTCTATGCGCATCATTAGGCGCACAAACTCGAGCTTTCGCCAACTGGTGAGCATACATACGTGTGGTGTCTCCTTCTTCGTCGACAGTTATTTTCATGGAGAAAGCTGCGCGTGTCTTAAATACAGATGTGCCAGACGGAGAAACTAGAACACTGATGACGATAACATTTTACAGTGAAAGCTGCTATGCGATCACAACAAAATGTGCCCGCTGCCGCCACTAGTGTCTGTAATCACTATCGCGCAAAATAAAATAAAAAAGTGCCGCCATACTCACGAAGTGAATGATGATGAGTGGGCGAAGCTCTGAAGGAAAACCTGGTAAACCATGAATCTTCCATACATTTTGCCCACTCGATTTTATTACAATGCTCCCCCCTAGCGTACGTCGCTACACTAAATCGAAAGATTGCTTTCCACCAATGACACCTGCCATATGTGACATCACTCCTATTTTATAACAACTCGCATCTTTCATCATCAACTACAAGTGCCGCCGTCTAGTTTATAACATCTTGCATCTTTTCATCATCAAATACAAGTACCACCATCTAGTGAACACTGCAAGAACTAAACGAGATGTGGCTACATACTAGGGACGCTACCGCCATCTAGTGAACACTGCAAGAACTAAACGAGAGGTGGCTACATACAGGGGACGCACAGCCCACGCCCTAAGGAGCTTCGCCCCTAAAAAATATTCAGAATAGAACGCGGCTTTAACCTGGGACCTCTGCGCGGCAGCCCAGTATTCTACCATGGAGCCATGCCGGCGCTGAAAACTTCTGTGCACGAAAGCCTTAAACAAGCGTTTTGTTTAGAGGGAACCACCTTAAAATACGTATATTACGTGGTAGAAGAGTAAGATAACTACCAGGCGTCATGGAATGCAAATTGTGTAATCAGGAGTCACAGATTATCAATTGTGTAACGAGTGGGTCGTTGAATGCTTCCAACCCATTAAAACGGGCTTAGTCATTATTCTCCGTCACCAGCCACTGAATGAATTAATAAAGTAGCGGATACCTTGCGAGAATATATCTGTATTATTAGCCCCATCAAAATTTGCAGTGGGTTCTGAAAATGGCACTCTTCCCGTCTTCGCTCTGACTGTCCTGCGCTTTCAGCGCAGGCCTGGCGCTTTTTCATCCATTCCATAAACACCGACAACAATGACAACAGAAGAACAAAAAGGGACAACGAGAAAATGTTACGTGCACTTTTGTAGCTCTGCTAAAAGAAAAGCTGGTGGTAAATGATCTACCCAGACACAAGCTAACACTAATTCTTAACCGCTAAGCCAGAGCAGTGTACAGGAAAGAGTAGACTGAATGGCACGCGTGACAAGCGTTCATTGTGAAGAGGGCACAGTATTGAACAGGTCCTTCAGCTGTGGAGGGCCGATTCATGCTGACTGATAGTGAAATAATAACAGGATAGACTTGTTTCTGCATTCAATAAAGATGGTTAGGGCCATCAATAAGAGAGAGTATAAGTGCAGTGTCTGTGGCTCGATGCTACAACCTTTAAGTCACCGGTATTAACACAGAGTGTTCAGATGATGCACCAATTCTTCAATGACAAAAAGAAAAGATACGTCTGACCTGTTTGGAAGACAGCAAAGTCAGAGCGCAAGCTGGAGCATTGCCCTTCATGAAGTGCTTTGTAAACTCCCTCCGCATGCCTAGTGCAAGTACATGGCGAAGTTTCATGTTGTAGTGAACTACCCACTACACGTCTGCAAGACAATGTATGCATCTAACATAGCTTCACGATTTCTAGAGGCTGTGGCTGGTCATAATGATCGTGATGAAATATGGATGATCTTTTAGGATGAATAGTGGAAAAAGATGAAGTTGAGCAGCTTTCGACCGCCCACTTGTTACGCATTTCACGTGCTGGCACACCTCCAGGCCAAACTGTACGCTTCTGCCGCGCAAATTTACAGCTGTCAATATGACGTCTCCCCATACATTACGCCCGCATAGGGTCGTCTTCAGAAAAAATTTTAAACACTGGCGTGCCTTTGAGGTAGAATACTACTTCACTGCTACGCAGAATGCCTGAGTGCATGGCGTGCACCATGAACGCCTAAGGGCCAGTGAGCGATTAATTTTCAGCAACGTACCATGAAAGCGCGCAGCGCATCTCGTATACGCTACGCGAACTGTTCAAGACTTCGCGGGCGTATAGTATTATGTTACTCCACCACTCTAGTGCTGAAGAGACTAACTTCTAGCGCCATAGTGACATTCAAAAGTGTTCAACATGAATGTTTTCCAGCGAAAATATTTAGGCTGTGGATTTTCCGGAACGTCTTCACTCGGTATTTCTCATGTTCATCCAGTGTTCATCCGCTGAGTAGGATCAAGTCGTTTGTATCTAAGGCTTCCCTGGACTAGCAAACTCGTGTCAGGAGGCATGGATACTTTTCTACGGAACACTGCGCGTACTTCGTTTGAATGGATTGCCGCACATTTCACAACAAATCCTCACGGCGCTTCCTTTTGTGCACTGTTTTCCATTGCTGCAGCATTCTTTCTCTGGTAGAGCGTGCCAAATCTAAAACGCGGAACGTGCAATTCCTTTCATTCGCCTTCGCCAAGCCGTGGGTTCATGGCATACTCTCTCGCTGGTCCTTTAATTTCTCGCCTAATCACCCTACTTCCAAGCTCTGCGGTCCCTCTCGCTTTGTAAATGTCTTCGTTGTTGTCAGAGAGTCCAAGAAAGTTTCATTCTAAATTCGCACCCCCCAAAGGCTCTTCGTATCGAGGCCCCTCGTTCGAACAAATTCACGGGTCGCAAGCACACTGTCACGTCTTCAACGTGGGTCACGGGACTGAACGCAGACGGTGTGTGTTTCTCTTCTCTTTTAGCCTCGTCGCCTATACCCTGGCCGGGAGCCTGGGGGCACGTGTGCTACGGTGCGGAACAAGAGTTCGAGGAGACGGCGCGCTTGCGCCGTTGGGGCTCGGCCGAGCGGAGAAGTGAAAATGGTTTCCGGCTTCAACAAGCAAAAAAGAAAAAAAAGAAAAGGAAGCATAGCGAGCCGGCTCGCCGACGCTACGGGATCATCGCTCACACTTAACGGGCGAAACGCACACGCGCAGGGTCGCGTTGGCGACAAGGTTCTAACGGCAAAGCGCCGTTGTGCCAATGTACGACGAAAAGCTGGGCAACATAGGAGGAAGCGAGAGCTCGACAGCACTTTCTTTTTTTACACATTTGTGGTACTCGGTCTCGACTCTACGATTTCCTTCTATTTCGCAAACATTCTTTTGCCACATGAATGTGGCAGATTGCTTGATGAAAGCTGGGGTATAGGAGATTTTGAAGCCATTACGACGGACCAAAAAAGACATTTTCTTCTCGAAAACTTCGTTATGACAGCGCGACAATGTGAAGTTAGTACCGGTAGGCAAAGGTGATCTTGAAAAAAAATACGGTTCTTAGAACAGCGTGTGCTAGAAAGAAGGGGGCAGAGCTTGCTATCGAACGTTCATCTGCAGATGAACGTCATCAGCAGAGTTCACGGGAAATGTTCAGAAGCAGCACCTAGTGTAGTTTAACACTTTATTTCAGCTTACATTGAGGCGCCTAAGGAAACTTCGGATTTACTCGTTGTACTCCCACCCAAAAGAATGATTGTCGTCTGGGCAGCCTTATCGTGCACCAATCTCATTTCACGGCTCGACTAAACGAGAAAGGTGAAACGAATACGGTCTCGCCTTCACACTTCGTAGCACTCTAATGTAACATTCGCTATCGTATTGCAAAAGCCTGCATTGTGGGAAATTCGTGGCGCGATGCCAATGAGGCAACGAAATTTATCGAAATAAGTATGCTGAAAAAAAGCGAAAGAAAGGACTTGAGCTTCATTTATATCTAAAAGGTTCCGACTTAAATGTATACGATGCATTGTTTGATCACGAAAAGACAGGAAGACATCGTGCCCTGCAGTGAGTTCCCTATACAGGTTAAATACTTCGGCTTCGCCCTATAACTGTGGATAACTTGAATATGCTGTGGATTTTTTCAGGTCAATCTCATGCTCCTTGTCGACGAAGTGTGGACTAGAAGCTGTGTGACATTGACAATTTGCATGAAAGTGGCAATCAGTCTTATCATTCGATTGTGATCAGTACCAGTAAAGTGAAAACCAATTTTCGCCATTTTACCTGCAACAAATAGGATATTTTTCAGTTACGTTTTAAAAGATCTGAGCTGTTATTATTGCTGGTAAATTAGTTAGCATACACTTGTTAGTCGGTGTACTTATCTGACATACCATTCAGGTAGCCGATGCTACTGAAAAAAGTGCATTGACTAACTTCAGACTGAGGTTCACGATAAGATATGAACAATAACTTACCATTAGTGGACGGACAATGGACGCCTCGCATAATCAGCGGTATTCATGGTGCGACCACGGGCTGAACTTTAAAGGCTACGCACTTTAATTTTGCACGTTCATGTCCCCGTGTAGGTAAGAAACCATGCACGCACACAACATGCGCATACGTGCGTGGTACAGCTAACAATTTTGTAGCATTCGTATCTAAGCACTGATAATTTACTATTAGGAACTCCATCTCAGCAATGGCTAGCTATCCATAATTTATTTCAATATGAAATTCACATTTGCAAGTATTCGTTTCCAACTAGTCAAACTTCAACACTCTTTGACATTACTGGTTTCACTCGCGTAGTCGCCTCCTCCTGACAAAAAAATCCACAACCTCCCAATAAAGGGAACCGTGAGTATAGCATGCGAAACCGCGCATGGGTTGATTTAAAGTTCCGTTCATCTCATTCAAGTTGCCTGTTAACGCTTTCTTGCAAGTGGAGCACTCCATGAATTCACTGTAGTTTCTGTTGCTCTTACTCTTTCCGAACCCTAGTTGGATCACACCACGCGAGAGCATGCGAGTTCATCGCGCATTCCGGGAATCTGGTTCCCCAACGCCATCACGTGACTGCTGAGAGACTGTAAAGGGAGGGGCCGCAGCCTCTCACACAGCCACGTACGCAAGCCCACACGCGCTGGCGCGTTCGCGCCAGCGTTTTCTGGAGGAGAGAGAGAGGACGTGCATGCGCAGTGAAGGTGGTTACGCCGCACACCGGATTTAACTGCGCCACAAGCTGCTTCACGTCTACACCAAAGTGGAAACTTAGCGTTTCGCATTGATCTCATTTTGCAGCTAAGCACGCTAACGCTGCTAGACATTGTACAACCCTGACATGATTTAACACTCAGTACGACAGTTACTCTCTGAAATATAGGCTTTTAAACTTAAATTTTTTTGTGTGTGTCCGTCGTCCACGTCTTCGAAATTGCGGAGGAGCATATAGTGGATGCATATTCACCTTTTGACGTGCCCCTTTATGTAGCTCAATGGAAAGCGCCCGAGTATTCTTACTGAACTCTTCCCCCTTTTGAACATAATTTTTCAAACCTCATGCACTTTGAACTCTCACTGGAAAGGGAGGATTTTTTTTCGGGCAACAACATGCCCGCCCACCCTGATGAATGATGTAATGGGTTCCGTCTTGAAAGGACTTTCGAGCTGAAAAAACTTGTATCGAAGAAAAGAACAGAAAAAGAACTCATTAGAAAGCACTCGACAGCTCATATGATTGCAGTCATGTCCTTGTTCGTAATAAAGGAGAGGCGAAAGAGCCAGAGTGCTAAAAGACTCATCCTCGCAGGAACAAAAAGAAAAACAAGAAAGAGAGACAGAAACAAAACAACAACTCTTCCGCCTTTCAATTGACTTTAGTCACCTCAGATTTTAATTGCGCGTACTTCTGGCAAAAAAAAAGGAAGCGCAACGCTGCTTCAAACTCCACTTCAATTGCAATTCAAAGATCAACGAAAAAAAAAACTCCTCCGCCGGCACCATCGGTACCCTGGAGACGCATTTGTCGCCCAGCATTCAACGACGCAAACTGTCGACCGACAACACCAATAGGGAAGGACGCGCTGTGTAGGACATAAAGGTACAGTGGGCGCAGAATGAGTAAAGAGAGAGAGAGAACGAAAAAAAAAGAAGTGGCGTGGCAACGAATATGAAGGAAGCGACAGATGCCACAAACTCTGGAGGCTCTTGTTTCTCCTTTCGGCGTATATGTACCGTGTCGAGGGCGACAAACGATTCCCGGCCGGCCAGATGAATTATTCACGATACGGCCGAGAATGACAAGGAAAAAGAAGGAGAGAAAGCAATGATGCTGGAAGGAGAAGCCAATTGCGTGTAGTGGTTACTGCGTGGGAACTCTGAAAGCCACCTCTGCTCGTCACTCGTCTCCGTTGGAGCTTCCCGCGAATTGCCATGCATGTTACATGCGAGAGAGTCACCCCGGAATAAGCCCCCCACGCGCTGGCTGCTTGGCCTTTCGATCTCATTCGGTTCCCTGAAACCAGTGACAAGGTTGAAATTAGTCGTACAACGTGCATAATTGTGACACTGGTGCCGCGTCGCTTTTTGTTTCTTCACCTTATGACCCAGTCCGCGTCGATCGCGTGGGAGCAATCGGCTATGAGTTAAAGCGTAGGTAGTGGCTGATTGACAATTCATAAGGTATAAGTGCATACCTATACGCTTTCATGTTTACTTTCGGGGGTTCATCTTCACACGTCGGTCCACAACACGAGTACTGTGAACCATTTTCTTTTGGAATAAACTTGCCCTTCGCGTTGAAAGACGTTGTTCTGCTAAAGTCGCAGGTCCAATTGTTCTTGCCCTTTCCCTGTGGAGACACAATTTCAGTGGACTATAAATGCGTAAATACTAGTTTAATAGAGTTACGTTCTCGGTAAAATACTCCATCTTTGCCGGGTGTTCAAAAAAAAAAAAAACAAACAAGGTAAACGCGATATTTTTTCTCGGCCTTTAAAATTATTTTTATGTAATGCCAGACTTCTTCCAACGACTGGAGAGAATCTTTACGCCAAAAGTTGTAGTAACTATAATAATAATTGTTTCAATCAGTCAGACGTGTGGTAGTGTCATATGAAAAAAAAAATTGAGTTGTTTCTGCGAGGAGCCTGTTGATGCATTGAAATTTTCAAAAAAGGGGCCTCTAGCAATCATTGCACAGTAAGGCGAATTCACTGAACTGACCGGTAAAAACGTGATGAAATGCCGATTAGCGCAACTTGCGGACCACCACTATGACGTCACAATTCCGGATGATGGTTGCAGCGATGTTAGCGCATTTGTATTCTTTGACCTACGGGTGCGACGCGTGCTGTAATCGCGAATGCCGCCAGCACACTGATTAAACGTTGTAGATCGATGGTTCATATAATGGTGGTATCTCATTCCGGATTTCTCCATGAGTATGGCAGTAGCGCATCTCTTCGGTTTGGTTTTATTCACGGGATTAATCCATCTGAAAATAATACTAGTGATCACTTTTTTAAAATCTCGAGTAGCAATGAATTTTTTAGAAAAAAAGCTAACATTCTTTCATTTGTCCCAATGCAACTGAAAAAATAATTCACAAAATTCTTTTAGTCACTGTCGCAGCTCAGCTGTTTTGTCAGCTTAGAATGTCTGCGGATGCAGAATAAATATTTTAAACGCAGTGACCAAATATTTCACTACAATCTTTGTACGAAAATTGTGAGAATAAATTACCTAATAAAAATATATAAAGAAGTCTAAAATTGTCGTTTTCACCTGCCCAGGTATTGCTGAAAAATATCTACAAAGCTTTCGCTTTCTTTTTTTTCTTTTTTTTCTTTTCTAGTATATATGGTGGCTCAGAAAAAAAGTTGACACTTCATAAGAAGTGTCCAGGCATAGAAATGATATATTTGCAATAAAGGGCTACTTTATTGGTACACTAGACAGACTGGAAAAACTACAAAATAGAAACTTGCCTGGAGACACCCCCCTGAGGTTTCCGGGCCAATTTGCCGAAACCCCTAAGACAAAAGGCCTACTTATTTATTGTTAAAAACTACATTGTATAATAAAACCAGATAAGAATCAAACTTTTCAATTTTAAGAGCTCTGACGCACGCATGAACGTAGCATGCTGGCTAATTTTTTTTTTTATTCGCAAAAGGAGTTTGGAAAGGCATCTGGTAACATTTACTCTAACCGGCCTCGCTTGGTACAACGCAAGTCGCAATTTTTTCTAGTATATCTTTCACCACTACTTTTTGACAGTATCTTATGACTTCTTAGAATTACGCGCGAACTTTGATTCTTTTACTCATTCTTGCGACCACACATTTTTTACGCTGCCATCGGTTACCTGTAAATTCTTTTCTTTTCATTTATTCTTTTGTGTTATTTTCTCTCTGCGCCCACGTTCAATTCATTTGCCGCCAGTGTGTCTACTTTATTTTCATAATATTTATGCACAAGTCCACTGTTCTCTGTACTTTCAATACATGAAAATAATTATCTGTATTAGATCCAACTGGTAGTTTTCGTTTTAGGAGCAATGCTTCTTTATTGCGCCTTTTCAATAAAATTGAATTTAAAAAATTGAAACTGCCGTGTCGCTGTTCAGTCTGCCAAGCATTAATGAGGTTATAAACCAGGGAGAAAATGATGTGATCTTGATGTTCTCCAAGCGTCTTTCTGGTAACTCACCAGGAAAACGACTACGGCGTTGTAGTCGCTGTGCCACGATGAATAATAATAAAGAGCGAAAATAAAGACAATGTCGACCGTTAAAAATTATTACCCCAGCATATGCACTTGGTAGATACCGTACAACTTTTTCGCAATCTTTTACGAGGTGTCAAGCCTAAAGACTTATAGCTCTGTCACTGTGCCTCTGCATTGATGAGCACGACATTATGGGCGTGCTTCCGTCTGCGTCAGCGGTCTTCTGATAGCAATTAAAATGAATAATAGAAATGTTGCTTTCCGTTGCAAAACCGCGCTATATTTATTGTGGCTTTTCCTTCTCCCTTTCTACCCACGTGGTTCTTCAGCTAAAACATTGGTCCGCACGTGTCTTACAGTGAAGTGATGTAACTGCATTGTAGTATCCTTACAGACCACAGAGCCATTCAGTAACGCCTGCTCTTGTTTCGTCAGAATGATGATCATTTCAAAACGGTGTGCGCTTAGACAGACGATTGCGAATATTCTCCTTGTTTTGGTGCACAGAGAAAAAAAGTCCTCTAAACAACTAACTCCCTGGAGGAATGGATGGATATGGCTGTACCCTTTAGATCGGGCGATGGCTAGCGCCACCAAGCTGTAATACCTAATGAACCAAAAACTATATTTAATTTTTTCCCCTAAAAAGTGAGTTTGAGGATTCGTACTTTGCAGTGAAGAGTTTAATTTTCACTCGTGCCTTGACTTTAGCCACCAATCAGATAACCTCCTTCTAGTTAAGTCTACCCGCTTAACGTTGACAACGTCCACCTCGTCCCTTGCAACGTCCCTTGCAACGTCGACAAGTGCCACCTCGCGGCGAAAGAGAATTGTGCCAGTCTCGGCTCCAGCAGACATCAGTGCTAATTGCCTTATTGTAGCCAGTTTTTGATCTTTTTATTATTTGAAGTTGCATTCCCCCATAATGTAGAGTGCACAAGGTCCGTTATTATGCAATAAGCCTTGCTCTATCAGACCTAATAGTTTTCTCTCTCTATGTGCCTAAAATCTGTCCTATAGAACCGTAAGCGATAAATTAATAACCACCTATGTTGCTGCACACTGCAACATGACTCATAATAGCCAACTGCAAATTACACTATAATATGAATTTTAAGTGAGGCGTCGTTATGCACAGCTTCAGTACAAATAAAGCATTTGTATAATACACTCCTTTATATATCCTGCAAGTACGTTCAGCGAGTGCTTTAACACCACCTGAGAAATGAAGAGAAGGAGAAAAGTCGGAGATTCAAGCTTTAGTTACGCAGTTAAAATTCTTACAACAAATAAATAAGCGCAAACCGTTCGTTTATTATCTATACTGAAAATGGTATTTTAATACCAACAGCGTTCGAAAGCAACTGTTGGGAATAAATGTCACGAAACCAAGGTATGGTTATTAGAGCACCGTAGTGACGAATTTCGAAAATGTTGGTCACCTGAGGTTTGTGAGCGTGCACCTAAATCTAAACAAGCCCCGCCGAGGTGGTCTAGTGAATAAGGTACTCGGAGGCTTGCTCGCAGGTCGCGGGATCGAATCCCGGCTGCGGCGGCTGCATTTCCGATGGAGGCGGAAATGTTGTAGGCCCGTGTGCTCAGATTTGGGTGCACGTTAAAGAACCCCAGATGGTCGAAATTTCCAGAGCCCTCCTCTACAATGTCTCTCATAATCGTATGGGGGTTTGGGGAAGTTAAACCCCACGTATCAATCAAAATCTAAGCACACCAACCTGAAGCAATTTCACCCCTCTTCAAAAATGAGGCCGGCTTTGTGTAGCGGCATTCTAAGTGACCAATGTGAGTGAATTTTTGTAATATAGGGCAGGATGTGGTAACAGTCACGACGACAGACCCACGTATAAACTGTATAAAGTTAACGTGAACCACTTCATAAACCCAGCAGTAAGTTTTATTACGCAAGAAAAAAATGCGTTTCTCGTATCACTTGGTTGGGTGGCTTTTGTTCGTCGAAAATAAAGCATTGATTGCGCGGAATGGTGGGCAGATCTGTCGCCTTTTTAGAGGTTGTAGAATAAAGACTAACCATGCCGCCACTTAGGTAGACGAGAGATTGTATCTGTTTTGATATTGCAAGCGATAAATACACTGCTTTCGGCGCTCTCATCTTGTCGGGCATGATCGAAAGCATATCGATTTCTCATCCGAGAGCACTTTCATTGTTTTTTTTTGTGCGTGTCCGTGTTTCTGCGTCTTATCGATCTCCTCACCTTTTCTTTTTTTTAGCGTCTTTTATGTTAGTAACGCAAATATGTACAAACTTGGGGTATACTTCTCCGAAAAAGAAAACAGTTTCAGCCAAATGCCATACACTGACATTTTTCTGGCTCACTTCAAGTTTCTGAAACGTGGGAGGTGCGGGGTCTTGAGAGTCGTCTGTCCCATAGGAACGTAATACCCTCTTAAGCTGACGAGGAACTGAAGTTGAACAAAGACTTTATGTAACGCGCACCCAAAAATAAATCCCTCGCAAAAACGCGTAAGCCGTTTTACGGAATTCAACGCAGAAAGAAACATCGTTCTTGTAAAGCTTCTTCGCTTTCTTTTTAATATACTTTTTAATGTGCGTGTTCGCGAAGTTTAAAGTGGTCGAAAGTTTTTGTCTTCTGAAACAAGTTCGAGGGTTTAGAGATCACAGAAAAACACTACTCGGCTTCATCACTTGAGCGAACAGATCTCGATCCAGAAGGATGCTGTAAGCTCCCGAACTGCATTATATTATTTATTTGTCGGTTTCTCTGCGGTAAATCGTAAATATTTAGGAAGCAGTGTGAAATTCTTTACCGAATACCAGAAGGACCTTGTCCAAGTTAGCCGCAGTAGTAACTTCAATGAGTGAAATTTCTATAGAAGGCAAGATATATACAGCAATCGTGTTTCACAGATTAATTAGCTTGAAGCATGGGTTTTGATCACAGACAATGGTAGCATTTCCGTGTAGACTAAGTGCAATAGCACTGAATCAACTTATAGTATTCAAGGTGGAGCAAACATGTTGCGACCTTCCCACTTGGGCTTGTGTTATCATCGGAACGTGGTTTTGTTAAACTCGGACCGTAGCACCAACATTCGCAAAAGCTTGCTACTTTTGAATTGCTCGAAAGAGAAGCTTTCAGCCGATCGCTAACCTTGGCGCACCAATAGCGAGGCCTGCTGGCCCACGGAAAAGATCCCTAATGAACGAAAAGGTTTCGGAATTCGGCCTCTCAGTCGCCCTTGCGCTGCAACACCGCGAACTCTACATTTTCAATATCAGGCGCGGCCACTTTTAAAACGCATATCACTGTAACTATGTCTCCAGTACGCTATCTACAGGTCACATCAAGTGTAATTGGCCTTCCTGTTTTCATTCGGCGTGCAGTTGATTTCGTGACAGCCGACTGGGACTACCAGAATGACTCAAGAAAAGTATGCAAATATGCGAAGTCTTCACGTAGATGACTTTCACTTTTCTGAATCACTCATAGTGCATACCACTTATGAGGTCATCTTGGTATCACGCACCGAAAGTTGTATGAAGCCCTTACATGGGCCGCTATACATGAGAACTCGAGCCCGATGCATGGTCGCGTGGCCGTTCAGCCGTATTATGTTTGACGTATACGTGCGAAATTTATCGACGCTGTTCGTGTCAATCAATCTGCTCATTCAACAATAAGGAAGTGCAATACTAGTTAGAGTAAATCCAGAGAGGTTTTCCTGGGTATTCAAGCATACTACTTTGTCATGGACAAGATGAATGGAGAACAAACGTACAGTGATGAATGATGAGCGGGAGAACGGAGGAAATGAAAGCGTATGTACGTATACATTCCACAGCAACCATACTGAAGCCATGCGTCCAGTGTTGTGGCATGCAGGAATCCCAATAACGCTGTTGATGTCGACCTCGAATAAGGACCTGCAACAGTCGTTCCAAAAAAACAAAAATAGATAATGTCAGAAGGCCGGCTGCGATTGCACCAGTGCTTCCAGTATTACGAAGCTATGCATGAATAAGTTTTATTAAAAAGAAGGTGGCTCCCGGGCTGTTCTGGGTTGCGGGAGGTTGGTCGCACAAGAAGAACAGTAGGCGAGTATAGTGTGCACCAGCACTGCGAAATGTCTACCAGCCTCTGCCGGCACAAGACAAAGATGGTGCTGAACCCACAACACTTATCGTTAACTTCTATGAGCATGGCGTCTAAGTGCAATAATGGCGTGAGAAGCTTTTAGGGTGCTATTCAACCGCCATGTGAATATTTATTGTGCTAATGTCAGTGGGCTTCATAACGAAACTTGTATAGCACACTGTGGAAGTAATTGACGAAGCAAGTCAAAAGAAGACGATGCAAAGAAAGTGAATGCAGGAAAACACATAATTCTGTCTTCACTTTCTTCACCCTTATGCTTCATTGTTTGCTACAAGTTTCGCCATGTGTATCACCACCGGCAAGCCCATTCGCACGTCTTTTCAAGCTCTGTAGATGAATATTCATCGCTAACAACATATTGTCTCGTGCATTATACCCATACTAGTTATGATTGAGCTAAAACTTGGCTTTTCAAATATGTCACGTTACATGCACTGCCCGCTACACTGAGTAAGCATCCCAACATAATTTGTCGGTGTGCTGTGTATACTCTGCCTATAAGCTATGTCACTCACTTCGAGGTGGGGGGCGCTATGTTTATCACTTATATATATAACCACGTGCGCTTGCACTAAACTAAATGTAGGAGGCATTTTCAAACAAAGCATTCGACAACTTTTCTCCTAAACTATACCTCCGGACACTCACCCTTCAACTGCATTACTATTAGTCGATTGGAGGCTGTGTACGTTGGTTGCGACATACAGCTGAAGTGTGCATCAAGCTGCGAACACGCTACTACCCAATCCAACATGCAAAGCCACGCTTCGGTTTTGTGATATTCATTGTAAATGTAGACGCTTATTCAGTTGATTCGCACTCAAGCATGTGAATTTTGACACAACCACAAGCTTTAGGATTACGATGCAGCGTGCGGGTATAAGAAAAAACAGTGCTTCGTTCCTTATTTCTGCTGGGAGAGACAGAGCACAGCTGCTTTCAGCTTCGTTCATGAAGCTTGCAAGTGATGCCTCACACGCAGTTAGGAACTCCACAATGATGCGTGTTGGTTGCCAAATTGTTAGCGTGTTGCGCTGCTGGTCACCACTGCAATACCAACGTTGCCTTTTCAAGGGGATGTATGTGCTCATAAAATAACAACGAAGGTGAACTACAGTCGACCATAAAATAATACGGATCACGCGAGATCGTTCCACGTTGCATTCGCGCTTGTCCTAGCTAAAAAGTGGCCAGACACTTTCTGATTTCGGCGGCTTTCGTTCTGGCGATACCAGTTGTTACGGGCCCTAACAAACCCCTACAAAAATGGCAGAGGCAGCACAGAAAAATGAAAGAAAAAAGTTGGATGGCTCTTGAGGTTATCTATCAGCAAGCCGTCTTTTATAGAGAGCTTTGCTCCGCTAAGTACCCGCCACATCTACGTTCTTCATAGCAGATGGCTTGCCATAGACGGTGCAGACGGTAAATTTCGCACGTTTTCCGGTGGTCCGTATTATATTGTGGCCACTGTGCGTAATCACGTACTAAGTTTTAGCGTCACGTTTAATGTTGGCGAAAAAGAATCAGGATATATTTGAAGGGGACTTGACTTCTTTAGATCTAAGTTCCTCAGGGCTTCTATAATGTTCCTGCCATTCTATTTCCCTGCACTGCATGGTGTGTTCCGTACTCAGATCGTAACTTTGACGCACGAAATCAAAGCAGTGTCGATGCAGAAAATTCCTAACTCACTGAAAAAACAAAATTAGTTCGCTATTTTGTACAATTCAGTAGAGCACATTTATAGCTCTTTTGACGCAATCTTCCTTCAGCAAGTTTTCTTCACGGCTGTGATTTCCGATAGTGCAAACAAGACAGATTACGCCAATACGCTGGGAAGTGTTTAGGTTTACTGCGACAGCAATTGTACGGATACTTTCGGCGGACTTTTGCCATAGCCATCATGTTGCGCTGGTATATATATATAAATATATATATATATATATATATATATATATATATATATATATGTATATATATATATATATATATATATATATATATATATATGTGTGTGTGTGTGTGTGTGTGTGTGTGTGTGTGTGTGTGTGTGTGTGTGTATGTGTGTGTGTGTCTGTGTGAAAGGCACAAAGAAAATTAAATCAGAGGACAAAAAATGCGAAGCATCTTTCTGAGAACTCGAACCAGCGACCGGTTGCTCCACAGAACGCAGCATCAGACCGCGATGCCTTGCAGCATTCATGTTCCCGTATAATAGCGGTGATCTACACGGGCGAGCTATAACGGCGGGAAAGTCCCCTTCCGATAGGAAAGGCGAACTTTGAGAGGCGTGTCGCACGGCCCGATATTCCATATTCCAAGTGTTCTGGACTTCTCTATTTGATGTATCGACAAATTTTTCAGTACGTTAATATTGAAGGATTGTCCTGCTCTAAAAAGACTTGGGTAGAAAGGATAATGCAATTTAACCGAGTTAGATGTAGTCGGAATAGACTGTACCGTTTCTTATTAAACTCACGATGGGGCTTCGCGCTGCGTCGCCAATCGCCCCCCCCCCCCCCCCTGAACGTGAAGGTACCAAAGTATTAGGAACAAGAAAATATATATATGTAGTCCCAACGGAAGCGAAGAGAAGCAGCATATGTCTTCAGCTAGAGTTGTAAGAATGTTTAAAACAGTCTCATCCAGAACATGCATCCGAAGACGATTAAAAAAAGAAATTTTAATATTTTGTCGCTGTCTTGCAAATCACTTTTGGCTATAATGGGAGACATCTAAAGAAGACTACAGACACAACAATTACAATAGTAAATAAATAAAATATACCATCCACTTTTATTTGCGAAGGCAGGCGGTTGGCTCAAATAAGAGAATTGCCGTGATTCCTGCGGAAAGGCCATTGCTGCTAGGAGACTTTGAAAACTAGGCCTCTGGTAGTTATAGGTCTGTAGCAGCCCTCTTTTTTTTTTGGGGGGGGGGGGGGGGTGGCGGGGCACTTGTTGAAGGTTTTGAAAAATACTACTTGTCATTATTTATCCTCACTAAAACAACCCACCCCTTCTATCAAGAGAGCACCCTCCTTGGCTGCGGGCCTTGGTAATTGTTGCGGCGCAATTGATTTCAACCACATTCACGTTCAAAACAAAGGCCGAAGCTCTGAGGAGCGCAACTAGCAGACGACCATACTGGCGCCCCTGTTTATGACGGTGATTGCCGTTGTGTTAGTTATGAATTATTTAACGTGTGTGCGCCATATATGCAGTCATCTCACACGGAAACGAAACAATCATGTAAATAAGTCGATCGACGGGTGGTACAACCACACTCGCTTATTGTGGACATTTGGGAAAGGTGTGCCAGTTGCTATTTCTCGAGCTTCGGTTTCGATTCTGTGGCAAAACTTGTCAGACATTTCCATACTTCCAGTAATTTTTAGCTACTACTTTTGAGAAATCTCAAAGTAGGAACGGAAGTTTCGCTGGAAGGCCTGAAAATTTTTCAAACTACCTGAGCACCCGTCTCAAATGAATAAAATGTTAATTTACTTCACTTTGTTAGAAACTGTCGCAAATGATATCTTGACCCGTCTTAAGGTGCCTGTCCCACTCGATGGAGCCGTGGCTGTGATTCTCGACTGCTCACCCAAAGGCCGCGAGTTTGATTCCGGTCGCGGAGGTCATACTTCGATGGATGCGATATAGTAGAGGCCCGTGTACTGTGCGATATCAGTGCATCTTAAGGAACACCAGATGGTCGAAATTTCCAGAGCCCTCAACTTCAGCGTCTCTTTTCATCATATCGTGGTCTTAGGGCGTAAAACCCTAGATATTAGCACTATTTTAAGATACCTGCCACGACGAAAAAAATTGTGAAGGTAGCTTGAAAATATTTCAGTTCTCTAACTTTGAGGTTCCGGACACATTCTTCGAAGCAGTATGCAGAATGAAGAGTGTTATGAAACAACAACGAAAAACCTTTTGGTTTTTTGTGGCTATTTTTTCCTCTAAAATTCTCAATAAACACAAGCTTGAGCAGCTTTTGCGTATACATAATTGTAGCATGGTGTTCCTGCTAAAATTTTTGTCAACTCGAATACATTCAAAGTGCGATGGCGCTTTGAAAAGTGTGAAATGTAATTTTTATATAGTGCTTTTATGTTTGAAACTACTAAAGATATTTCAAAAAAGCAACTAATTCTTTGCATAACTGTCATACTCCTTGATCTTTCTCAAAGAATCGTCCCACTCCCGCATTTTGAAGAAGTCAGAAAGCGCCCGTCAGCTAACTACGCCACTACACCCCTCTCTCTCTCTCCAGTGAAAATATTTTAAAGTGAGTGGCCACATAACATTATCAAATATCATTAACTTTCTCGACGAAGGCACCCTTTACACCAGTCCAACACATACCTACTAACACTGAATCATTTTCCTGGTGAAATAGCTAGCTATATATTTAAGCAAAAATTGAGACACACCCCCTATAACTCATATCCTGTCGGCTGCATTTTTAAACGTTTTGCGAAAGCATTTCACCGTGCATGCAATACAGATTTACTTTACAACCAAAAGCGACCCAGGTTACAATTTACCCTCCCGATTTAAATTGAATTCTTCAATAAAATTTTTTACTAGAAGTGGCTATAACTCCCCGTTAATTAGGGAATGGCGTGCCCCATGGTTCGGTGCTAGAACATTTGTGGGCTTTTTCTCGCATCTTGCTCGCATATTTCCTTTAAATTTTCCTCGCTCTTCAGCATTAATTCATTTTTGTCCATAGCTACTTCGTTATTATTGGCGAAATTATTTTCAGGCAAATAATTATCAAGCCAGGAATTTGTTCCTGTCTAAAGTGCACAGTAAAGTGATCGGCATCATAATTTTATCTTCTCCGGCACATTCCCGAAGCATTTGCCGCATGCTCCGGTAGCAGAGGCGTAGGATAGCCGGGCTGGGAATAGCGTGTGTCTGCAGTAACCTCCAAGTAACAGCCTTCCTGGCGGGTACTTGCATCTCTTTACTCCACAATGTTTGATGTTCCTGAATGTGGTCGGGCTATCGCTCAAGAGCCCTTGCAGTTGCTGATGTTCTAATGTTACCGCTGTTGCCATCAGGAGGGGAGTCGGCCAGTTTATGAGTAGGTGAGCATAATTAGGTTGCTAAAGTTCATGGAAGAACAATGAAACGGTAAATACGTCTGCTGCGAAAACTAACCTGGTACCTACTCTGCTATCGTACCATCGAAAGATTAGTGTTTACTGTTCTCGATACGCTATACCATCGTGAGACTCAGTACGACGCATCTCCTGAAAGTGACCCTCATTCTAAGTTTTGTCTTGAAAATTTCCACTGCTCATCTAAGTCTTTCGTAGAGTCAGCTTTCATTTTTATTTTCTGTCACTCAGTTTTCTCTTATTTCTGCCTCAGAAATTATTCACTCGAACCACTTTGCAGGAGTTGACCATGAGGATAACGAGGCAATGTATTGGTGATAAAAAAATTTGGAGCCACTAGTTACGTTTTCTATTCACATACATTTGCGGCTTAAATGCAAGCTATGTTTCCCAAAGAATGAATGAGGCTGAGGTATTATAAATATTGGATGAATTGACAACACAGCAAACAAATATTTATAGCTTACTTTGCTGTAGGCAGATGCAGACGTCCCGTATGTAATTTTTGACACTGAGCAACTCACTGAAATTATGCGTATCATACTACCCACGCACCATACATACGCCACTCGTAAGTGAACATATACATCCGATTATTTACTGTGTTTTCATTCAATCGACAGTGCTGCTTACAGTGAAATTGTTACACAGGGGAGCACGAGCTTGTTCAAGTTCAATTCTCTGCGTAGCTTCAATTTCGCCACCAACTTTTTCTTACTGAGAAAAAATAAAGTCTAGTTCAATTTGATTTTAATTTGAGTGTAGCATCAATACCCTTCCAAGAATATTTTTGTTACTTCTGACACAATCTTGTGGTTCACACACCCTTCCTTTTGCGGGAACCAAGTGCAAGCATAGTAGTCGCTCGTGCATGAATCTTGAGACTAGATTATGTAGAAATCCAGCGGAATTGACGACCGAAAAAAAAAAAGATTTCACAATGTATATTCACCTACCAAATGACGCATACAAAAGCTGCTAAAACATTCCATAATGACGACCAGGCCCATAGCAGCATGGGTGGCAGAAGATAGGCCCCATTCTTTCCCAAAATTTAGATAAAGAGCGTCGTGTTAGCTATGACAACTAATAAAAAAAGGTGTTTTTGAACACCTTTAACGAATGCACTCCCCCCCCCCCCTAACCTAGCACCAAAAAATAAATCCTAGCTACGGGCCTGATGATGGCAATTGAATGCGTTATATTTCTTCTATTAGGGCAGGCGCTGTGAGGCAGCTGCTGCTCTAAACGGTGCAAATGTAATACCATTTGGCATGCTCACTGGTTAGATTAATTAAATGCACCACAAATGAGGTGCACCATCGACGGGCACAAAATAATCTACCTTCTGTTGTTACTCTGAACCAACGCGAGGTATGTCTACTCTTCTGGTTATGGTCGTAGCGGCTTCTCGCAAGATGTTATGTGGCTCTGATGACCGGCAGCATCGCATACGCCAGTAGACGTATGCAGTGCTCCACTTTGCTCCACTTCTATAGAAGTGGAGTGAAGACCACTAGCTTAACGTACCGCTATCCTCGATATGAGAAATTGTGACAATTGAGACCTTGGTGGCTGTGGCGACAGCATTAACCTCCAATTTGATGGTAACCACTTCACCGAAACACCGGTGTCTCTAATAGCGAATTTTGAGTATGTCGGAAAACGCGTGCGATAGCGTTTGCATGCGTCTCAGCACTAACGCTAAAGCGGAACGCGTGACCTGCCAATTGGTGTGCTTGTTGCCATCTCTGTGTGGCTACCGAAAACGTGAAAGAACCTTGTATACATGTTTTATTAAGCCTTCTCTACCCCAAACCCACTAAGTATCTCAAAAACATAGCTCTTCTATCGGCACTATACAGCTGGGGATGCCTCATTACTCAAACTTAAATCAAATACAGTGGCGTGTTCAGGGAGTAGCACACTAGGCCCGAGCCCCCCCCCCCCCCCCCATCTTCCCAAGCATAGAGAGTTAAAAATGACCATGTTAAAGGTAAGCCCGGCCCAAAATCAAGAAGTTGCCCCATCGAGATGATTTCTGGCTACGCCCTGTTCAATTACGAGCAGTTTTTTGGAATTAATTTCAACAATGCGTGCTGACGACTATAAGATTTCGAAGTGGACGGCCCTTGGGTCATCCGGCACCGCCATTTTGTGCCTACGTACAGGATCTCTTGCGCGCGTTAACCTTGAACGCTATAGCTATATATATTATAGAAATAGCGTTCGTGCTTAAAGTCTGGGCAACTTCAAAGTTATGCACATGCACAACTTGGAGCACGCAATGTTAACGCAAACGCGAAATTTGTGCGTATACTGCTTCCCGCTATAATAAAACTCGCTATTATCGGCTTACAAGGCAGTGAATGATCTTTTTTTGCTTTAAATGCGAAACATTTTTTAGCGAACTTCGGCGACTTTTAGCGTAATCTATCTATCTATCTATCTATCTATCTATCTATCTATCTATCTATCTATCTATCTATCTATCTATCTATCTATCTATCTATCTATCTATCTATCTATCTATCTATCTGGTGTCTGTCTGTCTGTCTGTCCATCCGTCTACTACTTTTAGCTCTCCTGGTCGTTTCGATAATGACATTGATGCCGAAATTGGTATGACATAACATGACTGTATGACGCACACAAGTGATTAGTCAGAACATGAACATCATGACATGTATGAGATTATGGCATGATTTGCATTTTTTGGTCTTGGTGCTTTTGCAGTGGTTTAGTTTATATGAGATGTTGCAAAACTAGCAGGGTATGGCATGACTGCATGGTGAACACAAGCAACAGACCCTAACAAGAAAATCATGGCAGGCGTTTCATGTCACAACGTGACCACAAGCCACACTCATAATGCACTCACGGCCATTTCGCTACCTTCGCATATACTAAATTTAGTATTACGTAACGCCAACAGACGATGAAAGTAAATCAGGCGTCGGAACTTGATAATCGTAACATGCGTGTCATGTAACACCATGACTACATGGCACACTCATCATGCACTGACGGCCGTTTCGATAGCTTCACATATACTAAATTTCATGTTACGGGACGTGAATGCATGACGAATGTATGTGACCGGGACAAACATGGCAATTGTGAGATGCGTGTCGCGCAACAACTTGACTATATGCCACACTCATGATGGGCTCGCGGACGCTTTGCTAGCTTCACATTTACCAAATTTGTTATTACGTGAGGTGAATGGACGACGAAGTTAAATGACATGTTCAAACATGATAATCTGAGCATGCATGTCATCTCGATTATGAATACATTCTACGCTCATTGTGCGCTCGCGGTCGTTTTGCTGCCTTCACATATATCGATGTTGGTGTTACGTGATGTCAATCAATGACGAAGGTATATGACTGGTGCAAACATGATAATCATGGCATACGTGTTATGTAAGAACTTGACATGCCATGCTCATGATGCGCTTGCGGCCATCTCGCTAGCTTGACATATACCAAATTAGATATTACGGGACGTGAATGAACGACGAAGGTAAATGACATGTTCAAACATGATTATCTGGGCATGCGTGTTTTGGAAAACATGACTGCATGCTACGCTCATAGCGCGCTCGCAGCCGTGCGCTAGCTCCACATATATCAAATATGATATCACGTGACGGTGAATAGACGAAAAAGACAAATGACACTTGCAAGCATGACAATCATGACATGACAGTCTTGAACGGCCTAGTTTACGTCCACCTCTCAAGGTTGTTCTGGTGTTAAGGTGACATATCAACCTCCTCCTTTCGTCTTCGCATATCATCAATTCTCACTGTACGTGGGATCTGTCAATTTATTTTTGAGAAGATTTTGACATGAGATCACTGAAAGTGTCTGACTGCGCAAAGTTGTTCTGAAAGGTGCATTCAGTCACGTATTATTTTCCTTCTCTCTTGCTTTCTTTCTCTACGCCCGTCTTTTCCGTTCCCTCCCGGCTCACGCTCCTACAGTTGTTCCGAGCAATGGAAGTTTATCTCTTCTGACATTCACCTGTGCATCGGTTGTTATCGAAATATATATATATATATATGAATACACCAATACGAAATTCATATATGCTCTCTGAAGCATTGTGCCCTTTCGGTGTAGCGAATGCTCTTTATCCGCTTCGCACAAACCCCGGCCTGCGTACACACCTGATACAATAAATGTAGGTGGTCAATGTTTAGGCTGGTTGGTTTACGTGAGTTAAGTTCCAAAGTCGACCCAGGTGACGCTGTTAGGGGAGGGTGCTAGATAATTTCAACCCCCAGCGGTCTTTTAACGTATGTCGCACTGTATAGACGGGCCTCCAGCATTTCACCTCCACGCAAACGCAACCGCTATAGACGGCATCAAGCCCATGCCAAACTAGTGAAAATCAGAGCACCCAAAGCACTGGTTCACGGTGGATACCGAGTATATCAGCTGATCAACCTGAATACTACAAACTTTGGCTAGCCATAACCATTTGTTTGTTGCTCAACCTTGCATGACACCACACAAGTGTTTTTATGTACGGTACTTCGTTAACGTAATTCACACCAGTTACCCTAGAAAAAAAAACTGCAGTAACATTCATAAACTAATTCGATGGGAGAAACTGATGAAGGCACGTTTAGCATTTGCAAGCCGTAGGCCACGCGTGGGCTGGAAACACTGTTATAACCTTCAAATAGCACTGGCGATGACGTTGCAAGGCAAGAAGCGCACACAACGCACAAGTTTGCGGATTTTTACACTTAGGCAACACTCCATATCATTAGTCTAATAAAAAATACACTATTGCGTACAAAGCGTTCTACCTGGCACGCATCTCATGCACCTGCATTATCGTGCGAACGTAGAAGAGAGACTAGCGAACTCGTGAAATGTGTCTGGGGCTTCTACACGATTTTAAAGTACTTTAAAGTAAATTTCAATAAATGTGCTCTGAATATAAAAATCAGGAAATTCTCAAGCATACTTCAAAGTTTTCCTTTAGTTTTTTTTCGCACGCCCGCTTTGGCATAGTTGTTGGTTTTTTCATGTTTAAAACAACGAGTGGGAGGAATGAAAAAAAAACAGTCCCAAAAATACTTTGCCAAAAGCAGTGTTTCTCTACAAAAACGCCGAGAACGAATTTCTTCCTTTTGATGGTTATTTTCGCTCATAATTACGATATGTCTCCTTGCTGCAAAGTGGCTGCCGCCTTAGAGTCACTTTTTGTGTTGGCACGGCCCAGCAAATCGATAGCCTGTTCTGTCTTTTGCGATAACATAACATAGATTTTGCAAGATGTTTTAAGCCTGTCTCATACTTTCCTCCAGTAAGGATAGAACTGAAGCCCGTAGCTAATAGAAATGTAGCAGTGCCGACAGGATGAATGCTTTATGAAGCCAGTGTAACTAATTCGTCGGAGCGGTGCGGTAATTTGTTTGGTTCCAGGCGTATTTGAGTACAGCGATGTTGTCACACTCTAGTGGGAACCAGCATCAGCGCTGTGGATGTTTCATTTTATTTTTCGTTTTATTTCCAAACGGAAAAAAGTGAAGCTGCATGATACAGCATGTTGCAGAAAACTGAAATTGATGCTTTTAAAAGAGCTGAAAAACTAATTCACCCGTTGACCTAATTCCAGATACAAGCAGTATAATATATAAAGGTCTTTGTCCAGTGGTGTATAACAAAGAAGATTTACCTTCATTTCTGTCAAGAGTATCACTTCGGTTGAAACTTTAGCACACCAACTGGGTAACTTGGACGGCGTGCATTGGTCGACAAACTCACTCATGTGTCGGCTCACTCGGATTCACTCAGATCAAGCCGTGAGCCTGAGTGAGTCCGGGTGGGAAATATTTTTGTGAGTCTGATTTCGAGTGAGGCTGGCGGAAAAAAACATTATCGCGATTGTAAGTCCGAGTGAGTTCGGCTCAGTAAAAGCTTGGCGAGTCTGAGTCCAAATGAGTCCGAAGCGCAAAATATATTTCTTGAGTTAAACTGCGTGAGTGCTATCATATTTTGCCGACCTAAGTTTTATCTATTCATTTTCTGCATTACAATTATAGCGTTACCTGTACTCAAACTTATACTCGCGTATGGAATTTTATGCCACTGCCCAGCATACCAGTCTGAACGACGTATTATGGAAGCCAAGCTCCGTCAGCTGGATTCATGACCGCTTACGAAAAAGAAGAACCTGGGACTTTGGCCGACGGTTTCCCATACGCGCAAAGCCACAAAAGCCCTCTTGTGTTTCCTAAGGACGAGCGCTTGTCAAATAACCGCGTGAGACCGTGCTGTGTAGTCTGGAGCTGACCATTTATCCATCTCTTTCTTACTCCTCTTCCTTTCTATCTCTTTACTTTTTCTTATTCCTTCTTTATTAATCCCCAAGTGTAGGGTAGCCAACCAAGCCAAGCTTGTTTAACCTCGGAACATTTACTCTCTCTCTCTCTCTCTCTTTCTCACTCTTTCTATACTCACGTATACCCACAGGTATTCCAAAGCAGTGTCATTCATACACAGTTTTATGAGTTATTTATTAGAGGCGTAAATAACGTAGGGAATTCCTTGATCTCGCCCCATTCTCTCTTTGAAAAAAAAAGCTTGAATATTGCATCTTATTCTGTCACATATTCCAGCAAAAATGACCTCACTGGTTTGGATGCCCTCAAAACTCGTTTTCGAAAATACCATGTCAAACGCCACCATGAAGAGCTAAAATTACGTGAGATTATGGTGTTAAAAAGCATTGGCATCACGGTCGGAGAAGCTACTTCTAGGATGACAGACTCATGAATCGACTCACTTGGACTCACTCAGACTTGGATTGAGCCGTGAGTGTGAGTTTGAGTGAGTCCGGCTGATAAAAAGTTTCCTGAGTGTGAGTATGAGTAAGTCCAAAGCTTAAAATGAATTTTATTACTGAGTCTAAGTGAGCTCTACAAGTTTTGACTGCGTGACAGTAAAAGCAAAAAATGTCTAAATGTCTTTATCGATATTTTATTTCTAAGAACTTGTATGTGCCATGACCACTGTCTTGAAACATGAATTTTCTTACTGCTAGTACTTCATTACTGTCTCTCATTTCTTAACGAAAATATTGTGTTACCTTGACCAGGATTAGGCGACATCTGCACGTAGCGCGATCTCTCGTCGGCCGAAGTGACAGCGTGCCATAAGTGAATGACAAGTAACAAAAATATATCTGAAGAAATAAGCTTGTTATAAAAACAACTCCCAGTTCTAAACAGAAGAGACTTATTTAAACAATCTGGCGAAGTTACAGGGTCGCACTACAAACTGCGCGGTTTTCTATAGTGTTTAATTTTGAAGAATAGGATCCCATGTGTTTCTGTGCTCGGTGTTCAATTATCTTGGGAAGCCTCACGCTTTGTAGTGTGACGCTGCGTTTTTACTAAAATGTAATAGTTTTTCTGTGTTTCATGTAACCCGTAGTCATTTTGATAACTATCTTTTTTCAAGAGGTATACAATTTTCTCACTTAATTACCATTCAGTTATGGCCGGCTGGCGTTACTTCCGCCGGGAGATGGCGCCAAAATCAGATGTCTGCCATTCCAGAGAATGTGCTTTTGTACAATTAACTTTCCTTTTGCATTCTACTGAGGTACTCAGTGTTGTTGTGAGGTGGGGAGATTCACGGTGTAGTAATTCCGTTTGCTCATTGCCTTGCCTGACGGAACGATGAGCAGGGAAACGGCCGCCAAAGCACGGTTATAACTCACACCTAGAGGAACATCAAGTTTAAATTCACGCAACTGTTACATTCCTTGATTATTTTCCAAGTAACGAAATCGATAACCATACTATGGTAATCAGTTGCTTTTGGGAGCGAGAACGTTTAATGGAAAGTCAGTCTACGGAAGGCTGTTTCCTCGAGCAGATAACGCTTTATATGGGGTTCTGGCGATGCTGCCAAAAAGCTTTGCAAATGTCCTGGCTCTGTGATATTTCTTTATCCCCACGAATAAGCGATACAGCTTACGCCATCACTTGTGCAAACTGCAAGCGTCTTGTCGTGCTCCTGTTGCATTTCAAGGTGGCGCTTGGATACGCCCTCCAAGCGCAAAGCTTTGGTTGTATATACTTTACTTATATATTGAAAAGGAACATTGCCTCCAGTTTTAAATTATTTCGCTCGATTGACGCCTATTAGTCATATATGCCAAATTAGACCAGAGCCAGACTTTTCCTCCACTCTGCTCTCCTGCATTCCACTGAAAACGATTGTACTACAATGATTCTGAGGAACTGAGCCATATATTTAAATTACCGGTCGTCCATATTGCATTTGCGAACTTCGTCTCTCATGAGCAGCACAACAGCACAAACTCTTGACTACAGTCACTCCAGATGGGGTACAGGGAAGTTATACTTGTCGTGGACCGCTATTGAGTACATAAAGCACAATATGCGTCAGCAAATATCATAATGCTTTGCTATGACGATGTCAATGCTCCAGCTTACAGCTTAAGCCTTGGGCGAAACTCTAACTTCCTTAAAGCAAGACAACTCTCTGCATATATATATATATATATATATATATATATATATATATATATATATATATATATATATATATATATATATATATATATATATATATATATATATATATATATATATATTCTAGCTTCATTTATAAAGTCATAACTATATATCAATCTTCGGTTGAGTGCGTCTTTATTACAGAAAACCTAAAGAAGGAACCTTTGTGATAAATTTATTACTAAATTTAGGACATTTACATCATGAAATCATTTTCAACCTATTGTAAAATCACTGCATATAACACACCTGATTGAATGGCACATGCAGCACATCTATTATAGCTCTCGCTGCAAGCGATGGACAATGTTTTATCAACTATGTGGCCGATTGTCCAAACTCTTGTGCCAACCGGGTGCAGATCTTTCAATTAAATCATATTGATTCTGGAATGCAATCTCCTATTTCGGATAAATATACCCATTCTATCGGAACAATAATTCACTAAAAGCTCCCTATATTGTATTAGGGAAATGAACTGTGCCCCATCGTGCACACAGCAATAGGAAGAAAAAGACATAAAACATCTTTTATATTGCAGAAACTATGCTGTTCTCTATTATTTGTTTTAAAAAACTCAATAGTTTGGATAGACAAGCGCTATTAGTAGCAAAAGCTTTTGGTCCATGGTTAGTAGAAACTCTTGAAAACATCACTGCACGTGCACTATTGCAGTCTTTAGAAAAGTCAAGAATATTGGGAAGATACTGTTCGCATTGCCAATTATCGCTCGCATCGAGATGCGTCTGGGCAGATGACTCACGTTGCTTCCTGCGTTTCACGAGAACTGTGTTCAAAGTGTGGGCAAGTGACATGTGACTGTTGTATGCTCGCCTTCTATATAGAGAGCTGGATGAAAATTTTCCGCAAAGTGTGAGCGTTTCGGGTGTTTCTTGCGTATGATCATCGTAGTTCACGCTTTGAAATTACTTATGATGTGTGAACATTGCTTTTGTATATAGATATCGTCCTTGCGTGAATTCTCCATCGCTTCATCGTATTTGAAAGCTTAACGACTCAAATTGTCTTTTGGGAGATGAAGAGTAGCCTAACCCATATCTGGTCCCCAACCTAAATATATCTCATTGAAAAAAGGAGCCATTTTTAAGCTTCTCTCACGTGCGTGCGCACGTCTCTTACCGTTATCTGTTTCTTTTTTTTTCGCAGCTTGGATGCTTGGCTGGTTCATGTGCAAGACAGTGTCGTACCTTCAAGGCGTAGCAGTCAGTGCCTCCATCAACACGTTGGTAGCTATATCCATGGACAGGTAAGTGGCTCCGCGGAAAGCCGCTTTTATGCATAAATAGGAAGGGCGAAGGAGAGATGCGCTTGTTGTAGCGCTGCTTAAAGCATAGTTTTTATTTTCGCTGTCCTTCTTAGGTTGACGCGAGAATGCAATAATAATACGTGTTACGCGTCAATTATGTTTTTGCCCTACATCTTCTGATCACTACGTGTTACCCTACTTTCTGGAAAGTGAAAACTTCGAGCGTAGTGTGTTTGTATACGCCCTGTGTACGAAATATCAGTGAAGTTGAGATTCCGCTAAAAATACTTGAGTCTTTTTTAAAGTTCACTTGAAAACGTGTGCGCCCGATAGGAGCAGCAACTTGTCTGTAAGCGCAATATGCTTTCAAGGTGCCCAGATCTTATTTATCGTCTAGTACCTTCCGCAAGGCAAGTATAAATTTTTTGGTGTCTTCGACTGGTTGCCTCTGCCCTCCGGCTCAGAGATGAACAGATCCGGCATAGTTTTCACTCTGAGGCGTTGCACAAACGCTCTAGTAGAACATAAAACTCGTTGCCAGAGGAAAACCGGAACAGGAGGAACCATAGACCTACAGCGAAAATTCGTTTTCTAGTAGAAGCCGTGCCGAAGCCAAGCCGAAGCTTCTCTCACGGTCGAACAAAATGGCCGAGTCGCGGATGAAACAAGCTGTCAAGAAGGGAATGCTAAGCTTGGTGAATCCCTGGTCACAGGCATGGCTTATATTGTCATCACCGTCGAATATTTCTCCGCTGGTCTTCGGGTAGGTTGACAAAGAAGATGACATTAACTCAGCGCTTTAATAGCCTCTCTTTGACACGCTGACAAAACTGCACAGATACCAGACGAAGTGATTGCTTGATATGACGCCGTCATAACCATCACGCTGCTTGTGATCACCTGGCTGGAAGTACTCGCACTGCTCCGTCGAAAAAGCTCGGAACAGCTCAGAGCGCACGACGAGAGAGGAGAGCAATGAAAAATAACCAGCCCAACGCTAAGCAAGCACTCGCTTCTAACCATCCGAACACAATGTCATTCGCGAGAGTGCTCTAGAGCGCTCCGAAACAGCCAGTCGAAAATGGCAACTCCGTAATAATTTGTTTGAAAAAGTTTTTCATACCATAACTCTCTCTCTTTTTTTTATAAAAAAATGCAGTGGCACGTCAATTGTGTCGCTGAATTGAAGTCCTAGAATTACGTTTTTCAGCGTTCTTTGGCTCTAGTAGTTCGGATCGCCACGCCACCAGCCATGCGCATGCCTCGTCTGTACTAGTCAACGTCCACATGCGACGCTCTTTTTGTGATGGAGAAATGAATGAAGGTCAAATAAAAAGATAACGTGGTAAACTTTTTAGATACGACGCGAAATATCAAATAAAACATTTTTACACGAAGTGTACGAAATAGGCATAAGAATTTGTAATGAGGAAAAATAAATGCGCAAGAAGGCTAAGTGAAGCGTCAGGATTCATGTCAGAAAGGAGCAAAATGACGGAATCGGTCGGCGAAGACAACTGTCAGAACTTCCGAGAAAAAGCGTCATCTCGCAGCTCCGACCACGTGGCACGCTTTGCCCCTGGGGCATTTCGTAACTGCCTACGAGTCGACACAATGGACGCGACCCGCCTTAGGCGCCTTGTTTTCTTGGCTCCCTGTAGTGAAACTAAATTGGCTTCTTTATCTTTTTTTATATCGGCCACTCTAGCTGTCACCCCCTTGCGCACGCTGAAGACCGTGTGTCGCTCCTCGACTGGCACCAGGTCTCTGCTTCTAAATATAAATAAAAAATTAGTGGTGCGGTATAAAGTAGCTTCTCCAATATAGGTTTTCATTTGTTCATCGAACAAGGCGTCGCGTCGAGCCCGTCGGGCACCGGTGACACTGGTGCGTTTTGCTTTGTTTGGCAGAGTTTGCTAGCCGACGCTTTTCTTCGACATAAGCAATCATCGGTTTCATTTCTTTTTTCCCCAGTTTTTTTCCCTTTTAAACGTGCTATAGTAATAGTTAGAATGCTGGATTTTCACAATCTACATCGCAGCGAATCTGATTGCTTTATTCAGTTCTGGATGTACGCGCTATTGTAAACGTATAACTTTTCTCTTATGGAGCCGCTTTGCGTGTTGCCATAGCTGGCTTCTGAGCATTTACATATAACTCCGCTACACTTTCTGGGAATAGAGTTCTCATCGCTTCCCCCTGAACAGCGTTTAGTAGGATGAACTCCATTTTTGTCACTTATTGAAGCGCTTTCGACTGCGGGATAGATGCAATCACGATGCAGCCGAGACTCAGCAACAACAGTGACATGAATCTGTTATCATAATAGACAGATAAATTCTTTTAATAAGGAATGGGGGACCTAAGGCCGCTCATGGGAGAGTGGAGGAGAGCGAGAGTGTATGATAAATATTATCGTCTAATGCAGCCTTTTTTATGTATTTGGACACAATAAAATATTATTAAGAAAGTATGCAACATGGTTGCCGGTGTGGGAACATTGTAATCTTAAAGTAATGGTGCTCTTCTTAAGGACCGGAGGCCTATAGCTTAGTATACTTTTATTATTTCTAGAATAAACACTTGAACACAATTTATATAGTTGTAGTACATATTTATAATGTTAAACAACTCAATGTAATCTACTGAAATCTAACAGCAGCACTAACTACCCGCACAACACCACGCACGACAACAAATGGCTAGCAAAAAACACCGCAGTGGTACCGCTTCCATTGCAATAGGGTTTTCTTCTCTCTCACCAAAACACGAGCTTTTTAGCACGCAACTTGCTCAAAGTAATTTAATATTGGCGTCGCGTGTATGTGGTATGTTACGGATGAAACATTTTGATACATATGATCTCTTTCTCTAATACTGAGAAAAGCATCACAAAATGACCTTGAAATATAAGAAGAGAGTGGACTATCAAACCCATGGTGCATATTGCAGCTGCTTTGATCTGTGTACGCATTTTTTTTTCCTTCGAGGTGATGGGTCCATTTAGCTGGTCTTTCTACTTGAAAAAGTTTGATCGGGCTACTGATTTCTTGCGTAAACTAAATATTTTGCCAGCATAGAATGCAGTACCTCCGAAGTGAGCTGGTGATGGCTGCGAAATAACTATAAAGCAGATACAACTAGCTTAAGGTCAAAGGGATAGCTTTCTTGTGCAAAATATTTGTTTCCTTTTTTGCAATAAGTAGCAGGTAAAGACGAATCCGATATTATACACGAATATCACACTCGTCCATTAGCGCATTGAAGAGAAATATGCTTGCTTACTGCCACAGTTGCTTGTACTTGCGCGCCTCATGTGAGGGAACCCACAAAGCACATGGTATATATATATATATATATATATATATATATATATATATATATATATATATATATATATATATATATATATATATATGCGCGAAAAGGCACTGAGGAATCTTTCGTTAACCTTGGTTAACCTTGATGGTGGCTGCGAGGCCAACCTCACAGCCACCATCAGAGGCAAGCGTCTCGCAAAAAAAAAAAAAACAACAACAATAAGGTGTGTGCCGCGCAGTTCTTGTACAATGCCATATTTTTAAAGGCGTGAAGCATTTTCATGAATGAAGTATAGCACTAATAAACATAGAAAGTGCACTGGAAAGTTATCACAGATAATACATCATTCCTTATGACTTAGCGGATTGACTCTAATAAAAATGTTGAGTTAGGCTTAACCAAACACAAATTTGCCAAATTTTTACGCACTCATGATCACTCAAAAGTTATGCTTGCTAACATAGAACCCAAACGAGCTGACTGCCATTCGTCCGTCAGTTTATGTGGGTTTAAGTATCATATTAAGTGGGTTTGTTGTATTATTGGTCGCACACTTAGCAAACGCTGTTAAAGAAAAGTTGTTGCTCTCTGCTTAACCTAATTGTGCATGAGGTGTCAATTATCGTCTTATAAATTAAAACTAATACTTTCACCCCCCCCCCATAAGGAAGACATTCAGTAATTTAGCTTTTTTTTCCAAAATTGATTGTCACTTTTTTTTCGGCTTATTACCATACTACGACTCGGCACTAGTGATCTGTCATATCGTTCTCGGTTCTACAAGCTATCATAAAGGCTAGTTTGAGAAATTCCTCACTTTCGCTTTCAGAAGATGCAAATCAATCCTTTCATGCGTATGAAATAGGTTACGATTACCAAGTTTTCAATCACACCTACGTTTGTAAGCTGCACACAAAGGGTTACATACTTTGTACTGCTCTAAGAAGACCATCATGTGTGTCATGCGAGATCGTTCAACTGGTATGAGTATGAAATTAAATGTGTAATAAACTAAAAATTGGGCCACAATTAGGAAGTAACAAGATATGTGCGCGTATATACAATTCAATATAACAAGGAGAGAACTAACAATCAACCAATAATAATGAAGTGTCAATGTTATACTGATCACTTTCAGTACTTCGTTTAGGTATGAAGTACTCGCATTTGAATGTCTATAGAAAAACACTAATAGATCCCTCACGTTATTCTAAAGGTAGATACTTCACAATTTATTTGAGCTGTATCTATACGAATGCGTCCCAGAGATATAAGGAAACACGATATTAACGCAGAATGTCCCACCAACTATGTTTTGCAGATGATAATACGCTCTTCAGCAGTAATGGTATCAAGTCGCAACAAATGAGTCAGGAGCTCAACCGAGAAAATGTTAAATTATCGTTCAGTTCAAATACAATAAAGACAAAGATAACGGGCAAGCAAAGAACCTAATATAGTCGAAATTTGTCCAGTATTTCTCTATGGCATGTCTCATTACCATATCAGGTTTTTAGCATGTAAAACTCCAGCACTTAATAGTAACAGGAATAACACTTCATAGTTTGGTGAACCAGCAGGAGTTCATGATAGGCAACCAACCCTCGAATTGGCACAAGGGCACTTAAGCCTAGGCCAGCTTCTAAAAGACGAGCGCGCTTATGCAGAGAAAGTTCACCGAATAACTGATATTGGCTGGATCCCATAAGGTGGGCATTATCATAAGACTTTCAATTTACCCCTGTCTATAAAGAGGAAATCATATACTACCAGTGCAGTTTGCAGGGGAGAACACACGGGGCAGACAGGTAAAGAATAACAAAGTGATTTCAGATGAAGTTCTAAATTACGCAGAGTGCCAAAAAAAAGAGGAAATAATGGTCGTAATACAAAGAAGAAGAAAAAAAACTGGGTGTATATTTGAATAAACACTGATAGCCGATGTGGAAGCTTACTTTGAGATAAGAAAATAGGTAAGCGTGGATTACGTGAAGTGCACCCAGGATCGATAAGCGATCATCAATTAGTGCGGATATCAAGAAATGGGAAAGTCGGCCTAGGACACTAAAGAATTAGATAAAGAGAAGAGTTTTCAGAAATTTGCAGGCATCAAAGGCAGTATAATGCTCACTTTAGAAATGGTGAATTGGGAATAACTGAAAAAAATACTTTGTCCAACAGTTTAAATAAAAACTTATACAGCCTCTCGGCTTACAAGCGCGCCGAAGCTACGGCTATGAATACGAGGCACCCCGTGGTGAAGGGCCCCTGAAATTTTATGGTGTTCCCACAGCACAATGGACCCTGTCATATTGCCTCCATCGCAATGTCACCGGTGCGGCCGGTACCCATCCCGCCACTACAAATGGACTAGAGGCTGGCTATGGTTGTTATCCTACGCACTTTAGCGTACGTCGGAGAAGCTTTAAGAAATATGCCTTTTTACTCAGTTTATATATTCATATACACTATACAATGCCCATTCACAGAATGCGTGCTTGTATTATCTTAGAGTGCTGATAGAAAAAAATAAATTCAGAAAGCTTCCGTAGTGTATCTGATGTAAAACTGAGAACCACGCGAATACGGTTGCATCTTCTAATTCCATGGGCGTAATATAAATTTCACGTGCAGCCGGAGAGGAGACATTTTTTATTGCCTCTTTGAGAACTTCTGCGTAGACATGCAAACGAATGAATAAAAAAGAACGCAGTTTATCTTTTCCAAGCTTTCACAGAAAGTGGCATTCGGTACCCCGGAATGGGAATACATTTTATTCATCCGTTCTTCAATTGGCAAGCGACCTGGTCAAACTCAGCTCAGTTAAAAATTAAATTTTTCACTCTAATTGGGAAGCAGGAAAATCTGTTGGCAGACACCTGCAACATCTCTGCGAGATGCACGTTTCACGTATACCTAAAAGGAATGACCCCTCAACAGTGCTTTCACTGTTCATGCTTTCCGTGCTCATGCGCTTGGTTTATTGTCTGCACTAGTTCTCCGCTTTCTCTCAGGGGGCTCAAATAGCACTTGACCTTGTCAACAAAAAAGCGCATAAAACCTATTTTTAAGTTAGGGGTTTAAAGCTATGATGACGAACCGCATGCTTTTCTATATTTGCGTGGAGCAATGCGATGAAGCGCTTGTTGTCCTCGCAGGTGCCTGGCTATCTGCTATCCGCTCAAGTGCCAGTTGTCGACGCGTAGCGTGCGTAAAATACTGCTGGTCATCTGGACGTTCTCGGTGGCCATCACGTTTCCCTGGGCTCTTTACTTCACGCTGCAACCTATCCACCCCAGCATACCAGGTGTCACCCTCTGCGTCGAGCAGTGGCCGGACGAGCGCTCTTCGACGCTGTACTTCATCCTCGCGCACCTCGTGCTCTGTTACCTCTTCCCGCTTCTGCTCATCGTCGTCTGCTACGGCTGCATTTGGGTCAAGGTAGGTACCCTGCTCCTGGTTCCGATATGGCACTGCTTAAAGCCTTCGTCGTTCATTTTCTCTTTGCGTTATCTCCTTATTTATCTCTGCGTCATATTCTTGTTCCGTCATTGCACCGCTCTAAGAAACTTAGGACAAGATGCTGCAATTTTCCTACTCATTATTCTGCTGCAAGAGATTTACATTTCGTTCTTACAGAATCTAAAATATTTCCGACTATCACCTATGCTATCGCTAAGACGCCTAAAAGGCGAAAGCCATAATGGAGATGCAGTGGAGGAACGAACGTCTCGTCTGAATCCGAGGAGCCATTTGGCTCGTTGTGACTCACGTCATGTTTGTCGAGCATTCTTTCACTTTGTATATCTTCTTCACCCTACCACACAAGCCAGTAGACGCGGGGTTCGAGTCTTCCATGGTCTGTCCTTTCAACGTCTTTCTATAATCATTGTTACAAGCCGAGTCAAGAAAGCGCTACTACTTTACATGAAGGCGATAGCACTATATTCCTCGTGCTTTACAAACCCTCAAAATACCTCTTTAGGTGAATGTAAGCTCCAAAGCTGCGTTTCTTGCGATACCAATAAAAGCCGCAACAATCAAATTCAAGACATGCGACCTTACTATAGCAATGACAGTGGTGCCCACAGTGCTTCGTTCCGCATTACGATTAGTTAAGGACTAACGGGCACAAAAATGGACTCTTTTTCAGTAATTTCAAGGTGGAGCTGAACTTCATTCTGTCACTTCTACACCGCAGCCGGCACGACAAACTGCTGTTTGAGGTTGCCGAAGAGACACACCATTTAACTGAGAAAAAACATGTACTTGCCTTTTGAATGGCTTACATGTCATGGTGAGATTATGTGCCGATTGAACTGCCTGTCCTGCTCAGATTGTAAACAATAAATTGTTCATTCAGTTTTCCAGAATAGACGCTGCATGGAAGCTCCGCAAGCTTTCTTGCTAACGCGCCACGTCGCGATAAAACGAGTTAAAGTTCAAGCACGCACGACTATTTCCAATCATGGGTCCAGCGATAGACGGTATGTACGGACACGCTGATCTTACACTCCTAGTGGCAGCTGCAGCTTAGAAGCTTACGCTTTCAAGACCAGCGACATCTGTTAAACACGGCCAATCTGTGAGCTCAAGCATGCAGTGCCGTGGATCAGGCTCAGAAACCGCCTGGATGACAGCAGTGCAGCAGTGTATGTGTCATCTTGCAGCGCAACACATTGGGTTATTTGTAAATGCGTGCAGTAGAAGTGTGTAGACTTGTCTTGCTAGCCTAAACCAATACATGCAAGAAAGTTGAATCTCTGAAACCAAATGATGTCGTCCTTTCCCAAAGCAAACAGAACCGTGATATCACTCGACAATGGTGGTGTAACCACGCTAAATTACAGCAAGTTTTATGACCTTGTTATGGGTATATAGAAAACAATAAGGGTATACAATGACTATAAAACAACTTTGGTTAAACTAAAAGACCGTGAAGTACGTTCGGTGGTCTGGCTTTCTTGACCTCGTCGTAACAAATGTTTTTGGCAAGTGTGCACGGCATGTCATTTTTTTTGTGACTTAGTCATACAGTTTCAAGTTACTTAAATCCCCAACATCAAGCTAGATTATAGCAATATTATCGACAACCTTTCCTTTCCAACAACAATACTTATCGTGGTCCTGGCAGCTATCGTTCTTTCTAAATAACTGATCCCCCTTTTCCTGCCTTGACCTTTTTTGAGATTGGCAGTATTTCTCAACAAATAATTAAATAAGTAAATAAATAAATACATAAATAAATAAGTAAAGTTGCTTCACTCACACAGTGTTCATGGAAGAGGTCTGTAACAAAATTAAAGACACCACGTATCGATAAGAGAAGAGGGGTACGTATATCTTTGCTCTCTTGAGATGAAGGGAAAAACTGAGCTTTGCATGTTAAGTAAGATAGATATTATATAAATCATGTTTTCGGACTGCTCGCAACTTTCTCAATGCAGGCTAAAGAGAAAGACAATGGAACCGAGACATAATAGAACGTTAAACAACATGTACCAAGGGAAATGACATTGTACTGAAAATGACAGCATAATCAACAGGCTTACATAAGGCAACTTTGAGGCGTTGTTTGAAGGTGCCCAGAGAGTGCTAAAACAGTCGTGCACGAAGTGTCATTTGCATTGACTGAGCGCGTGAATGACCTTTGGACTCGTTTATAGAGGCACAGGAGAAGGATGAATTAGATTGACTTCGTGTCATTCGTATGGAAATGTGACCGCCAATCTGTATAATGCCCTTATAATTAGTGTAGCTCCTCAGCTAATCGTCCAATTCTCTCCTAAAACGTCATATTTTAATGCAGAAACTGTGTACTCTGCGTAAGCCTTAGCGAACGGCTACTTCCTGGTAAATATTTCAAATAATATGATCTACTTTGGTCGCTTCTGTCATCTGAGAGTATGTGTTTTTCTGGTGCCTAATTAACGTGCACGGAAACGCGTTCCGGCTTGCGCAGGGGAGCTGAAACATCTTTTTACATTTTTTGTACCTCTCACCTTAGTAGACAATTTTCTTTTGTCTGATCATACATAAAGATACCAAATATGCAATAAGAAAAAAGAATATTAAATTTTATGCACAAAAATCATGATAATTAATATAAGGAACACCGTAGGTTGTCATACCGGATGTATTTATAACTGCCTGGGGTTACATATCACGCACCTAAACTAATATAATAAGTTTTTTCTTTTTCTGTTGCACGTCGCCTCTACGTAAATGTGGTCGCACTGGCCGAGAATCAGACCTGTGCTCTCGTTCAGCAGAGTATACCTTAAGCACGTAGCTTCCCTGGCGTATGCATTAGTAAAAAAAATTCTGAACAATTAACAAAGTCAAAAAAATTACCCCATCTCACGCTAAAGGAAACCATGTGTAAATGCGGAGCAGCGGACGCTAACGCGTACACTGGCGACGGTGTTGCACGGGAGGGAAAACTGGGCGGAGCAAAGCACGCAGTGATAGACCAGTGTTTCCTACTACAGCATAGGGATCGCTTTTTTATTGTTTAACAACGCCAAAGAGAAATCTCCCTCTGGCTCTACGTTTGATGTCAAGATCCAGTGCTAGTACATACATTGGGTTCCTTGTGGCCAGCGAACGGTTGTGCAGCGCGAGCAGTCAGTGCTTTTATTCAAGAAACTCGCTAGCATACGCTGCATTAATCGGTGTTACGAGGCGAGTTAGGAGAAGTGTAGGAGAGGAGGGGAGGGAGCACGCATGTGCAGCCGCTTTATATTCGTAATCGAAGGAGAGGAGGAGACTAGAGTAGGATAGTAGCGCATGCGCCGCAAGAGCAGAAGCGAGAACGCTAAAACGCAAGCAGGAGGTAGAAGTGGGGAGAGTAAAGCATACCTGTTGGAGAAAGAGAAGGGGCAAAGTTGCGTGTGAGTGCGGACGCCGACACCGCGGGACATAGACCCCAGCAAGAGCTACACATCTAAAAACTTTGTCCCGTGTCTGTATGTTTCACTGCAAATGTCATCGAAAGACGATAGTATTGCGTCTGCAGAGAGTTAACAAAGGGTTTATTTGATGTTCTGTGCGAGAAAATCGGTGATGGTATTCTGGAGGCGCTGCGTTAGAGTGCCCCGATGCGTGCAGCGGAGGCAAACGAGCGCATCGAGGCAAGTCATGCGTGAGACATGAGTGGTATCTGGCAGTTCTCTTGAAAAACAAAGCACATGGCGTGCGCGTCCGTCTCGGAGGCGATAAGATGTAGAACGCAAGACGACGTGTAGATGCTACCACCGTGTCGTCTTAGAAAAGCGATAGAAACGCTTGCCTTTTCTTGCATACAGCGTTGCCTTGTCAGTGCAGCACGATAAACGCTTCAGTCCTTAGAATTACTCATGTATGCATTTTCTAGCATAAACAGACACATACAGAATATTGAAGTGTTGTTATTGTGCCTCAGATATGCGCAATATTTGCTTTTTAATTCATAATCGCACAAGTATGAACTCTGAAACTTGAAAAATATTGTTGGGTGCTGCAGATGGGTTTTTTTGCCATTTCGAGTATTGTTTCAGCATACGAACAGACAGACAGACAGACAGACAGACAGACAGACAGACAGACAAAAGTTTTGCGCAGAAGGTCCCCAAAAAAGACGGTCGTCTTTAAAAAACAACTCGCTGGGCACCAGGACAGCGCGCGCACAGATGCAGAGTTACATACTGCAGCGGGTTGCAGTTTAATGCTCCGATGGTGTCCTAAACTCCGGCCCGATGAAGGAGCTCTGTTTGAAGCTCCTTCCGCCTGGACTCGTCGTACAAGAGAGAACACGGTATAGTTCTCACAATACGACGACATAACCCCGTGGTAATACGAGCCGCTGCTCAGTGGCGTGGCCTGTTGTATGCCGTTATTTGTTTCGTGCAGCATGAGTAAGAATCAGCGAACGAAGCATACGAACAATCGAGCTTGCGAGCTGCGCTGCAGACTGCTGTCACTCGCCTGTCGCGGAGCTGACAGCGCGTAATTGCTGCACTTAGCTCACGATACTGTTGCCCCCTGCGGCTGATCGGCGCTCAACGATCGTTCAGCTCGTTATACCGCTGCCGCTACGCCCCGTGCGATAAGTTTAGGCGAGCTTCTTTTCTATTTTTTTGTTAACACGCCTCCTCATTTTCGAAGTTTACTTACATTTATGTGGGTCCGTTTCGAGCGTACGCAATTTTCCAACTCGGTGCTCCGCCACTAGAGCTCGCTGGTAACTGTGGTCCACGTGAAAAACAAAACAACTTTGTGTCGCCGCAGTCTATTTCGTAGCGTTTGATCGCAGAATGGGCCTACTGAGTGAAAACTAGCGTAAACCTTAAATAAAACACAAAAGCACCAAGGCTCACGAAGTGCTCGCGCATGTTTTGTATTCGACACGACGTGCTCTTATTTTTCGCGTCGGATGCAGTAACAAAAACAAGCGGCGTTTGGGTCAATAGTGTCAAACAAACCGCAGTTCACCATGACCCTCTAGGAAAATTATGTTCAGTAGAGCGCGATAGTTGTTTCCAGGCCGGCAATGAGTAGAGGAAGGTGATCCATTCATTATGACATCGTGAAACTTTTAGTCAGAGTGAATACCAGTCTTCCCACATAGGTGATGTTCTATACTGTTCATTATATTTTTTTTTCAAAATATATTCTTCACATAGTGTCCCGTTATAGGCAGTGTGATCTCCGCAACTATACATGCGGAGACTTTCCTGTCTCGCTGCTAGTAACAGAAGCTGCGGCATGTTCATGTACAGTAAAACGTTATAGTAACTGCCGAATCATGGGTATCAGGGTAATCTTTCATTTGATGCCGAATACAAAGAAAAGGAATATATGATTTATGCAATTAGAGCGCAAAATCACCTTTTTGAGAGATAACATGTATATATATATATATATCTATATATATATATATATCTATATATATATATATATATATATATCTATATATATATATATATATATATATATATATATATATATATAGGGGAAAGAAGTGTATACGTAAGGGCTCGTTTTTCCATGTTTTGACATAATAATAATGAAATCTAACAGACAATGATGCCAAGGAATGTATAGGGTAAGGTATTAGTACAAATGTAATGTAAATAAGAAGAAAGAAAAGTGGGTGAAAAGATAACCTGCCGTGAGCAGGAATTGAACCTACGACCTTCGAATAACGCGTCCGATGCTCTAACTACTGAGCTATCACAGCGGCCATTCCCCCATCCACTTTTTTCGACTTATATGTGAATTTAAACGTTGGAGTGTCAGTCAGCGCCATCTGTAGCCAAGCGGCGAGTGTGGAACATCCTTTTATGAGCCTGTGTGGCATAACGTAGCATGTGAACTTATTACGAGCGGGCAGCTGACCAATAGTCCCTCGTATAAAACGTAACGGCACCAAGTCTGCCAGTGTATGAGACCCTCGTAAATTAATAAGGGAAAGAAGTGTATACCTCAGGGCTCGTTTTTCTGTATTTTGACACAATATAAAGAGATCTAACATACTATAATGCAAAGGAATGAATAGGGGAAGTTATTAGAACAATTGTAATGTAAATAAGAAGGAAAGTGGGTGAAATATATATATATATATATTTATATATATAATATATATATATATATATATATATATATATATATATATATATATAATATATATATAATATATATATATATATATATATATATATATATATAATATATATATAATATATATGTATATATATATATATATATATATATATATATATATATATTATGAAGTCTTGGTTTGGAAGACCTTTATTATGCCCGAGGAACCGGCAGCCGACAGCTGAGAAGAACGAACCAAGATGATGATGCTACGTGACAACGATAAGGATGCATGAGCAACACATGATAATGATGAAATGATGATAATGTACAGATGAAGAGGATTGGTATACTAAATGCCCACACTAATTCCCCCCACGTGAAAGCGGCCAGCCTGGCCGCGGCAAGTCAAGGGGACAAAGAACGTCGCATGAAGGGCTTCATACGGGAGACATGGACGACCTCAGTAGTTCGATGACGGCGACCTGCAGGGGCTACAAGTGGCGTCACGCGATAATTCACGGGTGAAGGTTCTTCAAAAACAGTGTACGGCCCGATAAACCGTGGCTGGAATTTGTCGCACAAACCAGGTGTGCGAATAGGCGTCAAAAGGAGCGCTTCGTCTCCAGGTTGAAAGGATACAGAACGATGCGATTCATCATAAACCAGCTTTATGTCTTGCTGTTGGGCTTCAGTGTTTATACGAACACGTTGGCGGCTCTCTGCGAGCCGTAAAACGTATTCCTCTGAAGAGGATGGAGATGAATCCACGTGGCAGGTAAAGAAAGAGACGCCCGGAAAGAAGTAGGGGAGCGTCCATAAACTAGTTAAAACGGTGAGTAGCCGGTTGTCCGCTGAATAGCCGTATTGTAGGCGAAAGTGACGAATGGTAGAACTACATCGCAGTTCTTGTGGTCTGGTTGAATGTAGGCGGCAATCATGTCAGCAAAAGTGCGGTAGAATGGCTCAGTGAGGCTGTTAGTTTGGGGATGATAACTAGAGGCAGTCTTGTGAGTTGTGACAGAGGCGCGAACAAGTTCGTTCACTAGTTGTGAAAAGAAGGCCCTTCCACGGTCACTGAGCAATACACGTGGAGCACCATGACGCAGTATAATGGCTCGGAGGATGAAATCGGCAATTTCACAAGCTGAACCGGTACTGACGGATGCCGTCTCGGCGTAGCGCGTCAAATGGTCAACGGCTGTTACTATCCATCGGTTTCCAGCAGCACTGACTAAAAGGGGGCCATAACGATCGATGCCTACAACTTCGAATGGCGTGGCTGGCCACGGAAGAGGCTGTAGTGTACCGGCTGGAGCAGCTGTGAGTAGTTTTCTACATTGGCAGGTAGTGCAGGACCCAACGTACCAAGCTACACTAGGGGTAATACCTGGTCAATAAAACCGACTTCGAAGGCGATCGTAGGTTTTGTGGTAACCAAGGTGACCAGCCGTCGGATGGTCATGAAGTGCTCTGAGGACTTCGGACCGAAGCGATCGGGGTAGAACGGGAACCCAGCGCTGACCGTCAGGATGGTAAATTTTGCGGTACAGCACCAAGTTGTCCAGCCTAAACTGCGAGAGTTGGCGACGGAGCCTCGCATTACGTGGACGGGAACTGCCAGTGAGGTAGCCTATAATACGTCGACAGTATGGGTCAGCCAGCTGTCGAGAAGAAAAATCGTGCTGGTCGTCCGAAGGCAGCTGGTCCATGGAGGCGAGAGAGTAAACCACCGTAGACGTGGACTCCGAGGGTGTGTTGTTCAAAGTGATTGCGGAAACGCTGAGGGGAACCGCTGGTAGTGGGCAGCGAGAAAGAGCATCGGCGTCGCTATGCTTTCTGCCCCACTTGTATACGATGTCAAAATCATACTCTTGTAGGCGTAGAATCCAGCGGCCGAGGCGTCCCGACATGTTCTTGAGTGTCGAAAGCCAACATAAAGCGTGGTGGTCGGTCACAATGGTGAAATGGCGGCCGTGAAGATAGGGACGAATTTTCTGCACTGACTAAACAATGGCGAGGCACTCCTTCTTGGTGATCGTGTAGTTCCTCTCGGCTGCGGAGAGGACGCGGCTGGCGTACGCAACGACTCGCTCTCGCGAAGAGTTGTCGCGCTGCAGGAGCACGGCTCCTAAACCGTGGCCGCTAGCGTCTGTATGGAGGAAGGTCGGTGCACCATCGTGAAAGTGAGAAAGTACAGGATCGGTCGTGAGGGCACTCTTCAACCTGTCGAAAGCCGATTCACATTCCTGAGACCACTGAAAGGGCGTACCAGAAGCAAGTAGCTTATGGAGTGGTGCGGCTATGGAGGCATAGCTTTGTATGAATCGCCGAAAGAGGCGAGACCAAGGAAACTTCGCAAATTTTTCGGCTTGTCAGGGTGAGGGAAGCGAAGCACCACAGCAGTTTTCTCAGGGTCTGGACGAATTCCGTCCTTGCTCACAACATGACCGAGGACCTTGATAGATCTGCTGGCGAAAGGGCACTTCTTGGTGTTAATTTGAAGACCAGCGCCCGCAACACAAGTCAGGACCTCATCCAAGCGTTGCAGATGTCGAGGAAACGTCGATGAAAAGACAATAATGTCATCGAGGTAACATAGGCAAGTCTTCCATTTCAGGCCACGCAGCACGGTGTCAATCAAGCGCTCAAAAGTTGAGGGCGCATTGCATAGACCAAACGGCATAACATTGAATTCGTATAGGCCGTCCGGGGTTGCAAACGCAGTTTTTTCTTTGTCATCTTCGTGCATGGGGATTTGCCAATAGCCGGAACGCAAGTCGAGGCTTGAAAAGAATTCAGCACCTTGTAACGAATCGAGGGCGTCGTCGATACGTGGCATGGAATATACGTCCTTCCAAGTGATCTTATTGAGTGCTCGGTAATCGATGCAAAATCGTACGGAACCGTTTTTTTACGCACCAGAACCACTGGAGACGACCAAGGACTGGTTGAGGGTTGGATTATCTCCCGTTGCATCATATCGTCTACGTTTTCCTCAATGATTTTTCGTTCGGCTAGGGAAACGCGGTACGGACGATGATGCACAATGGAGGTTCCGTTTGTCTGAAGACGATGTGCTGTAGCAGTTGTCTGGCCCAGGCTGGATGAATGAACGTCAAAAGAGTTTGCATGCTTTTGTAAGAAATCAAGCAGCTGCTGCTTCTGCGAGTCTGTCAAGTCCTTGTTGATGGCTGCTGTAAAGGCCGAGGAGGCAGCATGATCTCCAGGATGGCCTTTAGAGGAGGCAGGGGTAAGAGGCACGACGCACACAGGCTCCAGATCGGCAACGCAGGCGACAGTAGTGCCCCGCGGCAGTAAAATTTTATCTGGTGTGATGTTCGTAGCAGCGAAGACAGCTGATCTATTGTTGAAGCGAGCCCACAATATATATATATGTATATGTATATATATATATATATATATATATATATATATATATATATATATATATATATATATTTATTTATTTATTACTTACTTGGTGTTACATATCTCGAGCAGTGGCTGCTATGCCATCAGTATTCGACGCTACTTCGTTATGCGTGTACAACTAAATTCCAGGGTGCGAGAAATGGCAGTGAGGTTTTTTTGTGCATGGGTATTTACCATTTCTTTTTTTCGAAAGATCGCCCTAATTATTCGTTGTCCACATTTGACGGATTAGGTGCACAGCAGATTTTTGTACCATTTCCAGTAATATATCATGCACTGGCAGAAAACTAATATCCTGGCTCTCATCTGCCTCAACATCTTTTGGACGCATTATCATAATAAAAGTTTACCTAACGTGATCATCTAAAATTACTGCACAGCAGGCATAAACAAACCACATGTCTTTCGATATTGTGGTGCTCAAAGGAAGACACGCGTATCATTTGCAGAAATATAGCAGAATGTACTGGCAAAAAAGCAGTGACACTAGTATCCTGAATTGCGTCTACCTGACTCTTTTTGGACGCAGTATAAATGAAAACAATCGGCAGATCCCAAGTACAGTGAGAAATAATGATATGCGAAGAGCGTATGAGGGAGGTTGAATTGTCACATTAAAAACAGGAAACGTTACGAGGAAGACGTAAATTATATCATAAATGACTTTCATGTCATGATTTTCATGTTTTCGCCTAGAAATTGGGCTCGTCGTGCATTCACGTCACGTAATACCAAATTTGGTATAAGTGAAGCTAGCGAAATGACCGCGAGCGCTTCATGAGCATGGCATGTAGTCATGTTCCTACATGACACGCATGTCTTGATTATCATGTTTGCACCAGTCATATACCTTCGTCATTCATTCATGTCACGTAATAGAAAATTTTGTATATGTAAAGCTAGCGAAACGACCGTGAGTGCACCGTGAGTGTAGCTCATAGCCAAGACTTACACGACATGCATGTCATGATATACACGTGAGGGCCTGTGACTTATGTTCGCCATGCAGTTGTGTCAAACCATACCATTTTTGCAATATTTCATGCGAACGAAACCACCGCAGAAGCAGCGACACCTTGACATGTAAATCATGACTATAATAAATACATGTGATGATTTTATTGTTATAATTCAAATATGGTCGTCTTACACTCACTTTATGGCATACCATTTCTGATATAGATGCTATTATTCAAACGGCCAGGAAAGCTAAAAGCCGTAGGCGGCTAGATAGATATATAGACATATTAGATAGAGAAAAAGATAGATAGATAGATAGATAGATAGATAGATAGATAGATAGATAGATAGATAGATAGATAGATAGATAGATAGATAGATAGATAGATAGATAGATAGATAGATAGATACGCTCAAAGTCGCAGGAGTGCACTAAGAAATGCTTCGCATTTACAATTTACCCAACACGAGAATCTGAAAGTGCTACACAGTAGGCAAAGATAAACGACATGCCCTGCGATATTGTGGATCTCATTAAAAGGAAGACACGCGTGACCAAATCATTGACATGTGCTTGATGTATTTAGCTAGAGACCATCAGCATATTTTCTTTTGCTTTTAAATTTGTCTTTTGTCCGCCGTAAAGGCACGTACGTAAGATAAGCGAAGGACAAAAGACAAGCACCTTCGTCATGACAAGCCTTTGAGCGCTTGTTCCGCGTCCTTCGCCCGTCTTACACACCTGTATTAGCGTACAAAAGCTACGAATCAGTGCCAACTAGCCTGAACCCAGTGCCTTCAGAGTAATATTTAAATCATGCACTGTTATATTGCCAGTGCATGGCACTCCAACCTTGGTGTAGCTTGAAAGCAGAAACAATGTCACATATAAGTTTTCTAACAAGGTAAGTGTCTAGTTGGTCTAATTTGACTCATTGGTCAAATTAGCCCAGCCAGGTGTCCCTAAAGTTCAACTTTGGGATCTTAATGCGTTGAATTAAGCACGCCGTGCCACTGCTTACAATTGAGCGTTAGAACACGTGCGTATGTACATACAGCTCCCGAGAAACTTGTTGGTTATTCTTTCTCGAAGGTTTGGCGGCGCAGCATTCCGGGCGAGACCAAGCAGACAGACCTGATGATACAGAGGTCCAAGCTCAAGGTGGTCAAAATGATGCTCGTGGTGGTGGTGATCTTCGTGCTCTCCTGGCTGCCACTGTACATCATCTTCACGAGGCTCAAGCTGGGAAGCGCTCCCGAAGAAGGCAGCGTTGACTGGAACCTGATGCTCATCTTGACGCCCGTGGCGCAGTGGCTGGGCGCCTCGAACAGCTGCATCAACCCGGTGCTATACGCGTACTTCAACCGCAAGTTCCGCCGTGGGTTCGTGGCTATTATCAAAAGCCGTAGCTGCTGTGGCACACTGCGCGAGCCAAGCTCGCTGCGGGGAACCACCATCCGCTCGGCCGCTGGAGGGGGTGGAGCTGCCACCCACAGGGGACTGTCCAGGTACGATACGCAGTGCGAGTACCTCTCCACTTCGGCCGTCTGAGGCCATCCAGGACTTTACATGCTCGGCGCCGCCCATTTGCGCATGACAGGGCATGGAGCATTTAAAGTATTTCAGCACATGGTGCAGTGAGATCGCAAGTCTGCAAGCAGTGCACAGCGAACATGCCAGTTCACCATGCCAAGCCATGTACACTATTTTTCCCTGTGCATTGCCTTCCGTTTGACAGACTTTGGGATTATGGCCACATGTAAAAGCTTGTCGTAGCACTGGAAGAATTTCAGAATGCTTATAAGTTGAAATGTCTTGTGGCAAGTGCGGCACTGCTTCACTTTAGGCCATCATTGAATACAAGCTTGTGGCATAGCCTACTATACTGCATTCCATCAGACACATAACCATGGTGTGTTCATAGGGGAATGTTGATATCACTGTTAAAGTGTAAAATAATGTTCTCGAAAAGAAATATTTCCAGATGTCATGCTGGACCTAGCACATTGAACTGATAAAACTTACCTTGAACGGCTGTTGTCCTACCTGTTCACAATTATGTGCTGTGCTAATGTTCGAACAGGTGGCATTTGTTGAATTGAAAGCAAGTTGACAAAGATGTATGGCCTGCATGCATTAAATATTTGTAAATAATTGGAGCGTTAGAAAATCCGTACGCGTAATAATTACGTTTTTTACTATCTCCATAACGCTTTCTTTTCTCTCGTGAACTCTAGACCGAAAATTATTGAGCCTGCAATTGCAAAAGTTAGGATGCATGATTATAGCAGAATGAAAGATGAGCGCAAGGTAGGCGAGAATATTATGTAATGGTTCAATTTTCAATTATGAAAGAGATGACAATAAATATGCTATTTGTCGGCTTGTGGGAAAGCATGGTCTTTCCATGCGATTAATGATTATTATGTACGCAAGACGGATGGAGAAACCTAAGTTTATTATACTTTCTTGTAGCAGTACAAAAGTGGTTAGAGAAAGAGCAATGGTAGCAGGATGCAATACGTTTCATATGTCGTCACATGCGTAATAGGTTGTCGCAGACTTAAAGTGACACGTTAAGGGTTGCTGCAATTCATGACACGGTGATTTATGACAACTTCTCATGCTCAGTCATAGCTCAAAATATGCAAAGGGTAGTGTTGGTGATATAATGGGAGTTATGTAATCGCGCAATATTTCAGTATTTGTAGGGCAGATAATGAAAAATTTTGAATTGCCAAAATTCAACTAATTTACTATGAACAAAGTATTTTAATGTTGTAAAGAGGTAAAGAGAACCAGCCAAAAACGAACAAGCCAGTAATTAGAGATAACAACAACGAGCGAGATCTCCCTAGCCTACACGAGTACAAAAATGTACCATTTTTTAAACTGCAGTTTTTCTGAAGTACTCACCTAGGTTCTAATTTCCTTTATCCGGTGTCGTTACTCTCTAAACGTCAAGCTACATGTCAAGAAAATTTGAAAATTCAGCCTATAGTCCTATAGTTTTCCGCAATTTATTTCAATACAATCAAATATGAGTCTCGAAATTTCTTACTACCACCCCAACGTTGAGTGCAAAATAAATTAAGCCGTTAAACTGGTGAACTATAGCTTGCCGGTGAGCTAAGGTTCAGTTGTATTAGGGCGCCTTCGTTGATCAGAGGTCGAAATCATGCGAGTTAACGGGCGCACGCTTTGGTCCCATAAACTCGGCTAAGCTAAGTGGTTAAGAGCAGAGGGCGCAAGTGTTTGCCTCTTCGCAGGAATCTTTGATGCTAGATCTGACCCTGAGCCAGGCCTTGGTGCTCGAGAGACGCTCGCGTGTGACAATTTCAGGGCAGCGGAAATCAAAGAAATGAAACAAAAAGGGATGGAGCAAATGACCATACAGCCTCTATGCGACATCACGAGAAAACGGAATGGACGACAAGTCATTTTACAGAATGTGGCTGGAGTTTTTTTTTCTTCCCCGCTTTTCTTGGATATACTTGCGCCGTCACTTAGCTATCTTGTGGCAATATCGTGTTGCTCATGTGACGTGTTGACATGTGTACTAGCGTGACGTGTAGTGAAGTAATCAAACTGTTCCTTCCCATTTCAACAAAGTGTTCGTTACGCTTCATTCTGCGCTTGCTAAATACTAATGCTGCTTTCACTAGTGTGGCTGATCCTGCCTGTTGCTCTAATTTTTGCACGCATGCTTAACCGTCTACAGTAAAAAAGACACACTGGTCACTTAGCCCTTTTGATTATGCCATTCACCCAAACATCTTTTGCCGCCTCTGTCTTGCGGTGAAAATATGCACACGCTAAGTCTAATGCCATTTCTGCCTGTTGTGTATACATATAATAAAGTCAGTAGAAAAGAAACGCGTCCAGCCTTAAGACTGCATCTGACATGGGTGGCGCCAGCAAGCATGTGAATCGCAAGTGGTAAGAAAGGGCAACGTTTAATAAATAGCGTATTGTTAAACTACAAACACAAAGGCCAAACAATTCCGATCCATTCAGCGGGTCTAATTTGGCATTCGATGCTCCTAGAATTAGCAAACAACAAGAAAACAAGTGCCTCCTTTATTAATTTTTTTACCACTTAAAGATGCTGTTACTGGAATTGTCGAACTGAACTCTCGAAAATGCAATTTAAGAAAACTCTGAAGCCATCGCAGTGCAACCACTATTACTGCGAGACCATGCATACATCAGTTTTACAAACTTTGCAGAGTGAAAGCTACTCTCTCTTTCTTGATTTTAATTGAGCAAGAGTAACAAAATTTATGAAAAAAGCCATGCCTCTCAGGGACAGCTCGTATCATGCGCGCACTTTATCCCCAAACTTACGGCAACAATTCAAAGATTGCATGTATAGCTATAGATATAATACCGTAGCCAATGAACTGCAGAGGTTGTATAGTAAAAGTACTTTATAGTAACAATACACAGACTCGTAGGAAACGACTAAGAGCAAGACGCAAGCAAGAATTGACTTGTCATGCTTAGCAGACAGTAGCCGGCTTCTCTGCTTGTTCAAGCTCGTTTTCCAGGAAGCCTTAACAACATGCAACGCGCTAGAGGGATTCGCTCATTCGAGCTCAGTGTTCAGGCAGTGGGGATAGCGTGGCTCTACCCAAAAAGGCTTTCAATCACCGCGCTCCTCGCTGAAGCCCGGAAATATCCTATGCAATCTAGTCTGTTAGATTCTACTGACAAGCCGTGCATATCACGCACGTGTAACCCGACAAGCGAAAACCACGGCCTACGGGAGTTGTTGCCAACGGGGTGTTATTGCTTAGTCGATATGCCTGTCGACGGAATGAGTAATATGTTGCTTTGTAAAACAGTACCTGGGCCTGTATACAGTAACCGCTAAAAATGCTATCGTTGTTCGTAAGACAAAAGCACCCAGTCCTCTCATTCATGGCACACACACACACACACACACACACACACACACACACACACACACACACACACACACACACACACACACATATATATATATATATATATATATATATATATATATATATATATATATATATATATATATATATATATATATATATATATATATATATATATATATATATATAAACGCCTCAGTAGATGCGATACTTCAAGCTATAAGTATGCTGGGCAGGTCCTGTGCAATGATATACCTAATCTGCTTTATACAACTGTGCTTTTTAAATACTTAAGCACGCTTCAAGAAGACTCGCCCACTTTACTTTTAAACAAAAAGTATATATAGATAATTGAGTAAATAAATTAATGTGTATATATTCAATGCCGTGCTCTCTTTTAACTTTCAGCCTGAAGAAGTCGGCACAGGTTGTTTCGTGCAGTTGCCTTTTCGTTGTACTTACGCTCAATGTTTTTCATTTGCTAGCCCAATACCTAGGTCTGTCAAAGTAAACTTTGAACACAAAGTTAGAAGAAAGCCTATAAATTCAAGAATACATTTCTTCATTTGTTCTGAAGGTCAACATTGCTGTATAAAAACTGTGCGTTCTCAGAGAAATTTTACACGCGAGTGAATTTTTTTATTTCACAAGACTTGTAAATATTATAGCTAATCACTTACAAAGTTTACACGAACATTTCGGCAGTGTACTAAGTTATGCCGGAAATATAAACAACTGTTTACTTTGTTTTTCCTTATGTCTTCCTTCCTCGCCAGAGGCACCGTATCCACACTTCTAGCTTTAGTTTAAATTAACGCAAAACGCAGGTTCCTATAGCTTCATTTGTGTGACAGAGTCCGAGCAAAGTTTTTTTTTTGCCACTAAGGTGAGGAGAAGAAGTACGCTATAAGTAAAACAATCACTTTAGTGAGCTGCCTAACCGCAGCCAACTAAGACGATTAATTTGTATATTTTATTGTTGAATAATTGGGGAATATCTAAAGTGGGCCGAGGTTAATAATTTACCTCGAAGAGAAAATTATTTTTTTTGATCATTTCTTTCAAAAGAATTGTTTGTGATGCCAATGACCTGGTCTAACTGGCGAAGAGTATAGTACCATGCTTGGATAAAACACGAATAAAAAAATAACACTTCTGTTACACATGAATTGTTACGAGAGAGTGGTGCAGCTGGTTGTATTACTATCGGCCTTTATTAAAATTTCAATGCACCAAACATCATTACAGGTGAAGATAGCACACCACGATCACTTGAAGGTATGCGGGGGGGGGGGGGGAGGCGCCATACGTTTGTAAAATTATCTTCATTTTCCGTTAATTCCTCACTGCCTTAATCACTTCCACGAATGAATTATACGCTCAGTACTGTTGATGGGACAGATCAGATTAGATGAATGGTACCTAAATACAAAATTATTATCGACGCATTCTGACGTCACAGTTGTGAATGCAGCTGTGTGCCGTTCATATGATTTGTTTGCGTGTCATTTTAAACAAATTATTCAGCAAGATGCACTGCCGATAAGCTTAAACTGCAAGCCTAAAGAAGACTTTCGAACCACGTGATATTTCTTTGGTTTCGTTGTTTCACGTGCCTGCAATACACTGCATTAAAGACAAGGGCACTCGCGCTGCACGAGAGTGCCCTATTGGCGTTGCACCGCGCGCATGCGTAGCCCTATTTCTGCAAGAGTGCACTGCTGTTCGTTGCCCTAACACATCCTGCGTTGTTTGTGATCCCAGGTCTGAGATTCCGGAGTGCGTAGTACACCCTCGAGCCAGTGCGAAAAAAGATACGTTGCTAACCAATGGCCGGACGGATGCCGAAGAAAACCACGCGAAGGTGTCCCTGGTAGCCTAACCCATTCTGTGCTCTAGAGTCCTCACATCCCACCCGCACACCCCCGCCATTGCCACCAACACAGCCACTCTCCTCTCGCTGTGCATCCGCCGCACGGCCTGTTCGCGCCTGCCAGTGTACAAAAGTGTACAGAAGTGCATCGGTGGAACCTTGTCTCACCGGAGTGTGGTGGTTCTCGAGACCGCGCGCCGCTGACAGCAGCGAGCCCCTGAGCTAGCCTCAGGGACTCCACCCACTTCTATATGCCTCGTCCGAATTTGTGCAATTATACCTGTTTTTTTTCTATTCACCTAATGTAAATATTTGAGCCATTTTCACGCCACGAAGTCCACTCGCAAACGGGATTCGCACGCGTATGTAGTACGCAGTGACTGTTCGCCGGTCTACGATCGACATCAATTCGATTGACTCTCGTGGAAGGCCCTTATCTTGGCAGCGTTTATAGAAAAACAGCCATTCTTAAGATGGGCTGAAATCGATTGGTGCCATCGAAAGGGATGGCAGAGGAAGCGCGGTCGATGATAAGTTTATGCTATGGGAAAGGCTAAAAACAAAAAAATGCACTGTGAATTCCGGTACATCAGGGTGCGCAAATTAAGCTGGTTGGTTCATGTTCATGGGAGAATTGATTGATTGATTTGTGGGTGTTTAACGTCCCGAAACCACCGTATGATTATGAGATTTGCCGTAGTGGAGGGCTCCGTAAATTTCGACCACCTGAGGTTCTTTAACGTGCACCCAAATCTGAGTACAGTGGCCTACAACAGTGGCCTGCGAGAAAAAAAAAAGCGCTGAAAAGAGGGGACATCGAAAAACACAGACTATGCCCCTGACTAGCAACCATATCTGTTTTATTCTTCTGGTCAGCATACATCTCTTTCAACACTATTGCAATGAAACCACAGAAAAAAAACACAATAAATGAAGATTTAGCATGCGGAGGGTTGCAAAAGTGGTCAATGGGACATGAATTTCATATCCTTCGGAATTATAGATGTTGAGGAGAAACGTTCGCATGCCTTGCCTCTGTTTCGGGTCATGATGAGCTTCTGAAAGGAGACGCTTGCGTTTGCCATGGTATTTTTATAGGAAAGTACTAGATTTACAAAATGCCCAACAACCGCAAACATTACGACGAAGATATAATGAATTACTAGCTTGTTTTCGAATCTTGTTCGAATGCTGTCGCGTGCGTTCTTTGGCGCACCACGCCGTTAGACGAATTTAATTAGGCCCGCAAGAAAGAGGAATCTCAAACGCAACACAGTGACAACTTTGAAAAAACCTCGGCCAGTGCTTCTTGTTACGTCCTATTTTGTTTCATACCTCTCGATTGACTTGCTGGCACAGACTATTCAGCTTATTTCGGGCTGAAAACAACAACCTAGCACCTGCCCTGAAGACCACTTTCTTGAGATTGTGCGCTGCCTCATGCACATAAGGAATACCCGCTGAACTTTTCTGCGAGAGTAATTCGAATTAAAGTAATTCGAGAGTAATTCGAGAGTAATTCGAACTCGTTCTTAAAGGCTGACATGAAGCTTTCGGCAATGCTAATCAGAAGCGTTACTGAAAAACTGCAAGCTTAAGACGCGCTACTTGCGTACGAAAAGCTGCTTCAACTTGGCAGTCGCAACACTTGTCAAGCGCCACCTTCCTGCATACTCTTGCAATGCCAAGCTTAACGATATTTGAATACGCAAAGGAAATTAAAATTCCCTCACTTCCCCGAAGAGCATTGTGAAGAAATGCGAAGGCATTTCTGGCGGCGAGAGTTCACAGAGTAGTTTTTTAATTTTCCGGATGAGGATTTGTACCGTAACCATTTATCAACACATTCATCCGCCAGCGAACGGTTGAGAGTGAGGTGCGCTTATCACTCCATTAATAAATATGTATAAGCGAGCAGATGGGAGAGTGGGGCGGAAGGAGGAGAGAGAGCAAATGGCGAGAGAAAAAGCAGTGAAGCACTGCACCAACCAATTCCTACACTGCCTCCACACACGGGGGAGAGCTCCGTCGAGCTCCCGTGATGAGAACGCTCTCACATGCCAGAGCACGCTCCTCTTCTCCACTCACTCTCCGCTACTCCACCCGTATCACCTGCTCCGGTTTCTAGGGGCGTGGATAAGTGCGCGCGCCCAAAACTGTTGCTATGGAAGAGAGAGTGAGAGTGAAGAGAACGCCTGCCGGTGCGTAAACGCTGCCGGACGCCTGACATAGCCCGACCAATAAATGCATTCGCATTCAAAAGGAAGAATGCTCTTTTCAGATCCAGGCGAACAACCCCAGCAATAACGGCCATTTGAAAACAAGCGTTCTAAGGCCACGAAGCGCAGTTTTTTCCTTGAGGGCCAATGCTTAGCAGTCGACTAAAAAAAACCTTATTGAAAGAGGAACAGGTGAAAAGGCTTTAGCAGAAGCAGTCTGCGTGTTAAGAGGGCTTGTGCTGTAAAAGATTAAAAAGCTATACACGCACATCATCACATTTACCATGCTCGCCTGACAAAGCTTGCTTTCGTTATTACGCTCATAGCTGGCTGTAGTAAAATGTCATTAAGGACAAGGGGGATGCATTAGCTTAAGAACACACCTTTCTGCGGCATAACAAGCTTATCATCCAAACAGATAAAGGTAGATGCATATAAAGCTTCCAAAACAGAAAATATGTGGAGAGTGATCCTCGTGCCAGTGCAGTGCTTCTGTTCTTTCTTTTGCCATTTTTTCAGCGCTGTTTTTTTCACTCATTCCAGTACATAGATCTGTGATTGGCCAGGCTACATTTCCCAAACAATGACTAAAAGAATGATTGAAGGAAAGGAAGCCACGAAACAGTAAGCGCGGTATCTGTCAAAACGCACTTGTGAAACTAGCTTAAACTCTTCAATTCTGCAGTTGTAGGAACTGCGCATTTAGGAGTAATAATTTTGCTTTCTCTTTGGTGATACGTTCTAGACTTCATGAAATGGATCCTCGCGGGATATTTTTTGCAACATTAATAAAGAAAGAAACAAAAAACACGCAAACAGGTTTTCTTTCACAGCTGCGAACCTTATCCACTCCACTTGCACAGGACAGTAAAAAAAAGGTAAGAGGAAGAAATAGCCATGAACCTATGTGGGTAAGAATAAGTGGCAGCAGCCGACACACTTATTATCTATTCGCAAACGTTGCCCCACAAACCAGCAAGACAATATTGAAAAGGAGTTTATGTTTCACATATCACATTGCATGCTCTGTGCTTCTGCAGAATAGGTGAAAGCTATACCGGTTATTGAAATAAAGCAGACTAAGTGTGGCAGAAAAATTGTCGCTGTAATCTATCTATTAAACGTGAGAGGCTACAGTAAGCTTTCGCCTGTTGTGTGCTTTCTCCGTGTCCGTCGCACGCCATTTATTTGTAAGATGTAACTCGTTGCGTAATTTATTTTAATTTTTTACCTCACTCTCTTTCGCTTTATGCCATGTACTGTAATATAATGTTGTAAATCAGTGTCGGGTTTAACGCAGAACCTTATATAGCTGTCTGATGGCGCTCGCAAAGGCGGTTGTTTATCGTGATCACACTTTTTTCCCCTTCAGGTTGGCCACGTATAAATAATGTTTACATACACAATCTGCAATGTAAAGCTCGTTGCTGTCAGCAGTTGCTCGAAGGTACAGGTCGGTGTATGTTTCGAAGCCTATGAGCCTATAATGTGGCCGAATGAAGGCACCCTCTGCGTTAGAGTACAGGGCGCTCTAGGCACACCGAAAAAAGAAATAACAAAAATCATGTTCTGTTGTTTTGTACTTGGTTATGACATGTATGTATTGTGCTTAAGTATGTGTGTGTTTGCGTGTGTGAAGTATAAATAAAGACTTTGCTCAACGCTGTGTATCGAGTATTCTTTTTTTGCAAACAAAACAGCATTTTTTTTTCTACTTTAGCGGTTTTCCTCCCGTGTGCCAAGCAACGAAAATCCTCGCGGACGACACCAATCGATCGTGCGTCCGTAAGTATGAATAACGCTGCCCGTAGATATTTAGGAACTGGAGGTTGGTTAATACGAGCAAATGTTTGAAAAGAAAACAGAAAACTGAGAAACACCATTTCTTTATTCAATGAATTCAGCATTTACTTCTCTCTAGCATTTCTAGATAATCAATAAGTTTTTATCTGTTGATCAAGTTGTAGAAAGAATTCAGGACATGAAGTTCTAATTCTGAAGGATGTATGAACCCTCACGCGTGTTTTGTGACGTAAGTCTTAGGTGATAAGGAAGAAAAGAAAGCGCAAGGGATACACTGGATGAGGTGAAGAATGTAGGGAAGGCTGTTTAGGCTCGAAAAATTGAATTGCTGCACAAACTTGAAGAAAAAAACAAGAGAGACAGGAAAGAGTGCAGTCCTGTCTCTCTTGTTTCACTAACGCAAAACTTGTGGCTCGGCGAAGCACGCAGTGTTTTGAGAGAGATTTTTTTATAAAGCACCAGGGGGGCCAAGCCCGAAACAGGGCATGTAGGGAAGACTGTTCAAGCTCCGGAAACGTAGTCGGAAAACTGCATGTGAATGCAGCTTTCCTTAAGGTGCTGCTTCCTTATTCCTGCATGCCTGGTTTCACTTCCTTACCGCCGGTAACGATGCGTGTTTCAGCTCCGCCGACGTCGTCAACGATTCGTTGGGATAACTGCTGCCTCCTTGTGAAGGGTAGTGGACTTAACGAACCAGTGGAGAGTGGTGGGACTTGGCAAACTTTTGTGGTGCATACCTGTTTACGATGGACCATGTCTACATGATGAATACACCTTGATGACAACAGACGCCGACTACGCTATATATTAGCTAGAAATTTGTCTCAGGATGGGTGCCGGGAATGTTCAGTGTTAGCTCATGTAGTATGTTCGTGCCTGCGTGTCTATGCGTGCGTGCCTACTGTACACGTGCAAAAGTGAAAAATTTTGAGGGGCAGAAAAGTTTGAATCCCATGAAGGGCCCTACCCCCCCCCCCCCCCCCGGCTACGCCATTTCTTTTTAAGACACGTTGGCTCTCTAGTTGCGTCATACGACACTTCGACGAAAGTATAATAATCTGCAAAGAGTGTTCACGTGTCTCATTGAAAATAATCCTGGACTTGGCGCGCATATTCTCACAAGAAAGGTGTCAAAGAAATATTTTTGTTCTCTTACACTCTACAAAAACAGACAAGCATAACATATTTAACGCTCAACGGCAAGACAATATAAAAACATTTTTTCCCAGTGTTACAACGCAGAAGTTAATTGAAGGTAAGTCGACTCTATCTACAAGCTTTTCTCTTCTGAGAATAAAAATTCTAGCTCAAGGCTTGAGTGAAGACACTTTTGTCACGAATGCCTTCATATCGAATTGAATGGGGGATATCGAACAAAGAGAGCGATGACACACTGGCACTTTGCGAAAGCTTGAGTTCATATAGTTATGGCGACAAGGGCTTGCGAGTGGAAGAAGAGACGCCCCGACTATATACCTATGTATGCGACTCTTGCTACACACACCTGCACATGCAAATGACGAAACCAAATAGAATAAATCTTACGTAGTTTCAAAGTTAAAGTGCTAACACATCAGACCAACACTTCGCAAGCCCAGTGATGCTGTCTGAGAACAATTTATCCGACTTTGTTTATTTATTTATTGATTACATATGTCACTGATGCTGGCAGTCAAGGTTTCTAGTACTAAAATTATTCAAGATTTCTTTGTTCATTGTAAAGAAGCGGGCGATAGAACCCTGTATTAGTGATTTATTTATACGTGGAGTTTGTTGTCCCAAAACCACTATATGATTATGAAAGACGCCGTAGTGGAGGGCTGCGGAAATTTTGACCACCTGGGGTTCTTTAACGTGCACCTAAATTTGAGCACAAGAGCCTACAACGTTTCCGCCTTCATCGGAAATGCAGCCGCTGCAGCCGGGATTCGATCCTGCGACCTGCGGGTCAGCAGCCGAGTACCTTAGCCACTAGAACATCGTGGTGGGGCAACCTTGTATTAGTGTATTAGACATTAAATGCAAAGCTAAAAAAATCACAGCCTATTCACGGAGTGAATGATGATGAGTTGGGTGAAGCTCTGGAGGGTTTCATTGCTAAATCGTGAAGCATCTGCGAATATTGCCCAGTACATCATCAAAGACGTGACAAACACTGTATATATGTACACAAGAAATTTATTATTCGTAAATGGTAGGTATACGTCGCTTCCGTTCCCCTTTTAATATAACGGCTTTATGGTCGGTGAAGTGGTGGATCAGTGATGGGGCGTAGTGGAATGTTTGCAAGGATGAAGTAGTGGGCAGTTTGCAAAAGTGGAACTCTAGGCGGTCAAGTACAAACAAGGGATATATATACACAGTGGGGCAATCTATGATTTTTTAACGCACACCTGGATAAAGTACACGATCATCTTGCATTTCATATTGGCTACTTCTCAACAGTATTTGCTTTATGGTCAGTGAAGTAGTTGCTCGGTGATTGGGCGTAGTGGGATGTTTGCAAAGGTGGGACCATAGGCGGTCACGTACAGACATACAAAGAATGAACAGACCCACGCCTTTAGGAGCCTTGCTTCTAAAAGCCACTTCAAAAAGCTTCCCGTTTTTTAGTCCACACATCTTTATAAAAAGGGCCGTTTAAAACTTCGAAAATGTCTCAGCACTGTTTGAGCAGAAGCGGTTCATACGCCACAAAATACCGCACACAATCATCAATCATTTGCTAGAAAGTAATATGAAAGTACTCTACAAGACATTTTCTTGTTTTGTTTTGAGCAGTGTGCTGCTGAATGGAAGCTGCAATATGGTCAAAGTGCCTGTTTTCTGAGCTTCGTAACAAGTGCCACAGCGTCTGTGTTTTATTTGTTTCCGCCGCATTTCGATGACTTCGTATACGTACCTATGTGTAGCACATTGTGTATACATTTGTGGTTAAAAAGTTTGTCTTCCCTTTTTCACGAACACGTTAAGATGGGGGGTTTCGCGACGTCTCATGAGGTGGTTTTTCATGCCCAATAAGTAGGTCAATTCAGTCAAGGGCACAAAGAGGGGATACACGTAGGTAAGGCAGAATGGGTGGGAACCAGTGGTCTCATAGAGCATGGTATTGTATGCGCAAATCAATAAAGACCAAATAGCATCCCAATTTTTTTGCTTAAAGTCGGCGCACCTAGGAAGCAGTGACTTGTTGATTTGATTGATATGTGGGGTTTAACGTCACGAAACCACCATACGATTATGAGAGATGCCGTAGTGGAGGGCTCGAAAAATTTCAACCACCTGGGGTTTTTTACGTGCACTCAAATCTGAGAACACGGGCTACAGCATTTTTGCTTCCATCGAAAATGCAGCCACTGCAGCCGGAATAGTGAATGAGCGGGTAATAAATTCGTTGTACAGTTGATGGTGTAGAGTTCCTTGAACAAACTAAGAAGCACACATTCGCAGCAGTTTTTCTGGTACATAGGCTACAAACTGGCGGTTGCGATCGCTCGTAATGACACAAGGGTTGCCATGTTGAGGGATGATACAGCGTAGCTTGAAGTCTGAAGCGTGATCAGCCTTATAGCGGCAAATAATGGTCCTTTTTCAGCATAACTGGCCAAGTTGTGGGCGCAGACAATGATCTAGCAGTTTTACACAAGTTGGATATTGAAGAAGGGCCTAGGAGGACAACACAGAAAATCTCGAAGGAATAGCGCCCAGGCGGGATTGGATGGAGTGGCATAGGTATGCAGCTAGCTGGACGTTTGCACTTTTCTCAACGTTTATAACTGACGTCGTATGTAGGTGTAGTCTTACGCATCCGCAGCAAGCAGAGTAGATCGATTGTGTGGAAAGGGGTCCTGGCAAACCCATAGGATCAGAAGTTGGTTCCTTGTGCACAGCTTGCCGCTCTTTGGGTCCAAGGCCTCACGAATGACAGACAGTAGGCGTGCCCCTTTTCAAGAAACATTTTGCTTGTAGAGATTGTTATTCAATACAACGAAAGAGCTTCTATATACGCGGCTGTTCGGCAGCAGATGTGAAGAAACAGGCCCCACAGATTTGGTTACGTTGTCCATCAGGCGTAGCAAGATCTGCTTATAGTGAGTCGAGAGCTATCTCACAGTTGTCAAAAATATCGGCGTCAGTAGAAGATGACGTCGCCGACAATCAGCATTCGCGTGACGACTGTCTCCATTAAAATGCACATCGAAGTCACACTCTTGAAACGTAAAGCCCAACACGCAAGATGGCCAGAAAGATCACGTGCTCCTCAGTTAGGGCTGATGCGTCAAAATAGCGAATAAACCCAGTCGTGAAAATGACGTGCAACTGAGAAAAGTACAACTCACATAATTTAGTCCACTGGAGATAGATCTTAGCTGGACAGATAAATAAGAAGCTCAGTCAAAATAAATTTAGTGACAAAACACCGGAAACATGATCGCAGACACACGAAGCTCGTCAATACGGCTGTGAAGGCGCTTGCTTTAAGCGAGTGACGGCAGAGAGCTGATACTCGTCGGGTTAAAAGAAGTGCTGATCTACAAGGCGGCTATGAACTAGAGTTTAGTGATCCCAATTTCAAAGTAAGTGCTGTTTTAATTTCAAAGTAAGCAAACTTAAGATGACAATTGTGTTCTGCACACAGGTGGCAGAATATGCGACAGCATCATGAAAACAAAGTTGTTTTTTATTGTGTCCGTAAAGCACGCACGCATGTGTTTATGTATGCATGTATGAGTGTATGTATGCATTCATGCGTGTACGTATGCATGAATACATGCATGTATGCGTGTGCGATCGGCCTCAAAAGAAACGCGAACAGCGAAGCGCGTAACACAAGCCCTATCAATGACATAGTTCGCGCTGTCCAACAGTAATCGATAAACAGGGTGTCTCACGTAATTTGGCCAGAGTTTGAAAATATGCTGGCACACGTAATTACAACGCGACGAAACGCATGTTGCTCACCGTTGCCTGGAGTTAGTCAGATTATTTTTTGTGTTCCCGAACATTGTTTAATTAGATATGTTTAATTAACTAACTTTCAAGAAATTAACATATATAAAAAATTAATGAAAAAGTTTTAGATTGGTTTGAAAGATGTCTGATTAGACAGTTTGAGTTTTATATCTGTTAGGTATTGTAGTTTTTCTTCTAATTTCAAATATCCGCGATATAAAAAAAATGCCACAAGAAAAACCGCTCCTGCGCCAGTGTGCACAATGATTCTTGTGCTCCCTAACGATCCGCGTACGAATGACCATAGCATGTGCCCCATTGTGCTGTCTGGGCAGGACCGCAACGGTGGTGGTGGCTTCACGATGAACATGTTTCGCTATCGGCCACAATAATGATAACCGCTGTCACTGCTTATCGTTGTCATGAAACGGTGCGAGGGAAGCGTCTCGTTACATGAACTGCCGACACACCAGCACCAACAACCGTTCCTGCATGGCAGGCTTCCGTCGGGGCCGCTGCTCCATCAAATGTGTCTTTGATTTATCGACATTTGTTCAGCAAAAAAAAAGTCGCAAGCGTATATCAGTAGCACTCTTTCTCCACGTGAAGGGTGCATATGATAATGAATTTCACGATGACATCCTCACTTCTCGCGCAGCAATGGGCATTGGTGGACGAATGTTTCAATGGATAAAAGATTATATGACTGGCAGGGGTTCGTTTGTGCAAACAGATGAGGGTAAAACTACTGAACATTACACCTAAAGCGGAGTACTTCAGGGAGGTGGTTTAAGCCCCACCTTGTTCAATGTTCCCCCCATCGGTCTGGCGGAGGTTCTGCCAAAGTCGGTGGGCCTATCCATATACGACGATGATATTTGCCTTTGGAGTACTGCAGATACTCGCCCTCAGGTGTGTGCACGAATACTGCGGGCAGCAACCCTCACAACAGCCTACCTTCAGAAACAAGGCCTGACTATATCAAGTGTGAAGTGCCCGTTCATTGCGTTTACATGCAGACCAATGACACCATACCCTGTTTACATCAATGGATAGAGTGTCAGTTATGCAGGACACATCGTTTTCTGTGCATAATAATCGACAGAAGTCTTTCGTGGAGCCCGCACTGCGCGTACTTGAAGAACAGACTGCTATCTACTGCGCATATAATGAAATTTATATGCGGCAAAGCATGGAGAACTTCTGTGGCCTCCATGCTACAGTTGTACAGGGCCATATTTCTGGGTCTATTGCGCTACAGCTTGCCGGTACTGACTAACACTTGCAAATCCAATACTCATTCGTTGAAGAGTTTGCAGGGTCACGCGCTGCGTATCTGCCTAGGACTGCCACGATGCGCTTCTACTTATGCCACAAACATGCTTGCCACAGACCATCTGGTCAGGACATATAGAGTTGTGGATCGCCTCAGAGCGTACATTCGACATGCTAGCCGTGTCCCCTACCACCACTTAGCCCTCCTACCCTCCGAAAGACCACGTGCTACGTTTTCAGACCTAATAGACAAGCACCTAAACCGCATTTCATCAGGATACATGCCAGCTACGAGAATTGCATGTCCTTTGTGTTGCCTCGGCCAGCCGCTAGTACGTCTAGAAATTCCGTGTATCAAAAAGAAAACCAATCGCTCCAGAGTAGCATTGAAGCAAGCAACTGTGCTATTATTATGTGAGTTGTACTTGGACCGAACGCAGATATACACTGATGGGTCCGTCTCGTCCAGCAGTTCATCAGGTGCCGCTGTAATTCCGGCTGCCGCAATGTCAATCAAATTTAAATTGTAGCATATGACTACGTCTACAGCATCAGAACTTGCTGCTATGAGAGCCACTTTCCAATATCTCGTTGAAGAGCGTCCAGGAAAATGGGTCATATTCTGTGATTAGAAGGCAGCACTTCAGAGTTTGCTGCTTGCCATGCGTAAGAGGAATCATGAACAATTGGTACATGAAATAATACATTGCCATCATGAAGGTCTAGCATGAGGGCATGATAATATATATCACTGGCTGCCTGGACATATCGGTATTACTGGAAATCAATTAGCCGATGATGCAGCCCGCTCAGCCCATGAAGGAACTAGAGTGGTCCCGATTCCTCTATCAAGGACTGATGGAGCAAGGCAACTTTACTTGCTGGCTCGGGATCTTACACGCACGTTCTGGTCGTCTACCAGCTTCCAAAGGTGCCACTTATATGAACTGGATTTTTCGCTAAAGATACAGCTACCATCACAACTTTCCGCTCCGATGCGACACTGTTATGCCGCCTATGGTTGGGTGTTGCATTAACAAAGGTGTACTCCTTCCGCATTGGTATGGCAGACACCTCTACTTGCGACTCCTGCGAAACTGAAGACACCATCGAACACGTCCTGTGCAGTTACGCTTGCTACGACACGCAGCGATGCCAGCTCCGGATGGTTTTGAATCAACTTGACTCTAGACTATTTTGTGTGCAGAATATTTTGGGATCTTCGGCGCCTGCCACAATTGCGCAGATAGCGACTAAATTACTCCTGGTTTACTTGAAGGCAACAATTCTGAGTGACCACCTGTAGACTGTGTGTGTTCCTCCGAGTGTGCTCGGGACTGTGTGTACCTTTTTATCTCTATCCAACCTCTTTTCTCCCCTTCATCCCTTCCGCAGTGCAGTGTAGCAAACCAGATGTGCGTCTAGTTAACCTCGCTGCCTTTCCATGAATCGTTATCTCTCTCTCTCTCTCTCTCTCTCTCTCTCTCTGACTAATCATTATCCTCCCCAATAAAGTTAACTAATGCCTCAAGATGCACTAGCAAAGCTATCTACTTTTAATTACATTTGCAAACGAAGGTGCACGTAAGTTAAAATGCATATCACAATACAGAAACGAACAAAAAAAGAACTGGTTGACTTGCAAACTTTCTTCATTGCAGATGATAGCAGAAATGTGCATATAATTAGCATTGTGTTCGTGAATGCTCCTCAGCGAGACTTCGCCGAAGAGAAGGTGCAAACGCTTCCGCGAGAAAAATTATTTGCCCCTTAAGTTTAATACTTGGTGAATTTGCCTCCAACTGCCACTACGGCACCCATTCTTCGGGAAGACTGTAGAACAGCCGTGTCACAAGATCGCTTGCGCGTAGGCGCTCCTATTCCTCTTTTACGGCAGCCAACAGCGCGTCTTGAGAGGCACGCTGGATTGGATGCTGCGAGAGTTCCTTCTTCGTTGCGCCCCACACATTCTCACATATGCTCATGTCGGCGCCTTGTTGAGGCCACTTCAACAGCATCACTCCCAGCTGTTCCAGAAAGCGTTTTGTTGATTTGGCAATGTGGATGGGGCTGCGGTCTTGCTGGAAGAAGTACAACCCATCAAGGAACGATCCATCGAGAGCATAGGGCACCACGACTCTTTCGATCAAATCGCATTATGCCGCAGCATTAAACGTGCCCTCTATGTGAACTAATGGTCCAAGGTCTTCCTCGGACAACGCACCCTACACGCTGATAAAGCAGCGGCCGCTGCCTGCTACACGCTGTAGGTTCTGGGACTGAAATCTTCGGAAGTATTGTAAACTGTTATTTCAAGCTTTTCTGCCACTCTTGTGAGATTTCGAAAATAGCTTGCTTAATAACTGTGTCCTGTAAAATATACCAAATTCTAATGACTTTATGAAAGGGCAGGCTCGTTTCAGAATCGCGATAAGAACAAAGCACACGTATTGAAATATAGCAATCACTCATAAAACAAGATAGCTGACGTACTAAATTGAAAGGGCATCTGACCTGGCTTCGCCAGTTCTCCAAATTCTCTAACGCTGGTCCCAGCGGGTGGAGAACGTTGACTCATCGATCAATGTTACACACCGCCAGTCTTCAACCGTTAATGGTGCGTGTTCTTGAGCATACGCAAGACTTGCTATCTTATCATTGTCTGAAAGTGCAGGCTTTTGGGCTGGCACACGGCTCCACAGGTCTTTCTCATGAAGCCGACGTCTCATGGTTGACAGGCTGACCGAAGGGTTCAAGTTGTCCTTGATGTGTGGAGCTGTGATGAAAGGAGCCTCCTTTGCAGCTTGTGCCATAAGTAGGTCTTTCACACTGTCCGTCGCCCGCGGCCTGTGTCCAAATGAAAGGTTCCACTCAGAGGCGTCCATCATCACTGAATGCCTAGCAAATATTATTTATAGTAGACAAAGGTCGTTTCATAATGCTGGCAATTTCACGCTGTTTCAATTCGTACCGGTAAAGTGAAACAATCTGCGCTCTCTCTTCCAAAGAAATCCTCGTCGTTTTCAGTTAAAGTGAAGCCTGTTCGGGTACGTCTCTGAAAGAAGGGTGCAGGTAAAGCAGCGCTGCGAACGAGATACGACGATCATTTGAAAATTAACCACAAACCGATTATATTTTTCCTTTTTTTCTGTATCGTACTTAGACACCGATTGCACTGCGACGCTGAAGTAAAAGCAAGGTATTGCGAGTGATACGATCAAAAGCACTTGGCACGCTCACGATGGCAACTATCATCATCATATGAAAACTAGCCCAGAAATGGAGATAACACACTATAGGGGGATCGTGTAGAGCCACCAGACCGGATGTGCACGCCTGTCAATGGTGCGACGGAACAGCGAACACTATACTGTTTCTAATGCTTGAAAGATGCGCTCCGCTGTTCGCGTTTCATTTGATACCGATAATATGTATGTATATATGTATGTATGTATGTATGTATGTATGTATGTATGTATGTATGTATGTATGTATGTATGTATGTATGTATGTATGTATGTATGTATGTATGTATGTATGTATGTATGTATGTATGTATGTATGTATGTATGTATGTGTTCGCATGTGTGTGCGTTCAGACGAGCGAACTTCCCATTCTTTCCTAAGAGACTGTTCAGTTATAAGGAATGAAGTTTCCCTCGTGCGGCTGTAACTGTATCGAGTTTCCTTTGCTGACTTATGGAAGAACATTTTGCTGCGAGAGTACCTTATAATTCGAGTAGCACAGATGTTTTTTGCTTATTATATAGAGAACCCAGCAAAACAGCTCTAAGTTATAGGCTTCAATCTAGCCGCCCATTATTCGAATTCTCAATTCGATAGTGCGCTTTTACCGAGAGCTTCGAAAGTCTCACAAACTGTGCCTCGGTTGTCGCTTAAAGCCTTCTCAATCTGAATTTGTTTATCCACTCAAACAAGCACAGAGGCAGCAAGACTGACGCAAAGTGTACGGGAATAAGGAAAAGAACGGGAATTTTCGGGAGGGGACTTGTTGCTTTGTTAGACGCAGCAAAATGTAGCAAACAGACGGTTATGCCAAGCAGAGCGTAAGGAATCCTAATTCTTGTGTAGTAATTATGGCGTAAATAAGAAAAAACGAAATAGACAAAAATACACCCTTTCGTCATTAGTATCAGAATTTACAACCTTGAATTGCGCGGCCGACACTTTTAAAGATTCAACTACTACAGAGGCAAATCCCTGCCCGTTTCGTTGGGTATTTATGTATGCGTAATGGAAAGCAATGTTAGCCAGCGCTACTCTTAGCCCAGCCGGTGAGGGCTAAATACCATTCTTTCCAGATGGTGTCACATGGCATGTTACCTTTTCATAAAGGGCAGCTGACCAGTAAACCCTCGCATGCTAACCTACAAAGCATTAAGTATCCCCAGACGAGGTCGCTATGAATGAACGAGATGGGGGGGGGGGGGGGGCAGGTTGGAGCATTTTCTAGAAAGTATATTTCTTAGATGCACCAAACGTACTCAACAGGCACTTAGGTCAAAGAAGGCGTAAGGGACCCTAAATGCTGTCCTTGAATGTAGTTTAACTACTATTTTGTAAAAAAATTAAAGAATTAAGGTGAAGGAAGGAGTGCCTTTGATGTCAGTGGGATCCCAACCCACAACATTCGAATTAGTTGAATTTGATTTAGAACATTCAAATGAGTAGTGGTATGCTTTTTTTTTCAATTCAATATAGCGATAACGAAAAAAACAATAACATTTTATTTCCGAACAGATCCCATAACAAGGTCACGTATGTTATTTAAGCGGTTGCCATTTGACAAATATGCATATTGTCCGGGCTATTCGTCAGCACTTCGCAGTTGTAGTTGGTTTATTCGTTATTTTTTCGACAGTACTATGCAAATGCCTTATTGCGCAAGTTCAACGCTTCATTACATATTGTTGTTTTGCGAAAACGTTCCTATATTTCGCCATAACTTCCCGCTTACTGGACACTTGTTCGAATGCACAGACATTGCGGGAAAGGGAATGTATTGCATCACTGTACAGTGTAAATTTTTATAAAAGGTAACGCGCAAGCTCGTGACCTGCGCTCTGTCGTGGTTGCCTGCGGCACCATCAACCGACAGATAAAAAAAAACGCGTTCGCTTTTCGCGTCATCTGTTATCAAACGAAACAACAAACCTTGACCGTTGGACAAGCGCTGATAAATTGCGCTCCCGCTCTTGCCTCGCGATGGGTGATGCTGGCAAAAGTGGACGCGCTTTCTTCATCTGTCATCTCATGGGGCTGCAGGCAGCTGCAGCATAGCGCAGACCACGTGCTCGCGCGTTCTCTTTCATAAAAATTCGCACTCTAAATAAGATGAATGACCCTTGCTATGACAGCTTAAGGACTGTGCCAATGGTTCAATGTCGTTCAAGGCGGTGGCATTTGGATAGGAATGAAAACCTAAAAAAATGATGAACACTAGGCAGCCTGTTTAAATGCGCACGCCAGTCCAAAACTCCTGCAAAGTGGCAAAAATCAAGGCCTCCAAACAGTGTGCCTTAGATTATGTTTACAGCACATAAACTTAGGTTGGTGAAGAATATTTTTACATCTATAGCGGTCATGCACAACATTAATTCTAGGAAAACATCCTTCTGTCGGCCCACGAAGAAAAAATACGCAAAAGGAAACATTGCTACCATCGAAACATATCAGCTAATGCTTTGCGTTTAGAGTTCGAAACGGCTATAATAAAATAAAAATTGTCTGCCGCAGCCGAAGAAGTAAACGAGAGATTGTACGAAAATCTTTTATTGATATGCGACTCGAAAGAGCAGAACAAACAATAGGACTAATGTCACAATTTTCGCACTCAATATTATTGTAATATCTTATTGTGTTTTTATTTCGAACACTATATTTCTTGCTATTGCATGATCGAATGTCAGGATAACTGATGCTATTTGTATTAGCATCAGTATTATTTTGTCTTGCACTGCAGTACAAGAAGGTCCTTATTTTGTATAGGTCTGCAAAAAAAAAAGTGTATGCTTCTATGTAACCTTCGATATAATAAGTTTTGTGGTCTACTGTCTGTCGGCTCTGCCCTTCAAGCCAAATGCGGCTTTGGCAGGTCAATTTTGTATGTCTGTTCTGTTTTTAATGCTAATAAAAGATTAATACTATTTTGTCGTTTCTGAAAGCGCGGCTGGCATACAAAGACGTTATTATTCACGCTAATTTATAAATATTTGCTATAGACACTACATACTATTTCTGGTATTTATAAATGTGTCTTCTGCCCTCACTATGTGTAAATTAGGACGAATATAATTAGGACATTCAGATTAATCTCGTGAGAAAGAGCTTGATCTATTTTCAATTCATGAATGTTGTTCAAGCGTTTACATGATTGGGAACCTCATAGCTAAATATTGTCACGTGCTTGTCAAAAACAAAGACAATGACAGTTGTGCATGTGCCATGAAATACAATGAAATGGATGAAAAAGAAGAACTCTCTGGCGCGTTCTTTTAAAAGAACCTACCTGCTTCTGGTGTCTCAGTTTCTGCGGCAAGACCTCTTTTGTGACGTCGTGACACTGGTGGAGGTGCTGGAGCCTACAACCTGATGCAGGACAGTCTTGCTCGGACCCGTTCACCTAGTCCAGAGACTCAGTCTCTCGTCACGACTCCAGTGCACCGATTCAGTCGGCGCCTACTAGGCTTAAGTCCAAAGTCCGCACCTGTTCCGCCTCTTTCCAGCGTGGCAGCTCCTACGACATCCACGGTTATCCCGCCATCGCAGACCACTCTTTCCTCGCAGGTAACTCTTGAACATCCTCGCGTTCCTGAAGTTTTCCGTGAGGAAGAGTACGAGGATGTCGAGGACTGGCTCGAACAGTTCCAACGGGTCACTGTATCGAACCACTGGAGCGAACAGCACAAACTTGGCCGTGCATATTTCGCACTGGAAGATAGCGCTCGAACGTGGTATGAGAACATCGAGGCTACATTCCAATGTTGGGAAGACTTCCGTCGAAAGCTCCTCGCTACATTTTTGAACTCGGACCGACAGGATCACGCACAACAAGTGATTGAGGCACGCGTGCAAAAACCCAATGAAGCAGCCGCCATGTACGCAGAGGGTATGATCCGTCTGTTTCGACGAGCTGACCCTGACATGCCCGAGGCGAAGAAGGTGCGTCACTTAATGCAGGCTGTTAAGGAACAAGTGTTTGCGGGCCTCGTATGAAATCCACCTACAACAGTAGATGAATTCATAAGAGAGGCGACAGTCATCGAGCGCGCACTGCAACAACGACGCCGACACTTTGACCGCCTGCAGAACCACACGACAGTAAGTGGTGCAGCTCAGAACACTGCCGTATGCGAAAGTTCCCTGCGACAAATGATTAGGGAAATACTGCGTGAGGAACTTCGGGCCCTGTGCGTTCCCCCTGCCCAACCGCCAGTCGCATCTGTTGCCGAAATCGTCCGCCAGCAGTTGAGGCAAGCCATTACACCACCAGCACCAAGTCCTGAGCCACATCCAGCAAGCTACGCTGATGTCGTCCGTCGCCCTCCACCGACATTTGCGGCGACGCCCTTCCAGGCAAGACCCGCTTCCGTACCTTGGTGGCAACGGGATTCTACGAGACGACCACCAGTTCGCCGAACTGACTTGTGACGCACGGTCGACCGTCGACCTATTTGCTACCGCTGCGGAGTACCCGGTCACATTGCCCGCTATTGCCGTCACGGAGATTCTGGGTTCGGGAAATTTTCTCGTCCCGCTTCTTTCCGCTCCGAAGATCATCGTGCCCACGATGCTGATCAACTATCGCCTGCCCAAGCAACCCCAGCGCGTCGCTGGCGTTCTCCATCACCTGCGCGTCACCGCTACTTTCCTCAGAGTTACGCGGACGTCACCAGAGGCCGTTCGCCTAGTCCGCGCCGGGGAAACTAACTGATGCGACCTCGGGGGGCTAGGTTGCCAATCGTCGAGACACTGAAAAGTTCCCCCAATCATCGCAAGAAGGTATGACGACAACGCCGATGAATACGACGACGAATAATAATGCTGATGAAGTTGTACGTGCCGATCTGAGCGTTCTCATTGACGGACATCACGTTACAGCACTGGTCGACACTGGCGTAGACTTCTCAATCATGCGACAAGAGCTTGCCGACCGCCTTACGAAGGTCAAGACACCGTGGACAGGGCCGCACATAAGGAGTGCTGGCGGTCAGCTGATGACACCCACGGATAAATGCACCACTAGACTTCGCATCGGGGATTCTAGCTTAGTGGCCACTTTCGTCCTGTTGCCAGATTGCTGTAAAGAGTTAATTTTAGGCAGGAATTTTCTTCAAGACCATGGCGCTGTTATCAACATCCTTCAACGTATGGTGACGTTTTCCGCACATACTTATGCCGAGAACAGCAGTGAAGAACCACGCGGCCGTTTGCGAATAGCCGACGATGTGACACTACCACCGAGATCCTGCTGCCTTGTGTCGGTGTCCAGTGGGTGTCCTTGCTATAAAGATGTGATAGCGGAGCACATAGTCGCTCTTTTGTTCACGCAAGGCATTCCCATCGCGAGGAGCGTCCTGGCGCTTACTGGTGGACAGGCAGAAGTGCTCCTCACAAACTTCAGCAACAAGCGCCGTCAAATCCAGAAGGGTACCGCAATTGCCTACTACAACGATGTAGACCAAGCCGAGGATTGTTTTACCTTGCAACCAGATGACGCGGCTGTCCCCGCCTCGACAACTTTGTCGGTGGACATCTGCTCTACGCTACCGCCCTCTGATAGGAAGCGCCTGCTTGAACTTATACACCAATTCGAAGACTGCCCTTCGCGTACGTCAAAGGTCCAGCAAACACCATTGACCAAGCACCACATCATTACTGAAGACAACACGTGACCGATTCGGCAAAACCCCTACCGTGTGTCTCCGAAAGAGCGCGAGGAGATTCAGAAGCAAGTACACAAGATGCTCGCGGATGACGTCTGTCATACAACCTTCGAAAAGTCCTTGGGCGTCTCCCGTAGTATTGGTCAAAAAAAAAGACGGCAGCTTGCGCTTCTATATTGATTATCGCAAGTTGAACCAAGTCACGAAGAAAGACGTCTATCCACTGCCCCGCATAGGTGATTTACTCTATCGGCTGCGTCATGCGTGCTATTTCTCTTCAACGGACCTCTGAAGCCGCTACTGGCAGATAGAAGTCGACGAGAGAGATCGTGAAAAAAACGGCCTTCTTGACGCCCGACGGCCTATACGAGTTTAAGGTGCTTCCTTTTGGGTTGTGCTCGGCGCAAGCCACTTTTCAGCGTCTCATGAACACCGTACTATCAGGCCTGAAGTGGCAAACATGCTTGGTCTATCTGGACGATGTTTTTGTATTCTCAGAAACGTTCGAGGAACATCTCAGCCGTTTATTCACCGTCCTTCAAGCCATACGTTTGACCGGTTTTATTTTAAAACTAGAAAAATGTCATTTTGGTTTTAAGGAACTCAGCTTCCTAGCGAGGGTGTTCGACCTGATCGGCCAAAATAGTCACCGTAGCGCTATTTCCTGCACCACGCGACAAAAAGGCCGCGAGACACTTTTTAGGGTTGTGTGCCTATTACCAGGCATTTATCGAGGACTTTTCGTCTATTTCGGCGCCATTGACACGACTCACACGTGAAGTAGTCCCCTTTTTTTGGGGTGAACAACAGCAAATGGCATTCAATGAACTACGACAACGCCTGCAAACACCTCCAGTCCTCGCGCACTTCGATCAGGAAGCCCCTACAGCACTTCACACTGACGCCAGCAATGTAGGTCTGGGTGTTGTTTTAAGGCAGTGGCAAGACGGCTGTGAAAGAGTAATAGCTTACGCCAGTAGAACTCTCTCTCCCATGGAGGAGAACTACTCGATTACCGAGAAGGAGTGTCTCGCCGTGGTGTTGGCGGTCATCAAATTTCGTCCATATTTGTACGGCCGCTCCTTCAAGGTTGTTAGCGACCATCACTCTTTGTGCTGGCACACCAACCTTAAAGATCCATCTGGCCGTTTGGCGTGCTGGAGCCTAAGGCTTCAAGAGTTCGACATGACCATCGTCTATGAATCTGGGAAGTGGCACACCGACGCCGACGGTCTCTCAAGATCGCCAGTGAAGACTGTCGCTCGTGATGACGAAAACATCGACGCGGCATTCTTGGGAGTTGTGAACACGGCCACTACTGCACGGGAGCAGCGCAGTGACCCCGAGCTGTTACCACTCATTGAATATTTAGAAGGACGACGTAAGGACGTGCCGCGGTTATTTGCCAGAGGACTGCCATCTTTTTGCTTGCGAAAAGATGTTCTCTATAAGAGAAACTTCTCACCAACCGGCAACCCGCACTTGCTCGTCGTACCTGCCTCTCTTCGAAAAGAAATTATGGAAGCGTGCCAAGATGAAGCAACTTCTGGTCATCTAGGCTACACCCGAACATTGTGCCGACTACGATACAAGTACTACTGGCCAAAGTTACCCGCTGCTGTTAACCATCACGTGCGAACTTGACCGAGTGCCAAAGACGCAAAGCACCTCCCAGCAAGCCAGCCGGTCTTTTATATCTAGTCGAAGCACCAGCGAAGCCGTTCACCCAGATTGGAATGGATTTCCTGGGCCCCTTTCCATCTTCCACAACAGGAAACAGATGGATAATCGTGGCCACCGATTACCTCTCCCGTTATGCGGAGACTAAAGCTATGCAGCGCGGCACAGCAGCAGAGGCCGCTCAGTTCTTCATCGAGAACAACGTCCTTCGGCATGGCGCTCCGAGAGCAGTGATGACCGACAGAGGACCTGCCTTCACCGCAGAGCTTTTGGAGTCGGTTCTCAGACTCAGCGGTACAGCTCACCGGAGAACAACTGCTTACCATCCGCAGACAAACGGACTGACGGAACACCTCAATAGGACCCTCACAGACATGATCAGCATGTATGTTGACACGGAACATAAAAACTGGGATCAGATATTGCCGTACGTGACCTTTGCCTATAATACCGCTCGTCAAGAAACCACTGGAATGACGCCGTTCAGTCTCATCTATGGTCGCGAAGTCACGACAACGTTGGACGCCATGTTGCCGCATGAGTGTGACGACATCCATGTGGACGCCGAAGAGTTCACTCAGCGCGTCGAGGAAGCCAGACAGCTCGCGCGTGTGCGCATCTGTCATCAACAACATCAAGATGCACAACGGTACGACCCCGACACAAGTTTATTAGCTACACACCAGGCGACAAGGTCTGGGTCTGGATTCCGATACGTCGACGTGGACTGTCGGAAAAACTGCTAAGACGATATTTTGGCCCATACTGCGTCACGCGACGCTTGAACTGCTTGAACTATGAAGTTGTTCCCGACACTGACTGTAGTTCTAAGCGTCAAAAGCATTTGCACGAAGTCGTTCACGTCGTGCGTATGAAAGCGTATTTATCCAGTTGACGTGACCACTTCATACGCCTGGTAGAGCGCTTAAGTTGCGCATCGGGACGATGCCTCTTTCGGAGGGAGGCAAATGTCACGTGCTTGTCAAAAAGAAAGACAATGACAGTTGTGCATGTGCCATGAAATACAATGAAATGGATGAAAAAGAAGAACTCTCTGGCGCGTTCTATTAAAAGATACCTGCTTCTGGTGTCTAAGTTTCTGCGGCAAGACCTCTGTTTTGACGTCGTGACAATATGTTCAGATGTGTCACTCTATTATGAGCTTAAAAAAATAAGAAGTAAAAAATTTGGATGCAGCGTTAGTTTTCTGCTTGAGCAAGATAAATCACGCTGCGTGAATAAGTCATGATCAGCTGAGCCATATTAGCGTTCCTTAACAACAATATTTGTTGTTAAAGTAACAAAAGTTTCCGAAGAGATCACTGGGATAGTAATATATGTTAGTCAGGACAGTTCTATTAGTGCAGCGGCGTCGGGTTCCGACAGATGAGTTCAGGCACGAAGAGACTTCTATTGACGAGAAAATGGGATGGTATTCATTTTTGTTCATGGCAACGAATGCAGCGCCCTAATCCCTATTCTCTCACATCTGAAACCGCAGGCCGATAAAGTGATAACACAGGCGGCTGGTGATAACTTGGTGAGGAATACCATGGGTTTATGAAATTCATGTGGAACTACAATGCTTAGGTCTGCAAGCTCGAGTAATAGTGCTAGAAAGTAATTTGGTTTGGGAATAATTAAGTACGAAATAACGAAGATCTGTAGTTAACAATCAGCACATTAAACGCTATCATCGATGCAGCTGTGTTGCGCATATAAAAACAAAATAAGTCAATCACAAATGTATGTTGCATGGAACAGCAGACCGTACTGGGCGGTAAAAATAGCTCTCATCATATGAGGTGACTTTGGCGCACGCCCTTCCTTCGAGTCATCGCCCTGTCATAGGCGCAGTTAGGCTGATTATCAAGGAGATGATGACCATCATGCTCTTTTCCTTCGTCTTCGATTCAATCTAAGCATGTAAGCTTGAGGTAATCATAGGAGCCTGAAATTCCTTTATTTCACGTCTTGCTGAAATTGACGTCTGTACCATTTTGTCGCTGAGGGTAATTGTACAAATTACGTGACTTTAAATCTGCAATTGGGGTGTTTGAACATGCAGAATCACACATTCCAGTGGGTGTCTACAAATAATTATTGCACGTGCAGCACCGTTCACTATTGGTTTATGCTATAACTAAATTGAGGCATGTTTCTGTAAAAAAAAGGAAAAGAAAAGGTAGTCCATATCTCCCTTTCTGGGATAATTTGGGAAAGGCAAAACTTCGAGGTGGTGGAGGTGCTTTAGGTGCAGCCATGGCGTTAGCCTTCCGTACAAAGCCGGCTATTGATCCTCCTGCGCTTCTCATCGTTAATGGCGGCGAAGCGCCACAATGTGTTAAAGCGTCCCTTGTCTGAATCTCGCGCCTACTGTGAAAATAGCACAACATGCTGATGCGTACCATGTATGAATCAGCATAAAACTCTTGAGACACCAGGTTGGAAAAAAATGGCTTGAACAAACGCGTTTGCTCTGAACTGCTGTGACACTGTAGTCTTCCGGTGCCCATAGCAACAACATACTCTTTTCGGCGTTCCACTGATGTATTCTGGTATACTCAAACAGAATCGAACTGGGTAGTAGGCGCAGAGTGCCAATTTGGAGGTATTGGTTCCCAACGCGAAAGAGTGTGACACAGGCGACGACCCCACTCAGCTTATTTTGTTCCACCAAACCTTATAACGCAATTAAGGCTGCATCGTCAAGAATATTTAAGGCTAAACCGGCATATTGTTAGACGATATAGCTACTAGCCGCCACCCGGTTGGTGTATCGGGTTGTGACAAACATCTTTGAGACATCAAAAATTGCTTATTTGTTTCGACAGAGTTGAAGATTAATTTACGGGTCACTCGCTACTTCAAGTACGAAAGCTTAATCGTGTTGCTGTGACGTCACAAAGGTTTAACAGCGCTGAAAAACTCACTATTTCATACGAAAAAGCATGGAAAGTGATTTTTAGGTTTATTCTGCTGACTCTGCTGTGTTGTGTGCTATTTCTCACTCTTTTTACGCTCTTTCCTCTCCCCATTTCACTCTTTTGTTCCCACGTGTATATAGAATGGCAACCTGATTATTCTTAGCTGGTTCACCTACCTATCTTTTCTTCTCTACCATTTTTTTCTCTCTCTGAAGGCCAAGAATATAGATGCAAATCGGAGCTCATGAACTTACGGTAGTCCGGCTAGTCAAGAGTGTGTCGAAAAAGCGCGAATAGACAGTTTATGTGACTTGTAGCCTATGCTAGGACATATTGGTCACCATAAAAATTTGGCATCCGCTAATCACAGTGATAACGTGACGTAAGGTCACGAAGAGGTTATTGGGAGCTGGCTATATCTAGAAAGACATCTAAAAAGGTCAGACATCACGCAAGCAGGTTGTTTAAAATTCTAGGCAACGAAGAATTAGTGCTCTAAAAAATTGAAGTGCTGGTGTAGCAGGTGAGCACAAAAGATTACAAACAAAACACACACAAGGACAAACTGAGAAGGGTAGACTTGGGCTATATGTGTCTATAGGGCATCAAGAGTGAACGCAAAAAGCTCTAGATACAACAAATAGGCTGCAAAAGGGCAAAATAAAACATGTTAAGATCAGAAGAATCCCTATGTCTGAAATCACGGTAGCGCACATCCCGAAAAGAAAGAATTTCGCGAATTTCATCCGCAGAAAATGCCATTTAAGGCATCGTGGTGTAGAAACTTTGCAAGCTCAGCGCCATAAAGAAGTGTCGTGTGGGCCGGAAAGGCCGCTAAAACATCTGTCCGCTTGGGAGGAAAATACCAACTAACAAAAATACAGAGGGCACGCGGATTTGTGAATGTGCCACTGTCCGAGTATTAAGCCTGAGAGTCAGAGTCTTCAGAACTACAGCCATGCTTCAGACAAATTATTTATTTGTTCCTCTTTCGACCGCACCTTGCACTAACCCCAAAATGTGGACGTCCGACTTTAGGGAAAGCTGCTATTCTAAAGCATCTTCCGCGACTTCTAATGCTTAGTTTTCAAATACTTACTTTTTATACTAAGTTGCTGTTAGAAGTTGGCTTTTCATGGGCTGGTCTTCCAGCTCCTTTTTCGATTGCCGTAAGAATACTTTTGACAGGCTCCGGCTTTCGTTATTCATACATTGTCAGACCTCAGTACTTACGATTCAAATAAAGTTTCAGTGAGCTTGTTCTTTGTTGAATTAGTTGAGATCCGAATAATAGTTCTCGATATGCACCTGTGCGGCAGTGGTGTGCACTGGCTTCGCAAAAGTCAGACAGAGCTATTTCCACAAAAACGCTTCATCTGATTCGCCGCATTGCGTCAAAAACAGCTGGAACTCGTACAGGTGTAGCTCGGCAGCTCACCCGCACAGTTCTGCAGCTAAGAATTTTATACCATGCGCAATTTCAATGGTTAACTTTGGCACAGCTGGTACAGTTGAAAACAACTGACCACGATGCTACGCGCACATTACAAGCGTTACCTCGCCTCACTCCCATATCATTTTTACAGGAGCCCGTCCAGCTAAACACAATCGCAGAGCTAATTTGGCAGCAGAAGAAGCTCGTGAAATCAAAAAAGCAGCTTGTTCCAGTTGTTGCTGCGTTGCATGCTCACTTTCGACGTGGGTCTCGCATTGAAAACCAGCTCGAGTCTATGCCCCTGGGAATTCACCATCATCACATCTAATAAAACAACAAAGTTACTGTGCACCGATACAACAGGTACAATTTAAGAACGCTCCATCATCGAAGCCCCATACTTTAATACCTGCAAAAATATACAGAGGCTACTATTCTACAAGACGGCGGAAGGACATCATTCGCGACTACTACGCATAATTTTGTCAGTGGTCACCAGCGTGTACGGATGTACGGATGCCAGTCAAGTTATCTTTGTACGAATGCCAGTCCTCCTGTGATGGAACTTCAAGTCATTGATGACGTAATCCAAGGAGCCACATCTAAGATGCAAACAATTGAGCAAATCGACGTATTAACTGATTCCTTAGGAGCTGTTAAATAGCTCAGGAAAGTTCACAAAGCGATCAAAACGTGCTAGGCGATTGATAATATGAACCACAATACAGCTACTTGCGTCGAGGTACATTGGATTTAAGGCCATTCGGTGAACCCACACAACATTGCTGCTGACCCGCAAGTGGACTGCACTTTAGATGTAGACCTTCCGGCTATTTCCCTTCCATCTCAGCTCCTAAACTCATTCGATACACGTAAATAATTTCTCCGGCAGGATACACGTTCACTTATTCCATGGTGTATCTGCTCTCTTCCCCCTCACCTTACTAAGTGATAGATTGATACGTGGGGTTTATTGTCCCAAAACCACCATTTATTTATGAGAGACGCCGTAGTGGAGATCTCCGCAAGTTTCAACCCCCTGGGGTTTTTTACCGTGCATCCAAATCTGAGCGCACGAGCCTACAGCATTTTTGCCTCCACAGAAAGTGCAGCCGCCGCAGCTGGGATTCGATCCCACGACCTGCGGATTAGCAGCCGAGTACATTATAGACCACCGCGGCGGGCATAACCTTACTAGAGCTGAGGAAGTGGTGCATAGAAGGATTCAGGCAGGGGTGGCCCTTACACCAGCCGTTATATCATCATGCAACTGAAACATTTAGCAGTTGGGAATACATGTCCTTATTGTATCACTCCATTGATGCAAGCAGATGCATTCCACCTTATATGGACATGCCAAGGGTTACAGCCACAACGCTCCCGTGACCTCCTTGAAGTCAGCCTTCACTACAACACAGCCAGTTACAACCACCGAATACATGATAGCATATTCCACAAAACACTACTTCATACGCAACACTGGCCTAACGGCGCACATTTAGTACACATATACGCCAAAAATATGCCTAGCCTTAAAGCAAACCTATGACGCAATACAAAAAAATAAAGAAATGAACGTGACATGGGTGACGATACCAAACGAGCAGCTCCCCACGACGTTGAGAAAACCTAAACGCCGACTAGTCCCATGATAGCAGAGAGAGTCACAGTCAGCCGCCCAGTTAGTCGGGTAGGCTCAGACCGCTATTCAGAAGCCGTAGCTATTCTCCTTGCATACAATATTTTCTGATAATATATGTAAATAAAATTCAACGCCCTGTTCGTTTATTCGCTAGTTCCAAGTCTCTCCGTCACTGAAGTCACATGGTAATAATGTGAAATGTGCAGTTGGCAAGCAGCAGCTTCCCAACAGAACGCCGTTATAATAGACGCGATATAACTAGGAACAGAACTACGCCGAATACACGGGACAAGTCACAAATCATCCAATGGTGGTTCGTAACAGGCACACTATTCGCCACAGCCGTAAAGGCGTTTTTTGTTTTACTTTAGAGTTTTCATCTGAATCAATTGGCAACGCCGCTTTAAAAACAAGGAAGCAAAAAAGTTTGGGCAACTTGCAATATTTTTGCTCCAGTGATGTGGAATATTATTCTTCTTTGCTGCTCGATCAAGATGCAGCTGACCTGAATGGGGTGCTGGTGTAATGATGTAGAACTACCGACTTGCCTATGCTACGCCACTCATAAAAAATAAAGAAAAGAGTATAAAAGAAATATGCCACGGGAGCTGTAGGTATTCACATGATGAAAACCACAACGCAACACAAACTGAGTGCTCTGTGTCACCGTCAAGAAGTTTGTGAATTTTAGTTTTTTTTACAGGAACGACGAGATATTAATTAGCCTTGCCCTTCTTCACGAGGAATGAAAGCCAATTCAAAAACCTCTCACAACTTGGTGCTTGCTATAGCGAGCACCAATTCATCGTCACTTTGCAACCAAGCACGCATTACGGGCAGATTTCTAGAGCATACTAAAACTCGCGAGCATGTATACATGGCGCTAACCGTATTAAACCTTTGTAAGCTTACAATATACAATGAACACTCACACTCTACTGCTCATTCATAGGGACCCACCCTATGAATGCGCAGTAGAGCGAGGCGGCACAAAGTAACATGCATAGCTCTTGCTATACGGCGAGTTGATGTTGAGAGAGATTACAAATACAAACGGACGTATGGGTGTCCTCGTTTGTTGCGCGCAACAAAATGCGGTCGCTCGGGCTCGGAGCGAACCCATGGGTGTAACAGCTGCGTCAGCGCTATACGCCATAGTCCGTTCAACTATAACGCGGTGTGTTTGTCCTACATTTGAAAAGGCATGCAGACTTCGGTAAAGAAATTTGGCTATAGACAGATGCGTAAGGGGCAATGATCGGTTTGTCCTTAGCATTCTAATAGCGTGAATAGCCGAGAGCGTCATTTTCATGCCTAGGAGAGCTACAACCAAAACTATATTTTTGTGCTATGCAACTCCCATATAACTACATAATGATAGCATACTTCAGCATCTCTGCTGAGCAATTTGAAAACCGAGAATCTGAAGTTGATGTATTTTGCTAAGGCGACGTTACTTTCGAAAATACCCAATTATGGCTTCGAACAGACACGTAGTAAAGTTTTACCGTAAATTACGGTGATTCTGACCGGAGTTACCAGCGTAATCATAGGAAGTTACACAAACAGTGACCTGGACAAGTCTGAAACAGCTAAAGTACAGTCATCACAAGATATACGTGGTGAATAGTGAAATGAATAAAATTCAGTAGCTGTTCCCTCATCGGGAAAATAAGGGCAAGTGAAGTGCGGTGTGGGTGTTTCTTACATGCGGGTTTTCTTTCTTTTTTTTTCATCCTTTCCTTCTTTTTGTCACTGTTTCTTTATACTTTCATTCTTCCTTTATTTCTTTGTTTCCTCTTTCCTTTCTTTTCTTGTTTTTTTTTCTCCTTTTTTTTTTTTCTTCCCTTCGTATTTTTTTTCAGCGTTCGTCAGCCTCTATAGATATGACCCAATGGAAAGGCCATCTTGCGATCATGAAAACGCTGAGTTGGGAATTCATTTTTCTCTCAGTCAGAATTTTTTCGGAATGAGCAATTCCTGATATCGATCATACGCGTTTTTCAGCAGATCGCTTTTATTCCCCAATATCAAAATACTTCAAAGACGCGACCGTAGCAAATGTACTGTAGCTGTAACTTCGCGGTATTTACTTATTTATTCATTTTTCTTATTTATTCATTGCATTGTTGGTACAATGCATTCTTATGCTTCAGTTCACATTCAGCAAGCATGAGTGCGTAGCCTGCTGGTCAAGGCACCCGGATTCAAACTGGGGGAGGGGTTCTCGACTCACAAGCTGGAAAGAAATGGCATATACTTTTTTTTTTTATTATTCGTTAGTTACGTGGCAGCTGTGGGTTACAAGGGCTTTCGGTGACACTAAATTCACAGGTCAGTGGTTACGAGCTTCGCTTGAAAAAGTCAGTCTTTTTATGCAGTCGTGTTTACAGTATGGTTTGAAAGCGCAATTAGGCAATCCTGCATCATTATTTCATCATCATGGAGCTTGAAAGGTCGCATGAGCAGGTGCACACTTTGTTGATTCTGCGGCTGTTGATGAACTATGGTTCAGCATTTTGTAATGAGTTAGCAGCTTTCAACCACCCACTCGTTGAGCACTTACCATGTTGCTACGCCAGGTGCGAACTCACGCTTCACGCACGCTTTATTATATCGGTTAACCTGGCTTTTTGACCAATATGAAGGCTGTACAGGGTCTTTTACAAGCACTGGAGAGGCTCTGTGGTACCCTGCTTGACTGTCACGCATAATGCTTGTGTTACACTATGGCTTGCAGCCTAAATTTTGTCTGATTTTTATGAGGTAACCTGGGCTTTCATACCGCGCGCTTGTGTCTATTAAAGCACTTAAAGTTTTCGCCATATTTTTACAGGTTTTTGCGTGCCGAAACCGAGATATGTATATTATGCAAACCGTAGTTGATGGAATCTAGACTAATTTTGACCACTTTGAATTCTTTGACGTGCATTTAAATCTAAGGGTCCGGATGTTTTTTTTCTTTCCGCTCCTACCGAAATGCCATGGCTGTAGCTGAGAATTGAACTCATGAGCACTACTTCAGCTCATGAGGTGCCACGTTAATTTTTAATACTCCATTTTCTCACTTTCTCAGCGTAGGGCAGCCAACCGGCCATGTGCCTGGTTAATCTTCCAGCAAAGCGGCGCGGGCATTGCTAGTGTTTTTTTTAAATGTCGACTGGTGTAATTGACCACTTTAAAGCATGCAATGGACGAGCGCACATGTACCCTGATGGTGCTCTCGTTACTTTCCTCTCCTTTTCTTTAACCCTCTCACCCCTTCCTCAGTGAAGAGTAGTAAACTAGACGCGCATGTGGTTGATCTTTGTGCGTTCCATTTATTTCCTTCCTCATCCTCTTCCTCCTCCTTGAGGATAACAGGACAGAAAAACAGACACAGACACATAGAGACATACATACAGCTGTCAGCACCGTGAACACGAACACTTTAATGCGTGGCCAGGGCTAGTTTGATTGATGCCAGCCGCGTAGTGCTGGGTGCTTTTTCCGAAGTAATACCTCGGTAGGCTTAGATAGTATGTCGCCATGTATGGTTAGCATCTTGGCAACAGAACCCAAACGTACGGGGTGTCAGCGTCAATCAAACTGCTGCACGACACGTGGCGGGGCGTTCTGTTAAAGGTGCAGACAGCTGTACATACATACATACATACATACATACATACATACGTACATACATACATACATACATACATACATACATACATACATACATACATACATACATACATACATACATACATATAATTAACTTGAATGAATCCCAAGAAATTACTGAGAGGAAACCGACACGGAAGGCCATCGTAACGGTTGGCCATGCACTTAGATGACAAACCGCCACGACGCTCTTTGTTTTATGAGCCCTCTCGCTAGCTCGGGATTGCTTGCTCTTATGTTGTATTTAACAGGAACCGAGTACCTTGGCCACTAGACCCCTATGGTGAGGCAGCCTAGGATTGCTTTCAGAGTGCCATGCTTCCGATGACCTCTTCCCATCCGGCTTCGCTGGAGAGACAGTTGTAAGGTAAAGCGGGACACCACCTGAGCATGGAAGCTACGGCACAAAAGCTTTCACTGCAGTCGGGGCAACCAGGGTCCACTTACGAGTATAGACCTTTTAAAGGCGAATGCATTTCTTAGTCGAGCTATGTCAGGCATCCGGCGGTGGCGTCCGCGGCAGCGGCAGATGTTATTCATCCGCTCTTACTTTCTTTCCCATGGCAAAAGCTGCGGGCGCGCGCGCTTATCCTCGCCCCTAGCAAGCGGAGCATGTGGTGGCACAGTGTGTAGAAGAGTGTAGGTGCAGTGCTTCGCCGCCCATTCACCCTCTCTCTCTCTGCGCCCCTCTCTACCGTCCACTCACGCCTCACTCTGTGACTATCGCTGGCTGGGAGCCTCTCAAGAATATTCGAAAATGTGTGCTGAAGACGCCGCTGGGAAACACCAACGCAGAGCCTAGATTGCTGGCGCCTTAAGTGCCGACCACTGGCACGCGTATGCTCGCGTCTACGCGTCAAAAGCATCAAATGCTCCTCTCTGCGTCGGCGTCAGAGGGGCATACGCGAGGAGGCGCGAGGGATCAAGCCGGGCTTGATATTTTTGACACGCGTACACCACGTCACCACGCGTACAGCGGCGCCAATCAAACAAAGGCCGCGATGCCTCTGAATGATGTGCCTAATGGCCGCCGCTTCGAAGGCACGGCCGAGTGCTAGAAGCAAGCACGCAAACTACTCCAAACATTCCTGAATGACCGCTGCGTAATCTGGAACGACAAGGACACGACGAACGAGTGCGAGTGCTACCAGCGTGACGTGGTTTCGTGCCAAGTTCGAGTGACGCCGACAAATCCAGCGAATGCCGGCCGGCTATGCTTGCGCCGGTCCCGAGTGCGATCGTCGGCCGAGCGAAAACATCGCACAGACTACTGGAGCATATCGGTGTTCTTGTGCTTTCTGTGCTTATATGTGATTTTCTGTGCTAAAAACAAGTGGAAACAGACTTCCGAGGTTCGAAGCTTTGAGCGTGAACCCTCGCCTACCGCGGATGATATTCAGAGCGGTGTCATCTGCATCCAGCGTAGGGCCCTACCGTCGAGTTCGTATGAACAAGCTCATGCGAAGAACTTCGGCTGAAAAAAAAGTGCCGCCATATCCACAAACTGAATGATGATGAGTGGGCGAAGCTGCGGAGGTAAACCTGGTAAACCATGAATCCTCCGCGCATTTTGCCCACTCGGATGGATGGATGGATGAATGGATGGATGGATGGATGGATTTATATCGCTGTACCTTTTAGATAGGGCGGTGGCTAACGCCACCAAGTCGTAATACTTAGTGAACCGAAAACTAGATTTATTATTTTCCTTTAAATAGTGAAGTTGAGGACTCGTTCTTTGCAGTGAAGAGTTTAATTTTCACTCATGTCTTGACTTTAGCCACCAATCAGATAACCTCCTTCTAGTAATTTCTACCCGCTTAAAGTCTATTTTGCCCTCCCTGTCCCCAAACCCCAGTGCTTTGAAAAATTCTGCGCAATCATCCTTAACTATAGGGTGAAGCCCTTTACAGAACATTATCAAGTGTATGGCAGTTTTCTCCTCCTCTCCACACGCACTGCAAACCGTGTCTACCCCTTCGTAGTTGGCCCGATATGTCTCGGTTCGCAGTACTCCCGTCCTGGCCTCAAACAGTAGATAACTACCCCTAGTATTGTCATAGATTTTTTCCTTGAGAATTTCCTGCTTAAAAGCTTGATAGATCTCTAGTGCGGACTTTTTAATTATGCCAATTCTCCACAAAACAGTCTCAGCTTCCTTCGCCTTCTTCTTAACTGAGAAATCTTTTTGGTTTTGCCCCCCTGCTGCTTTCTAAGTATATACCAGTCAATTTCTTGTTCGCTTCCTCTATTTTGTATCGACGTTTTTCATGTACATGTAGCTGAATACCTTCCGAGCCCAACGCTCCTCCCCCATTTCTCTCAATTGCTTCTCAAATTTTATTTTACTGCTAGCTTCCCTGCGCTCCAGTGATGTTCATACCATATCACCTTATACTTCCTGATTTTGTGTATTCCCGTGAGCTCCTAAGGCATGCCTACCTATTTTAAGTTGCTTAATTTCTAATCTTGCTTTAACTTCTGATCACATGCAGAAGACCGCATTGCCGAACGTCAGACCAGGAACCATTTCCATATTCCTCTCATATCATACCTATTGTAATACTATAGCGCCCTGTTTTTCATCACTGCTGCATTCCTCTTACTTTTAGTCGTCACGTATATTTTGTGTTCCCTTATGCACTCATTCCCATTGCTTATCCATACGCCCAGATATCTTTATTTATATGTTATCTCTGGCGTGACCTCCTGTATTCCAAGCTCACAAACTTCATTATCTATAAAAATCAGGACAGCTGATTTTTTTTCACTGAATCTGAAATTTAACCTTTCTCCCTCATTACCGCAGATGTCCATCAATCTCTGCAAACCTTTCTGTTGTCCGCCATTAGCACTGTATCATCTGCGTACATCAATGCTGGTATTGCCTGTTCAATGAGTTTTCCTTGTTTGACGAAACAGAGGTTGAAGCCAAGCCCAGCTCCCTCTAATTTCGCCTCTAATCCTTGTAGGTACATCATGAATAACAAGGGTGACACAAGACACCCCTGCCTAAGCTCCCGTTTTAACTCTGCGGGCTTGGATACCTGTTTTTCCCACTCGATTTTATTACAACGCTCCCCCTAGCGTACGTCGCCGCACTAAATCGAACGATTGCCTTCCACCAATGACACGCGTTTTATGTGACATCATTCCTATTTTATAACCCGCATCTTTCATCATCAACTACAAGTACCGCCGTCTAGTTTATAACATCTTGCATATTTTCTTCATCAGGTACAAGTACCGCCATCTAGTGAACACTACAAAAACTAAATGAGAGGTGGCTACATACAGGGGACGGTACCGTCATCTAGTGAACACTGCAAGAACTAAACAAGAGGTGGCCACATACAGGGGACGGTACCGCCATCTAGTGAACACTGCAAGAACTAAACTAGAGGTGGCTACATACAGGCTACAGGGGACGCACAGCCCACGCCTTAAGGAGCTTCGCCCCTAAAAATTGACGGTAGTTTCCGTTGCAACATAGACTCTGTATACGACGCCCGAAACATCGCGTAGGGCATACGGAGTTTTTATCTCCACTGTGTTTGTTTTCAACATCGGTATTGAACATCGCTGAAAGCGAACCTCGCACTAGCCAACACAATTCGGTGATGTGAAAACGTATGTACTTATATAAGTGTATTCGCGGATTGTACGACGCTAAAACATTCGTTGGCTTCGGTGCAAATCGTTTTCGTGTGTTGCCAAGCTAATAATACGCGTGTGCTGGTTGGTAGCAAAGTGATGTGTTTTCATGTCGGGTACCACCGACGCTGACACATTCAGCTGTCAGCGGTCTCATTTCCATTCACGTACAAGAAAGAAACTAGAACGTGTGTTGCTGTGGTGATCTAAAAATAAAGTTGCATGATTAAGTGCTGCTGGTATTGCCTGCTATTTCACTTCTCGCTTGTTCTGCTTCTCTGCCACGCTCAGTAGCACAGACGTTGTTTGGTAGCATTCTAACACACACATTATAAATTTCTGGTTCATTCTTACACATATAGCTATAGGCTAGCAATGGCGCTTCTTCGTCGTTTTATAGTTTACTATAATACAACACGCGTTTTGTTTACAGCTGGACTGATAACTGAAAACCTTGTGAGAAGCACCTAATTTGAAATCAGCTGCACGATGACACGATAGTATGAAGAGAAGGTCACCACATGTATGCACAGGATGAATGAATGTGCACTAGTACTGTACTGCACGTTGTTTAGAAGAAATATAAAAAGTGCCTCATGTGAGTTATGAGACCGTTCACAACTGTGTATGTATTCATCTGTTCCTCCAGACTGTAATGAGCTGGAGATATTATTAGATGGTTTTGAACATTGAATCTTTGTATGTGTTTCTAAGGACTGCTGCATTTGTGTTCAGTTTTTTAGTATACGCATTAACTTGGACTATATATGCATGCACTTAAGCGTATTCAAAATATCAAGATATTAAGTTTAGCTATGTTAGAAAACTTGCCAAAACTTCTGTACAGTGCTCTGGTGCAATTCTTTGACCGGTATCTGTCCCATAAAAAATTTGGGGCATGCATTATTACATTATAGGGTGTTTTGACTATTGACGACATGCGAAAGCCTGCTACGCAGTGCATGGCTGCAATCTAAAACCAATATCAGTAGTCAACTAAGGTTGCACGGCGGGCTTGTTGGCTATCCATATTGTTCGAAGTATAGCGCATCGAGGACGGGACAGAGAAGAAGACACAGAACGCATACACGGCGCTAACTTTCAAAAATTGTTGAAAGTTAGCGCCGTGTATGTGTTCGGTGTCTTCTTCTCTGTCCCGTCCTGGATGCGCTATACCTCGACCAAAATCTGTCTCATCAAGAAGTGTCAGATGCATTTTGTAGATGTTAAAAAATATTTAAACTACCAGCAAAGTGCAGAAGCCTTCGACATAGCACTGATATGCAATCACTATCCAGCTTAAAAGCCACTTGTAGTGCTCTCTAACACGTTCAAATGAAGTTATCAAAAACTGAATCGACCTACTTGGTTTAGTTCGTGATACCAGTGTGTCTGAATTTTTGTAGGTACTTCTTCTATTTCTCTCATTTTTATAATTTTCTCATTTTTTACCGTGCTTCACTTGAAAGGTAGTGATATTTGTTAACGAGGGCACATTTATTCTGATACTACTGTTTCAATGCTTTCATTTTGCATTTATGTACATAACTCCTGCACTACCGTGCATTGAGCTGCAGTTTTTGAAAATAATAAATATACCGTCCGAAAGGGTTCCACACAGTGCTCGGTTCCAATGTTATGACTGATATCTGTTGCATCATCAAGTGTCGGGTGTAGTTTATTGCATTGGAGAAGATTCTGGCTGCGGACTACGTTGAAAATCCTTCCGCACAGGGTTCAGTTGCAATCTTATGAACGATATCTGTGACTTCATTAAGTGTTGTGTGCGATTCGTGTTTCTAGAGAATATTTTGACTGCAGAAAACATTGAAAGTCTTCCATACAAGATTCAGTTGCAGTCTTTTGAGCAATATCTCTCACATCATGAAGTGTCAGGGTTAGTTAGTTGCGTTAGAGCATATTTCGACTACCGGCAATGCTCAACAGCATTCTACGCAGTGTTTGGTTCCTACCTTGCGTCAATATCTGTGACATCATTGGAAGCCAGGTCTGCTTTCTTGCATTAAAGTATATTTCGAAAACACACATCATCAAAAGCTTACCATACAGGGTTCAGTTGCAATCGATATCTCTGACATCACGAAGTGTCGGGCGTGGTCTGTCACTTTAGAGAATATTTTGACTACAGAGAACGTCCAAAAGTCTTTCATACAGCATTCAGTTGCAGTCTTTTGAGCAATATCTGTCACATGATGAAGTGTCAGGCACAGTTAGTTGCGTTAGAGCGAATTTCGGCTACAGACTATGCCGAAAAGCATTGTATACAGTGCTTCGTTCCTATTTCATGACCAATAATTGTTGCATCATTAGGAGCCAGGTGTGCTTTTCTGCATTAGATGATATTTCTAAAACACACACCATCAAAAGGCTTCTAAGTAGGGCTCAATCGCAGTCTTATGACCTAAATCTGTGACATTGTGAAGTGTCGAATGTGGTTTATTGCATTGGAGAATATTTTGGCTGTAGACAATGTTCAAAAGCCGTCTGCACAGAGTTCAGTTGCAATCTTATGATCGATATTTATGACATTAGAAGGTGTCGGGTGTGGTTTGTCGCTTTAGAGAATATTTCAACTACTGAGAACGTTCAAAAGTCTTCTATACTTAGTTTAGTTGCAATCTTATGATCGATATCTGTGACATCACGAAGTGTCAGGTGTGGTTTGTGTCTTTAGAGAATATTTCGACTACTGACAATCAAAAGCCTTCCATACAGAGTTCAGTTGAAATCTTATAATCGATATCTGTGTCATAAAGTGCTGGGTGTGATTTGTGTGTTTAGAGAATATTTTGACTACATAGATCGTCCAGAATTCTTTCATACAGGAGTCAGTTGCAGTCTCTTGAGCAATATCTGTGAGATCACGAAGTATTGGGTGCTGTTTTTCGCTTTAGAGAATATTTTGACTACAGACTACGTCCAGAAGTCTTCCATACAGGATTCAGTTAGTGCAGTACTATAACCAATATTTGTCAAATCATGGAGTGTCAGGCACAGTTAGTTGTGTCAAAACGTATTTCACCTACAAAAAAATACCGACAAGCATTCTACGCAGTTTCTATCTGATGACCAATATCTGTTGCATCAGCAAGAGCCAGGTGTGGTTTGATGCAGTAGAGCATATTTTTCTATCGCATACAACTAACGAAAGCCCTTTACATAGCTCTATTGTAGTCTTATGACCTAAATCTGACACATCATGAAGTTTTGGAAGTGATTAATAAGTTGATGAGAGCTGTAAGTTAGGAAGTATAAATGTACTGAATATACCAGGATACTTAGAATAATAATGAGTTTGGTAGTGTGGGCATAGAAACCTGGTTAATAATACACCTTGGCTTTTAGAAACATGATTTATAAACATAATTAGGGGGCGACCGCCCTTTAGTCACCGAAGAGAGGGGGGCACAATGTCAGCTTCATAGATTATTACAATAGGGAGATGGGCGCTAGGCAGCCCTTACATTGACATAATAGGGAGGGGGGTACTGCAGTGAACACTCCCCCCCCCCCTTTCCGCTAAAGGAGAACCCTGCGGACGCCTATGATAGACATACAGTATCCTCGACGTGAATTTTCGTTCGTGGGAGTGGCGCACGCACCTCAGTTGATTTCTGGTGCATACCACTGTAGTTACTTTGCTCATTGCTATGTCAATTACTCCTAAATTGTCAGAACAGTGGAGGGTGAAGCACTATCAATCTTTTAACGGGCTGCCATTTCTTGGGCGTCGTACAAACGCGCTCCAGTTCAGAACGCGCCGTTCTGTGCAGAACTAGGACAGCTTCGAGCCAAAATATCAAGCAACACTGTGCATCGGCCATGGACGCATGGGCGTCAACGCGTTGACGCGTGTCAGTGGTTGCGCGCCCTTTTCCTCCACAGGCGCGACTAGACGCTTTTGACGCGTAGGTGCGTGCGTACACGTGCCAGTGGTTGGCACTGTACTACTCTCTCGTCCACTTGATCCTCACTTTCGACCATTCGCTGGCTGAACACCTCTCAAGGCAAGGGCAGAAGTCGGTGAATGCGAATGTCTGATGGCGATGGTGCCTTCTCTCGGCGCGAGAAATGAGTTCGCATTTTCTCACGATTCTCTTCAGGGAAGTGGGCTCCGCCGCGGTGGTCTAGTGGCTAAGGTACTCGGCTGCTGACCCGCAGGGCGCGGGTTCGAATCCCGGCTGCGGCGGCTGCATTTCCGATGGAGGCGGAAATGTTGTAGGCCCGTGTGCTCAGATTTGGGTGCACGTTAAAGAACCCCAGGTGGTCAAAATTTCCGGAGCCCTCCACTACGGCGTCTCTCATAATCATATAGTGGTTTTGGGACGTTAAACCCCACATATCAATCAATCATCTTCAGGGAAGTGGGGGCTTTTTTAACGTAGGCGCTGCCATCTTGCCTGATAGGCGACGCCGTTCCTGGTCTGTCATCCCAACGGAGCATGCTCCGCGCTTCTGTGGAAGGTATTCGTGTGGTTTCAGATGCGGTCGTTATTTTTTTCGTTCTGGCGTTCCTAATTTCATCTCCAGAGGTGCAGTATGGGTAGGAAATGAGTTTGTGAGACGTCCCGGAAGGTTTTCATTTGTTCAAGGTGGAATAAGATGATATGCGATGGCACAAACGTGCCGCAAGTGGTCGACGTCGTATCTTTTTGGCACTTTTTCTATTGATAAAACGTTGATAAAACGTTGATAAAGACTATTTCGACTCGTTCAAGCAGGGCTAGCAAGAGCTGGCACTCTTTGAAGATGCAGTGAATTTTTTTTCTCCTGTACTGCAATATTTTGGCTTGTTTTTTTACTCGGGGTTTGTTTGTGCTGTCACAGTGACTACCACACGTACATGCGATCGTGTGGGAGGACGCAGTAGCAATTTTTCAGCGATGACGGCATTTGTTTGTTGCTCACAAATAAACTGTTGTCTATGCTTAACTCGACCTTTCGTGAACCCTTATTAGTAGCTCATTTATTGACCACCGGTGGGGAAAATTTAGAACTTGTCGTGCTAGTACACAGAAATAAATGCTTCAGTTTGCATGCCAGCAGGCTTCCTCTGCTTTATTTTTATAGTCGTGGCATTTGAGTAGTTTCCTGTGGTGATAAAGTATATATATATATATATATATGATGCTCCAATTAAGCGCTGCCGGATGGCTCGAGCCCATGGTCGGCATAAGAGCAATTTCGGGTTTATTTTTTTTAGTTTTGTCTACCAGTTGTACGGCTTTTGCGAAACTTTTATTGTCGCTCGGAAAGCTAAGCAGCGAAATTGACAGTTATAAAAAAAAGATCACCGCAACAACTTGGTTTAGTTTTGTTTTGCTCGCGGTTCTGACCACGCAAAACATTTTCTTCCTGAGATTGTTATTTCAACAAGGAAGCAACCGAATCATTTTTGTTTTTCACTATTTGGCTTTCATATCGCACAGCATGCACTGTACACCCCGCCGTCTTACACTTACAACAAAAACTTCGTTGCGTCATTTTGATTAAAATTCAGTGAACGTTCGGGTTGGACAGGGTCGGTGCGCAGAAATTAAATGTGTTTTGTCGGATGCCCAGCTGTTAATGAGGGGTCTAGGTCAAGTTTATACAGCAATGTCAGCTACATTGATCATTGTGCTAGGCGAGCTCTGCGGTTAATTGTTTGAACCAAAAACATCACAGTGAAATATAATTATAAAACGAAGCGAAAAGAACACAGGGCTACATGATTGGTGCCTAAATGTGTTTTATAACGAACAGGGCTGTTCTTCACCGCTCATGTTAGGTCGTCAATTTAACGATGCGTGATGGTCATTTGGCCAAGTGGAACACTGGGTATTTGTGGTATATTGCGGCACTGGTCAGTATAGAACTTGTGGCGTAACACAAACAGTGTGTATCATGAAGCAACCGCAATAGCTGCGCATCTGCTGATGCTTGCCGCATACTATTCAGACAACAGTCCTTATTTTTCTGTATTTCTTACAACCAAAGAGGCACAGTGCCTTTCCGTTGACATTTCGCTGGCTGACCTCGCAATGAAGTAGGAACAAATCCGTGCTTTGACCTGAAACATGCTAAATTGTTCGACAATGCGACACATTCAAGCACCAGCCAAGTATACTGCGCGCCGTCGGCACGCTCCAGAAAAGAGAAAAGCGCTGGTTGCCAGCCAAGGCCTCCTCGCCCGGCGGAGCACTCCATAATTTACAGTGGAAGCCCTGCGGCGGGAAAGACCCACTGTGCAAAAATCTCAGAGTAGTACAGTGATTCCTGCTGAGCTTTGTTCAGGAAGAGGATAGGTTCTCTGGCTAAGTTGTTAATGTTCAATGATTTCACTGAATTCTAAATGTGGATCGTTCTGCTGAGTCTATTCCAGCCCCCTCTCTCTTCGGAGGCAGGAAGAAATGCATTTAGATTTCCCAGGTAAAACGAAATGAGTGCAAGGCGTTTAATTTTTATATATCTGTTTATTTTTTAAATGTAAATTGACAGTCGAGCAGTAAACCCCCTGAGCAGACTTTGTTATTACTCTGAGACAGCGCAATCAATTGTTAGAGAATATTTGTTTACAGGCGCCTGCTTGTTGCTTCTTGTTATTGTCTCAAAAAGCACGCCTGCTCTTCGGTGTAACGCACTTTAGGAGACGTCAGGCCTCGCCTGCCTTATCGCGCGACCTACGCCGAGGATTCTCGGCTTCAGAAGCTTTCGGGCCGGATTTTTGCGTATAGGCTAAATTGTCACACGGTTTCTAGTACTCAGCCTGAAAAGAAAAGTTTGGCGTGAAGTATTGCAGGACTCATGGTAGATTGTAGCTCTGGTGCTCATGCAGAGGCTATTTGCAAAGTTTTTCACATCGTTCTCTTCCTCCTTCACTTTCTGTCTCTTGAGAATAGACACAACAGAAAGCTCACTGTTACGATGGGATGATGCTGCACTTGCATAGGGCCATTGCGATTCGCATGAGTGAAATTATCCAATATCCTTCGCAAGTTTTCTTACAACGCTGGATGCAATTGACTGTTTAGAGTCTTTGTAGACGCCTAATCTGAATAATTTAAAAGGCGTTTTCCGGCTCGTGTTGAAAAATAAAAATAGTGAAATTGTATTATGCCTGACGTGGGCGTTACATGAAAGAAAACATTTTTTTATTATTTCTTACACTTTAAACATGGTAACGTATTTTTTACCGTTAAAGAGCTGAGTTGTCAAGGTGCAATTAGTGTCAATTAATGACCTTTTCTTCTTGGTGCTCTTCTGAAAAACTAGACAACCATGGTAATTAGAAAAAATGCGAAGCCTAATGTTGAACTAAAGGCGGCCAGACGGCCATTTCATCAGTGATTACACATAATTTTAGGCGTCAAACCATTAGAATAACTCCTGTAGTTTAAACATAATCCAAAGACACGAAAAAGCACTCATGCTGGTCATGAACTCCCAAGGTAATGCGATATTCAGAAAGAACAATGTGTGAGCTCCTCGCAGCTGAGACCGACCAACTCAAGCAATCATATGCATCATGTCACATGAATACCGGAAGTTTGTCGTTTCCGCAAAGCACTGGCATTATACCTCGACCAGTGCCCACTTTGTTTACTAATCTAATTTAGTGCGCCGACTTTTGATGCGCATGAAAGCGCAGAGAAGTTCCAAACAATGAAGGAAAAAAATATGGTAAAAGTTCGCAATCATGGGCCTTCATTTTCATTCGCCTTCTCGTTCGTGCGCTCCAGCAATCCTGCAATACTGGGCACAACATGGCCGTGATTTCTGCCCTCGAGTACTCCAGCCTAGCAACGGTCACTTAAGAGAAGTACGTCTCTACTCTTAGGTTTCGCTTACTCGATTCGTCCGCTTCCCCAAATTAAGTTTATGTATTCACTCTTGTTTTACCAGAAAAAGCACTCAGACATCAAGAGCGACGAAAAAAAAAACAAGCGCTCCATTCTAAGCGAGGAGAAATTGACATGTTTGAAAGAAGACAAGTCTGTGTATCCGAGAGAAATATTGAAAGGGGCAGGCGAAATGTTCAAGATTGAAAAAGTGGAGGGAGAAATGCGTATACGCAGATTATTCTCGAAAAAGGAAAGGCTTCTCTTGACGAGACATATGAAAGCAAAGGCTGACTGCTTCACTCAAAGGTTAAAAAAGAAAAAAAAACTACATCATTGCCGAATGCAGCTGCAACTATTAAAAAAAGAGCTCGGAATGTTCAGCGCGATTTCCAGATTGAAACTCATTTACTTCTATACCAGCTTTTTGCTTCTCATCTATCCTTCCCTATTTTTTTTTCCCACTTCTCTCTCTATAACTCTTTCTACTTTTACAGCAGCAGACTTTTACCCCGAGCACTAATTTCAACATTTTGTGTTGGTTTCTTTCTATTTTTTAACGGTATGCGTGACGCCACCCATTGCGGTCGTTGCCTACACGAACCGTAGTCGACACGCTTCTAGGACTCCTAGCGGAGCGAAAACGACGTCTTTGTGATGAGCGAAATGTCGTCCACTTTATGCTGTACTGCCACCTACTACTTTCTAAATGTAATCACACACACACTAACTCGACAATCCTCTAAGCAATTTCTCTGAGACAAAAGATTCGCGATGACATAGCGGTTAAATCGGCGAGGCTTCAATTGTCACAAAAGTGCAAGTCCTAACCCCAGAGATAGCGTTTGGTTTTTAGTTCAGTTTTCTGTTCACACTCGTGTGGAAGTAGAGGTGAGTAGGTGGCCCAATGACCATGCAACTAACAAACTTTCATATTTAAAGCGCAGTAACAGTAGAACAAACATCCATTAGATAAATAGATAGATAGATAGATAGATAGATAGTTAGATAGATAGATAGATAAATAGATAGATAGATAGACAGATAGATAGATAGATAGATAGATAGATAGATAGATAAATAGATAGATAGATAGATAGATAGATAGATAGATAGATAGATAGATAGATAGCAAATTTGAAGTATAAGATTTAATGATTAAGCAATACATGAAAAGAGTGCAGTGGAGCAAACAGGGTTCACAAAAGAACGTGGTACAAAACAAAATACATCATGAACACAAGATGATGGTTGAGGGAAAATTTTTAAAAATCCCGAATGCATTTTTATTTTATCGACAATAGCAAAGCTGTTCAGACTATTTGCCCGAGCTTCGCTGTAGGAATTGTGATTCCTGCAGACCTCAACAATCTGCTTCGATCTATAGACACAGGGCAAACATGTTTTAGGGACACATTGTTAACAACAAAGTACTGATAAAGAGAGGTTACAGGGAAGGCAGTATTGTAACTTCGCATTTACTTCATTCACACATATGGTATATACTTCACAAACGGAATATCAAGACAGAGAAGTAGCAATGAAGACGTACTGCAGGAATAAATGACAGGCGATTCAACGGTATTCGAACGCTACTGGTTCAGTAGTGAGATGCCTAAATGACTGAAAAAATCAAGTCACATTTTTTGTGCATGGTTAATAAACGCCGCAGATAACTGGTCAACGCTCTCAAGAGCGCGTGAGCGAAACATTGATATGGGGCGGCACGCGGGCTGGAACTTAAAACAAATTTTCAAAGCGCGCTAGTAACTGCTCCTTTTTTCTGTACAATTGACATCATATACCAAAATTACTGCGCCACATATGTAAAGTACACCGCCATTAGATAATAGGAGTGCCCTGAGCTGATATGTGTGGTTTAACGTCCCAAAACCACCGTATGATTATGAGAGACGCCGTAGTTGGGGACTCCGGAAACTAGGACCACCTGGCGTTGTTTAACGTGCACCCAAATCTAAGAACACGGGCCTACAACTTTTTCACCTGCATCAAAAATGTAGCCACCACCGCCGCCGAGATTCGATGCCACAACCTACGAGTCGGCAGCCGAGTATCTTAGCCACTAGACCACCGCGGCGGGGCAAGCGTCCTGGGCTGTTTAGCTCGGTAGCCGCCGGATGAAGCCCCGTGCCCGCTTGTGCTCCCACAATCACACTGAAGGTATGCCGAGCGCTCGAAGGGAAAGTACTCAACTTCATGACATGCGCTGACGAAGGCGTGCATCTTCCTGCCTACTTATCATCTCCTTTCCTGCGTAGTTTTCAGCGCACTTGCTGGTACCTAAGCGCTTGACGCGTGCGATAAATTCTTTTAAATTCGCTTATACTTTACGGGTTCGTAAAATTTTTGCGGCAGTTGTTTGGTGAGGCAATACATTGTTTTATTGAAACCGATAAACGATTACATCAAAAATTGTTGCGGGGCCCCTTCAGCCCTCCCTCTGACGGCAGGAAAAACCTACGAGGTGGTATTCTAGACATAAATGAAACTAGAGTTATGATAACACATAAAAAATAAAGGAGTCTGATAAAGAATGAACATGTTTGTAGAATGTCACGTCTTTTTACGATCCAGAACAGAGAAAGGTGGTGATGATATGTGGGGTTTAATGGCCCAAAACTACCATATGATTATGAGAGACACCGTAGGGAAGGAGTCCGGAAATTTCGACTGTCTGGTGTTCTTTAACGTCCACTCCAAAATGGAGGTGGGAAACAAACAAACGAACATAAGTGCTACCTCTGCTAACTTCAGCGTATTTCTGTGGCAATTTAAGACTGTTGATTGGTCTTCGCTGCTCCCTTGGAGGGGATGGATGTAAAATACCCCGGGCGCCTGCCGGCACCAGTGGCGGCTGCCTCCAGGAAGCAGAATGGACAGGCGAGCGACAGCGACAGTGAAGATATGCCTACTCTCTCAGCAGTGATGTATTTCAGATGACGGTTTCCGACCTGTGCGGAGCCGCAAAGCGAAGAGGGGGAACATGAGGACATCCTCATCCTCAAGTATTTAAACTGTAAGTGAAACGCCAAAGTTGAACACTTATACCATCCTGTTTTTGCCTGCGATTCCTACCATCAGCATGAAACGCCTTAACACACAGTCTGTGTCGAGGTCTCTGGAAGCGCTCGTGCCAACAGAGATCACGGACATAAGAGTGAACGCCAGAAAGAATATACTGGCTGATGACGTCCTGCACGCAAGTGCTTTGGGCGTTCTGCGCAGTGTATTTGATTTGGACGGCAATCATGTTCCCTTGGGATGTGATGTAGTAACCAGCGTGATCTACGACATAGATGTGCCTATTTCAAATAACGACTTACAAGTTCTTGTCAAATCAACAACTGATACTCCCATTGTTGATGTCACCCGGATGGGCAAGTCTCGCTGTGTGAAGATCACGTTTAAGAGCACATCCCTCCCTTCTGTTACGAGGGGGTACTTCAGACTTGCTGTGAGGCCTTTCATTCCAAAGCCTCTCCAGTGCCGTAAATGCACGAAACTTGGACATGTAAGCAGCGTCTGCGAGAATTAGGTGGTATGCCACCGCTGCACCAAGCCCCATGCCGCGGATAAGTGCGTTGCTACTGTCAAGAAATGCTCAAATTGCAATGGATCCCATGAAGCCACATCGAAGGACTGCCCGCGTATTAAGAAGGAAATTGCAATATTGAAGGGGATGGTGCGCGATCACTCATCTCATCGAGAAGCCGCAGCTAAAGTCAGAAGGCGTCGTTCACGTCGACGTCAGTCTTCAAGGACGCCCGCTACCTCCTCGATGCGTTTGCCAGCTCCCTCATCATTACCACCTCATTTACCTCTCAGACAACATGCTGTGGGAAAGACTGTAAAGGACAAGGCCAGTGAGCATACCCTAACTGCGACAGAGTGGTCTGCACTTCGAAGGGAAGCAGCATCAATCGAACCGAAGGATTTTCATGACGGCCAGCCCGGGATCCCGGTTCGAGATCTTTCCAACCAACATAGGCATGTGCCTGCAATCGTGCGATCATTAATTGCCATGATTCGCACGCTACTGAGCAGCATACAATCTCCATCTGCTAAGAGTGCACTGCAAGTACTGGATGAACTGAATCCAGTGCTTGCTAACATCGTACAAGCACAATGGCTCAACAAAATCTCTTCTTCCGCATTTAAGTTAAATGTCCGTCGATTTTTCAATGGAATGCCAGAGGCATGAAGACCCGTATCTCGGACTTTCACCAATTTGTTCGGGCCAATAAATTCCCAATACTTGTCAAATGTGAACCAAACGTATCTACGCCTTATAGATTGTACGGTTATGAAGCTTTTTGTTCAGCCACTCGTGAATAACGAAGCAAAATAATTGTTTACATCCGCACAGACTTGACTTGTGTTTCACACCCAGTAAGCTCAAATGACGACAATCAGTACGTGTGTGTTCGTGTAAAGAAGAATGCTGTTTCGTTCCCACTTATTGGTGGATATATATCTGAGTGCGATTTGACTGCGACAGAATAAAAGACACCCTAATGAGAACCAATGGGCTTTGGTTCATCACCGGTGACTTCAAAGCCCATCACATGCTTTTGGGGAGCACTACGATGAATGCCAAGGGCAGGATTATTGTTACATTTGCTTCCGACTACGATCTTCCCATCATGAACGATGGTACCCCAACATATTTGTGGGGTCTCACGTATGAATGTTGCCTTGACCTGACATTGGTGTCGCGGTGCTTCTCTCACAAAGTTAAATGGTTTCGCGATATTGAGACTCAAGGGAGCGATCACATACCCACCTACGTTAAGATCGATGGACTCAGAAAAACTGTCTCTTCCGGTTTTGTAATTGGCAATCGCGTGTTCAAGACGCTTGCCAAGAAGTCCTTGCTTGCAGCCTGGAAAATACCATCGCGGAAGCTATGCAAGCGTCTAAATGTAACTTATCATTCTCGTCTAAATTAACACAGTTCGACGTTGAACCGGAAAGATTAGGAGCTATACGAATGCGTGCTGAACGACGATACAGACGCACAAAATCAATTTAGGACCTGAAAGAAGCAAGACGGCTTCAGAAAAAGATTCAACGACGCAATAAAAAGCTGGAGAGCGATTGCTGGAAAGCATTCTCTGAATCTCTAGACCCTCACAAACTGCTGTCATATATCTGGAGAACAGTTTATGGTATTCGCAACTCTCCGCAACAAGGGCACCCTTTTAAAGCTTTGGCACTCTATCAAGAAAAAAACTGAACTCCAGGTGGCTGAAAAATTTTGCACGAAAAATGCTGGGAATATTAACGAGAGCATCGGCACCGTGATCGTTCCTGAGGCTCGATTACCAAAAACAGACATTCCATTCACAATGGAAGAACTGGAAGGTGCATTAGTTGCTTCTAAGCGCACGTCATCGCCGGGTCCTGATGGTATTACTTATAGTGCGTTGGGACATCTTGGACAAAAAGCCAGAAGTGAACTATTAACATGCTTCAATAACTCCTGGCTCAGCGACAGTGTTCCCAGAGAATGGAAAATAAGTCAATTAATACCACTTCTGAAATCGGGAAAATCACCATTGGACTTGAGAGCGTATCGCCCTTGTTATGACCGTCGTCAGTAGGCGCCATGCTGTCGCGGAGAAGCGTAGCCGGGCAGCGCTCTCACGCCTGGAACCCGAGTTCTCTCGGAACCAGCGTCCAGAGCTGACGGGGGAGCAGTGCTCTTTTAATCGTCAAACAAGTAGCCGACTAGCCAGCGGCCTATGCCCGCCAGTTATTGTCCCTGCTAGCCGGAGGATGAGATGTCGTGTCGCCACGACGCCGTAAGCCGTTCCAGAGAGGACAACAAAGACAGCATCTTCATTGGAAGAAACCGCGGCCGCCGCCACCAATCGCCCTGCTAATTGAGCGGACAGATCGGCGAACCGTTTGATGTATGGTGTCAGGAGCTTGGGACCCCTCGACATATGGCACACACACGACGAGGAAGAGCCCCTCTGGCACCACCTTGCAGTGCAGTGATCACGACTCAATATTGGATGTTCACGTGGGCCATGCATGCTCGTACCCGTCGCCTGTTGTGTGTGTATGATTGGTGTTCCACTCAAGAAGAAGGAGCCCGACAAGGCTTATAACGACGCCGCAGAGTACGGGACGTCGCTCTGAACCATGTAACCGTTCAACCACCACGTTCGTGGTTTGTGAAACTCTCAACCTCTCTTTGCTGTAAATAAGTGTAAATAGTGCCATAAACCTGTTTGTTTTTTCGTATCCCCATTTCGTGAGCGTTCGTTTCCTCAACCCGAAGCTACACCACGCTACTACAAGAGACCGGGCAGACCCCGGTCCGCAACAACCGGTGAACAGCGCTAGTATTCACGACAACTGGTTGACAGCAGTGGGATACGACTCAGGTGGGATCCACAACAACTGCTGGGCAGTGGTCGTATAGGAAGCTACAAGTGACAACAACAGTCGGCCCAAGGTAAGCAGCTGGCTCGAGACATGGATCACGTATGGGTGAGTGCTCGGCTTTTCCCTTGAGTGAACCAGCTTCTAAAAGAGAGTTAAATTTTAGAACTGGCAGTTAACTTTGCCGAAACACTCAGTTTCGCCGTTTCGGGAAGTTATTTGTGGATGTAGCGAGCACTAAGTACGATCACGGACTTACGGGAGCTGCAGAAGTCAGACTTGTTGCTGTTGTGTGAGGAATTGGGGATTGATACAAAGGGTTTGGCACGAAAACCCATAATCATTCAAGCAATTATTGATTTGGGGGCGGATGATGAGGAACTAAGCGAAGAATGGGACCTCATCATTGAAAGAAAGTTAAGAGCAGCTCAGATACAAGGAAACAGTGAAGACGAAAGAGAGAACCTCAAGATAAAGCTTTTTGAACAAGACTATGAGTTGAGTATGAGATTGGGAACCCCGCGAGGAGTACTTCTTCTCGACAGCGATGCAGAGTTCGAGATGTCTAGGTACATGCAGCCATATGAGGTATCGTGGGATATGGGCCTGTATCTTAGACTGTTTGAACGAAAGTGTAGGACTGTCGAGTGAGCGAGACACGTGGTCTCAGAAGCCATTCACGGTTCTGCCCTGCGATGCAGCGGATGTTGTTGCGCAACTCAGTGAGTAGGATGCGAACAACTATGAGCTTGTTAAAGCAGAGCTAATCAGGAGATTTGGAAACTTTGTTAGCAAAAAGAAAGAAAGATTCGGACCGAAGTCTGAAAGCGAGGCGCGTCATAAAGCGCGAGAGGAATACATCGCGCCAGAGAAGGGCCCGCGTATTCTCGAATGCATCAATGCACAGCATGTATATAACGAGGCCTTGGCTGGTCTGGAGGTGGGGTCGATGTCGAAAGACGCTCCTTCCGTGAATGAGGAAGGTGCCAGCAGCCCTAATGGGTCCAGTAAGAGGCTGGAAACCTTCTTCGTGCCTGAAAAGGACGTTTCGACATCATCAAATGTAGGCATGGTTAGCGCAGTGGCTGATGAGAGAAAGAACACGCTTCAGCAGTGCAGCGATAATACCGAGCTGGTTTGCAAACATCGCAGAAAAAGGAAGAAGCTGAGGCGTTCGGCACTGCGTAAGCCTAGGGCAGGTCCCACTCCGTCCCAACAAAGACGGGAGGCTAGGCCGTTAATTCGTTTCAAGAAACGTCAATCGTGGCGTTCATGGAGGCACAAGCAGCGAGCCAGGTGTGGCGGGGGAAAAGGAGGGACGTCACCCAAACGAAGGGCCCGATTAAGTTTGACAAATTCAGGAAGGCGGCCTTGTCGGAAGGGTTAACGTCAAAAGATCACAAATGCTAAAAAACGCGTCGGGGTGAACACAAAAGGACAATGGCCCCAGTTTTTCTCCTGTTTCTGGCACCCCTGTCAAATCCCTGAGGAGAGCCAGCCGAAGGGCCGAATGAGGTATAACAGCAGGACACCGCGTAGTGTTTGCGCGTTGTGCAGCCTCTGGCGTGTTCGAAAAGCGCCTGGACCACGACACCATCGTGTGCGATTCAAGCGAATCTAGTTGAGAGAAGGGGGTGGTCAGTTTGAGTAATTATTGTACGTGCATGTTCAGTATGTTTACTTAATGTTACTTTGTAGATGCAGATTTCAGTCATTTTAGTTTTGTATACGTTACGAAAGGTGGTGTAATGTTTTCAGAAGGAAAACCGCCGAATCAAAGGTTGAAAGTTAGCATCAAAGCGATTTGATCATTAGTGTGAAAGTGTGCATAAGGTAAAAACTGAGAAAAATGTGTCATTTTTCTAGTGTTTCATAGGTTTAACGTAATATCGTATGCCTTCACTGCCATGTTATGTGGAGTGAATGAGCATTTTAAGGCAATTTTAGCGCTCACTGAATCCGAGTTCCAGACTGATGCTCTCAGCGGGACAAAACCGATGAAAGTGGTCAGCGATAAAAAGTAAATTGAGGCTTTGGTGCCGTATCACGTAAAGACGACAGTGGTAACGAAGAAAGAAGTGCTCTACTTGAGCCAGAAATTGGGTTCTCGAGCGATAACTTACTGCGCTTCAGGAAAAGGGTGCGCTTGCATTGTGTAGGCCATTCATTAGTTGCAGTGTTATCTCCGAGGTGCTAAATTTAAAATAGGAACAGACCATTTTCCCCTTACTTGGCTGCAAACCGTGACATCAAAGAACAGTCGCCTTGTGAGGCGGAGCTTGATTCTTAAAAAAATATCATTTTAACATTAGGTAAAAAAGGGCAAATTGAATGGAAAAGCTGACGCGCTCAGCCGCTCTTTCTAAGCCATTCTGAGGTGCTCTTGATGTATCAAAACTGATATTTCAGTTTTTTCGTGCATCTTATTATATAAATTGTGTAAGGTAGCACGTCTGGTTTCTCAGCGCAAATGAGTCCTGAGAGTTTTGAGTGTCACCTTTTGTTAAAGCTAGTAATTAAAATTGGTTTGCTATCCCTCTTTAGGCTTGGTTTGTTCGAAAGGGGCCGAGTGCTTGCTTGTGCATGTGGTTGAGTTTCAGACATGGTGTCGAAGATTTCGGCAATTACCCAGACCATGCGACAAGCGAAGGCGAGTTCCTGGCATTCCATAACGGACCCTTTCATCGTCCCTGCGAGCAGCAGCGGTGACTGCTGCCCTCCGTGACTCATCTTGCGAGGGGGAAGCTGTTATGACCGTCGTCAGTTGGCGCCAAGCTGTCGCTGAGAAGCGTAGCTGGGCAGCGCTCCCACGCCTGGAATCCCAGTTCTCTCGGAACCAGCGTCAAGGCTGACGGGGGAGCGGCGCTCTTTTAATCCTCAAACAAGTAGCCGACTGGCTGGCTGCCTATGCCCACCTGGTATTGTCCCTGCTAGCCGGAGCATGAGACGTCGTGTCACCACGACGCCGTAAGCCGTTCCAGAGAGGGCAACAAAGACAGCATCTTCCTTGGAAGAAACCGCGGCCGCTGCCACAAATTGCCCTGCTAATTGAGCGGACAGATCGGCGGACCGTTTGATGTATGCTGTCAGGAGTTTGGGACCCCTCGACCAGCGGCACACACACGATGAGGATGAGCCCCTCTGGCACCACCTTGCAGTGCAGTGATCACGACTCAATATTGCATGTTCACGTGGGCCGTGCATGCTCGTACCCGTCGCCTGTTGTGTGTGTGTGATGGGTGTTCCACTCAAGAAGGAGGAGCCCGACAGGGCTCATAACGATGCCGCAGAGTACGGGACGTCGCTCTGAACCATGTAACCGTTCAACCACCACGTTCGTGGTTTGTGAAACTCTCAACCTCTCTATGCTGTAAATAAGTGTAAATAGTGCCATAAACCTGTTTGTTTTTTCGTATCCCCATCTTGTGAGCGTTCGTTTCCTCAACCTGAAGCTACACCACGCTACTACAAGAGACCGGGCAGACCCCGGTCCGCAACAACGGGTGGCGGCGGTGCGATCCACAACACCCTATGGCCCTCACAAGCTGCCCCATGAAAGTGATGGTAAGAATGGTTCTATTTCGTCTCGAGTGGTACTTGTAACGATACACCAACTACCCTTCCTGCATGACAGGCTTCCGTCGGGGCCGCTCTTCCATCGACACTGTCATTGACTTATCGACATTTGTTCAGCGAACAAAATGTCGCAAGCGTATGTGAGTGGCCCTCTTTCTTCACGTGAAGGGTGCATATGATAATGTAGTTCACGATTGCATACTCACTTCTCTCGCAGCAATGGGCATTGGTGGACGAATGTTTTAATGGATAAAAGATTATATGATTGGCAGCGGTTTGTTTGTGCAAACAGATGAGGATAAAACTACTGAACATTACACCTACTGCGGAGTACCTCAGGGAGATGTTTCAAGCCCCACGTTGTTCAATAAAGCCCTTATTAGTCTGGCGGAGGTTCTGCCAAAGTCGGTGGGCCTATCCATATACGAAGTATATATTTGCTTTTAGAGTGCTGCAGTTACTCGCCCTCAGGTGCGTGCACGAATACATCGGGCAGCAACCCTCAAAACAGCCTACCTTCAGAAACAAGGCCTGACTATATCAAGTGTGAAGTGCCCGTTGATTGCGTTTACACGCAGACCAATGACGCCATACCCTGTTTACATCAATGGGCAGAGTGTCAAATATGCACGGACGCATCGTTTCCTGGGCATAATAATTGACAGAAGTCTTTCGTGGAGCGCACACTGTGCGTACTTGAAGAACAGACTGCTATCTATTGTGCATATGATGAAATTCATGTGCGGAAATGCATGGAGAACTTCTGTGGCCTCCATGCTACAGTTGTACAGGGCCCTATTTCTGGGTCTATTGAGCTACAGCTTGCCGGTACTGACTAACACTTGCAAATCCAATACTCATTCATTGGAGAGTTTGAGGGTCAGGCACTGCGTATCTGCCTAGGGCTGCTTCGATTCGCTTCTACTTATGACACAATCGTGCTTGCCAAGGACCATCCGGTCAGGACATACAGAGTTGTGGATTGCCTCAGAGCACACATTCGACATTCTAGCCGTGCCGCCGACCACCATTTTTCCCTTCTATGCACCGAAAACCACGTGCTACATTTTCAGACGTCATAACCAAACACCGAAACAGCATTCAATCATGATATAGGCCACCTACGAGAATTGCATGTCCTTTGTGGTGCCATGACCAGCCGCAAATACGTCTGGAAATCCCGGGTATCAAAAAAAGGCTATCGCTCCAGAGTAGCACTTAGGCAAGCAACACTGCAACGCCAGCTATGAAAATCGCACGTCTCTTGTGGTGCCTGTTATGCCACCTTTGTTTGGGTGTTTCATTCACAAAGGTATACTCCTTTCGCATCGTTATGGCAGACACTTCTACATGCGACTCCTGCGGAACTGAAGAGACCATCGAACACGTGCTGTGCAGCTGAGCTTGCTACAACACACAGCAATGCCAGCTCCGGATGGTTTTGAACCAACTGGACTCTAGACCATTTTCTGTGCAGAAGATTCTGGAACTGCGCAGAAAGCAAGTAAAGCACCCCGACATTACTTGAAGACAACAAACCTTAGCGACCGCCTGTAGACTGTGTGTGCTCCCCTGAGTCTGCTCGTGATTGTGTGTGCCTTTCTTAACTATCTGCAACGTCTTTTCCCCCCTTTATCCCTTCTCCTGTGCAGAGTAGCAAACCAGATGTGTGTCTAGTTAACCTCCCTTCCTTTCCTTGCATTTTTATCCTTCTCTGTCTCCCCCAGAATAGAGAAAGGTGACAGCAGTAAGCCAAAATTGCACTGACAATGGCATTAAGGTTAAGAGTACTGCATGAATTTGAAAGATCATGAATGAGAAAAGTTTGTCATCAGATTTATGAGATGTTACAGCACATATAGACGGAGACGAAAGAGAAGCACGCCGCACATAGTGCTGAAGTACGACTTATACTTTATTTTTTATCAGATTGAAATACGTCTGGTTCTGGTTTTTTCTGTGGTAATGTAAGTTATTCAATAGAGAAGCTTCCAGGATTATAAAAAAAGAGAGAAAAAGAAGTTAAATTTTCTCAATGTCTACATGTTAGCGTATTTTAGCGTCCGCAATGTATTCTTTTGCTTTTGCTTAGGTTTTTTTCTGTTATTTGTGCAGCAAATAAAATAGTTATATTGGGCAGCAACACAAACCAATCTCCAAGTCAGAGGGGAAATTAGACTCGAATGTCTTTTACTTTTTTTTTACGAAGCGAAGATTCCGAAAGTTGAAATGGCATGATTTGGTTTTGATGTGGCCAACCGGTTTTAGGAGCTTAAAGAGTTGTAACTGAAATAGCAAGGAAGATAAAAAGTCACCTTTGCACAAGATCGTCACGACAAATCTTTCAGGCCATGGGAAAACACTTCGGTGAGAGTGAACATCTTCCAATAAAAACCTAAGCGAGCGGTGTTCATTTATATATATATATATATATATATATATATATATATAAATATAGCCGGATATATAGGTAGATCGAATGATAGATTGATAGAAACATGCTTTATGCAACACACAAAAGAGCCTGCCTGCCTGCCTGACAGGGGATTCAGCGCAGCATACATGTTGTGCAGACATCATAAATAACGTGACCAAATTTGTGCGTTTTCTGGCTACGTAATGCTGTCTCATAAGTATGTTGTATTCCACGTGGGTGGTACGGAACAAAAAAGTGCCGTCGTCGAAGTGCCACAGTATAGTGCACAACTTGGTTGATCGAACGATTACTGGGCTCAACACATTTAAAAATATTAAATTTGTCGCACATGCCTTTTCACAGGCTATCATTTTTTTAGATGACTGAAGCGCCGACGTTACGTGCGAGCAAGTTACTGCGTTGTTCATACATTACTACGCGAAGGATAGTTGGTGCTTTCTGAGCAGATATCCTATAGGTTGCTCGCGCTTTCGGTATTATAATTTTTAAAAACCACACAAATAATGAAATCTCCTTGTAACTTTTATAAGTTACTGGCCCCCAAAAATGCTTTATGGGTAAAATGTAATAATGTACTGACGAAAAAATTCACTTGCTGCCCCAGCTAAGCTTTTCCTTACTGTGGTTTTGAAGAACATTCCTAATTTTAAGGACGCATTGTTCAGTTGAAAACCACTATAAGTATCAAGGCTACAAGCTCGACAAGCAGGTGAATGAAGACCAGGACCCCAATCGCAAAACAGTTCAACCGTAAGCGCCCCTCGTAATTCGCCAACCACCTATGCTGGTATTGCCGAGCACCTTGATTTAGCAGAGTTTGCAATTTCGACAATTAACACGTTCTGATGTTCTTGTGGAGACGAGTACTCAATACTGCTTTTGTTATCGTGTTGTATGGTAAGTGGAGTAAAATTCACCATATAGTTGTTGTTCGAAATAGCTGCTGGCATTTCGCCGGCCTCATCTTTAATATTACCGATTGTAAAAGATACTGTAGGTTTTGTAAAAAAAATAACCTTAGGATTTGTCTTTATACACAATTGAGTAAATGCGCACTTTTCATAATATACACGTATATATATATATATATATATATATATATATATATATATATATATATATATATATATATATATATATATATATATATATATATATATATATATATATATATATACAATCTTACAGTATATATATATATATATATATAGGATCTAACAGACAATAATGCCAAGGAAAGTATAGGGAAAGTTATTAGAACAAATGTAATGTAAATAAGAAGAAAGAAAAGTGGGGATCGAACGCGTTATTCGAAGGTCGTAGGTTCGATTCCTGCTCACGAGTGGTTATTTCGTCATCCACTTTTCTGTCTTCTTTTTTACATTACATTTGTTCTAATAACTTCCCCATACATTCCTTGGCATTATTGTCTGTCAGATCTCATATATATATATATATATATATATATATATATATATATATATATATATATATATATATATATATATATACGAGTAAAGCACTCAAACAGCAAAACAGCAAACTACACAAACGAGGCCCCTAGCAGCAGCGAAAGGAGGCCATTTGACAAGCTGCAAAGGAAAGAAGACCTAATAAGCCGCTAAAGCGTATCTGGAACACAGGCCACTTACCCAAGTCTATTATACGGTTGCGAGCCACTGGACCATGGTTTCAATGGTTGCAACGACATGCGACGACGTAGCAACCGCAGTCACAAGAGCACTCGTTGCAGCTGCCACGCAGCACAAGCCGCGTCTCTGCTGTGGCATTCCCGATATCACGATGGACACACCCTCAATATTTAACAAATTGTGAACAAAGCATCTAAGAAAAGCTACCAGGACTTGGATTACTCGCACGTTGAAGAACACAAGGTGGTTCAAACTGCTGGAGTCTTCCACTAAGGCTTCTCTCATAATAAAATGGCGGTTTAAGGCATAAACCTCAGCAAATATTTGTACGCCTCGAGAAAACAGGGTGTATCACGCGAGTCATTCGGATGGTTCAAACTATTCGCGCTATTGTTGCTTCACGCTGCGCATGCGCCATACCACCGTCTAGACTTCTCGGTGTGCAATGCAGCCAAGTGGTCCCGAGAATTTGCTTTGCAGCCGTGCTACTACTTTCACTCGCGGCGTAAGAAGATACATAGACAGGTGCTTACACTCTCCTCAATTGTTCTGAAAGCGCAATCCTCGCGTTTCCGGATTACGTTCGGGCCGTTATAGGGTGGAGCTTAGTCAGTGCCTTCTTAGATGGCGCTACGAAGAGCGGGGACCTTCCGGGTCCGTCGTCTCGGGAGCAACGCGCACGCGCTGCTGTTTCTGCGTCGTTTAGCTGGCCTGCGTGGCCACGCTGCTTTGATTTCGGCTTTTTTGTTCACGAATTGTTTTGTGGTGTTGTATTGACGAAGGTGGAATCGAATTGCTGAGAGGTGTCTGAAAGGGGTAGAACGTGCTTTCTGCCGAACTGCTGTTCTCAATATCGGACTTGTGCCGAGCGTGTTACTTCAGAGTGCCGTCCGACTGGGATCGACTGGAGCAATGATGTCATGCAACTCCAAGAGTTAACCAACTCGAAAACCTGCAAATCATGCCTGCGGTGAGTATTTTCAAAAGGACATGATTTCAACCGCATATCCCACGGGGTTCAAGGAATGGGTGCTACTTGACGTGCCAAAAAAGCCCGCTATATCTATGAACGCCATTTTCAAATAACATCTGAAATGTGCTATAAGTACCTTGAGAGGTCGAGTCAATCTAAGAAGCCCCGCCGTATCAAAGAAGCTTCTGTACAAGCACCCAAATCATGTCGCCGGAAATTCGACATCATCGACGTTTCACGTCAGGGTTAGTAATAAAAAAATATTTTAATGTTATTGATGCTGACCGTGCATTGATGTTAACGATATAACAACAAAAGTAATATCACAACAGAGGGATAATATTTATTCAGAAGTTTAGCGCGAAAACAATCATTTCGTTACGAGAAATATAGTAGAGGGTTCATGACTAATATCGACCACTCCGGTTTGTTCAATAAGCCTTTACATTTAAGCACACTGTTTTTTTACGCTTTGCTTGTAGGAAAAAGTGACCGCCGTCGCCGGAAAATATTTTGGTGGAGGTATGTAACACTGGCTACCGTTTCTTTAATTATTTCTCTTATTATTGGCTTGAACAGGCTAAATTACCAGTGCGAGTGAGCGAAACTTGGTAGGGTTTGAATGCTGCCCTATTTGGTGTTCACGATTGATTGATTGATATGTGAGGTTTAGTGTCCCAAAACAAGAATATGGTTATGAGAGACGCCGTAGTGAAGGGGTCCGGAAATGTCGACCACCTGGGGTTCTTTAACGTGCACCCAATGCTTAGCACACCGGCCTACGAAATTTTCGCCTCCATTGACAAAGCAGTCACCACCGCCGTGATTCGATTCCTCGACCTGCTGGTCAGCAGCCGAGTACCTTAGCCACTAGACCACCACGGTGGGGCAATCGGCATTGACGACATTCACAGCCTCCACGAGGCGTTTTCATGTCAGTGCACTTTTAAACCTGGAACACTTATAATTTCTACCTAAAACAACAATTTTTCTTCGCGCTATGAATGTTACTCACACTTAGAATAAAAACGTTTAAAAGGCAGAGGAAATTCAAGTGGCCGGCGCCGTTTCGCTAAGTTCGTTGAACACGGTGCCATCTCACGGCTCGCAGCATAGTGCACCCGGTGGTAGCCGAGCATACTGTGGCCTCCGTGGCCGCTTAGGCAAGAGAAGTGCTAACACCTGAATATTCTTACTCCGTGCATTCACCCATACATTCACACTTTATTTTTTAAGGCCAGTGAATCCCTGCGGACGGGTATACATATAATATAGGTTACGACGCTGTTCAAAAGTTATAGTAAGCAAATGTTATATTGCGTCTGTGTTTTTTTTAGGGGCAAAGGTGCTCTTAGTCTAACCTTGTCTTGCATGTGCTGTAATCGAGAGAAGAAGAGACGAGAAAAATGGGTCCTGTATCTGCATTGCAAATGTAGTCGAAAGACGATAGTCTTGCGTCTGGAGAGAGTGAACAAAACGTTTATTGGATGTTCTGCGCGAGAAAATCGGTGAATTCTATTCTGGAGGCGCTGCGTTGGAGTGCCTCAAAGCGTGCAGCGGAGTTGAACGAGCGCATCGAGGCACGTTAGAGACGAGCGCTATCTGGCAGTTATCTTTGAAAACGACAGTAGGCGTGTACGCCTATCTCAGAGGCGATAAGGTGTAGAACGCAAAGCGACGGGCAGGTGCCACCACCGTGTCGTCTTAGCGAAGCGTCGGAAACACTTGCCTTTTTGAGCACCGCCTTGCATTATCAGCGCAGCGTGATAAACGCTATGGTTCTTAGAATTACTTATGTATGCCTTCTCTAGTATAAAGACACACATACAAAATATTGATGTGTTGTTATGGTGACTCAGATATGATTGAGGATATTTTAGATGGCGCTGCACTCTCCGACTGGCTGCGCCACGGGTTGTGCCTTGGTGCGGGAGGAACAAGCGCCGTGGTCAAAATACATGGGTCGCGAAACTCGAAACGAATATTGTCGGAAACCTAATGTAACGGATATCAACACCCACCCATGATTGAATCGCGACTAGGTAAGCACTTGACAATCAAAACCAATAATTTAACTTTTTTAAATTGTCGTCATTTTATATTTCTCAAAGTTAATTATGAACTTACGTTACGGTGTATCTCACACGTGGCTAAATGGTTGATTGCCTCAATTTTAGTGGATAGGGAGGCGTATCCAGGCAATATGATATCATAGAGCGTGTGTATAGTTCGGCGTTTTCTTTGGATCGGTGCATTCCCAGGTCAAGAAGGCATTGCTCACTTTTCCGTGGTGGTTTTGTGCTTACCTTCAGTAGTTTGCTTATTTCTATGTGCTTTCTACTGGTGTGAAACTTCAAAGCTGAACTAGCTCACAGAATGTTTCTATAGCCGCTCCAGTGACTGCTGTGTGCTTTTGCTGGCGCACGGCTGGCGTGCCCTCGTCTTTGGTGACGGCAAACGCGAAACGCTAAGTAACAATAATCTGTACTCTAGGCGCTGCCAAAGCTATATTTTCAAACTTCTGTTTCGATGCAGTGGTTTTCGATGATTGGGCAACGTGAGTTTTTGAGCTATCATGCTATTGTGCTCGTGGACATTTGTCTCACAATTCCCTCTACGAAGTTGTTTGTGCATATTGTCAGTACGGCCGTGGTGGTCTAGTGGCTAAGGTACTCGGCTGCTGACACGCAGGTCGCGGGTTCAAATCCCGGCTGCGGCGGCTGCATTTCCAATGGAGGCGGAAATGTCGAGGCCCGTGTGCTCAGATTTGGGTGCACGTTAAAGAACCCCAGGTGGTCAAAAATTTCCGGAGCCCTCCACTACGGCGTCTCTCATAATCATATGGTGGTTTTGGGACGTTAAACCCCACAAATCAATCAATTGTCAGTACGTCATTTGGCTAATAAAGCAAATTTTCACCCTCAATCTTTGTTATTTTTCTGTCCCGCATGCAATTAGCAAGTCATAAGGCGCAGTAAAGTCGCGTAATAATAACGACTCGTAAAGGGTCAGCACTTAGGAAAACCTGTTGCACTATGTAGGGCAAATTCGCAAAATTTTCTTGCAAGTGTTTAGCGGATATGACGCTTCTCAGAAGATTGAGAAAAATAGCATAGGCAATGCCGGCCAACTACCCGAAAAATTTTGTTAATGCGCTAGTGGGTATCAAGCAAGTGAGATTGCAGTAGTTGACGCAATGAGTGTTTTGAAAAGCTCTGAAAGGCCTTTATTCTAGCTTCGGCTGTGACTGTGCTGCGCCTCCCACGCAGACCTGGCGTTTTTTTTTTCTATTCCGTGCCTCACCCACCATCACTCAACACACATCATAGGCCTAACACACATTGATTCCTTGAAATAGTTGGGTGGTGGTAAGTCTTAAAGTTCCGACAGATCCTACGCTTTGTGGGAATCGATTTCGCGGAAAACACTCAGCGAATAGCCACTCTTGCTGGCTTTTTTGGCTTTCACCAAGTGTTACTTTGATGGACCGACGTCAGCGTGTAATGTCCATATTGTGGGGCTGCCAGGCACGTTCCCTACACTGGTGTGTAATCCGTATACATATATCTTGTGGCCCAACGTAACGTTGGCACTTACGTTAGAGCAGAAGTGTAAGCTTTATTACAAACAAGTCATTACGCTACGTTCAGGTGATGTGCATAGTAAGCAGCGTTATTCGACGTATTCAAGGTATGCTTCACTGTACATTTTAAACGCGGTAACCGATATCTGTTATTGTCGGCATTTGTATGCTCAGCGTTACATTACATCAAGCACATACATCCTAAACTTGGTAACCTATACTATCGGGGCACAAGATCACATTTATCGGTCGCCATGTTGAGAGTGTAGATTGCGTTATAGTCGACGTTCGCTGCCTTAGTCTTACAGTGAAAGCTGTTATCAGATCGCGACGACAGTGGCAGTGAGAGTTGTTGTCCGCTGCCGCCGGTGCCCGTAACCGCTATCACGCGAAATTACAAAAAGATTAACCCATAAAATTTTTTTTCAGAATGTCAGCTAGTTTTTTTGTCATTGTGAAGCAAGCATGAGTACCTCAAACAAGGAATGTGGCATCATGTCCTCAATCTTGTTTTTCATTATTAAACAATGGAGTAACCTGGGTGACAGATATGGAGTAACCTGGAGTAACATGGAGTAACCTGGGTATAGTTGGTAGGTGACAACTACCAACTATACACATAGTCATTCGTAAGCAGCCACTCTGTACTCTCTGCCAGGACTCAGGTTACAGTGATGGTAGGTGAGGCCCAGAATAAAAAAAAACGCCAGGCCTGCGCGGAAGGCGAAGCACAGTCACAGTGAAAGCTAGAAGAGCGGCCTTTCAGAGCTTTTTCGAAACACTCATTGGGTAAGTACTGCAATCACACTTGCTCGAATCCACTAGGGCATTGATAATAATACTTTTTGGTAGTAGGCCGGTATTTGCTATGCCACCGTCACTCTTCTGAGAAGCGTCGTATCTGCTAAACACTTGCAAGGAAATTTTGTGCCAATTGTTCATGCAGTGGCTGACGAGGATGAGTAATTATAGCAGAAGTGGGTATGCGCCACAGTAAATAGGGGAACAAGAACAAGGTTTTGTAATGGGTTGGAGCATTGGACCTCGTTACGCTATTCGCATTGTGTGACGACTGGCTGTTCTTCCACTGTTTTAAAACGCTTTACAAGTCGTATTTATGCGATTCCTTTACCGACATCAAGCCGGCCTAAGGCAAGTTTGCCAACAATTACCAAGCACCGGCGTGGCTCAGCGGCAAGGTTCCCGCATGAAGCTTGAAAAAAAAAGTTTTAACGTTAGGTGGTATCCACATGTATTTCACTTGCTTCAGTACGTCTTGCCCTTATAGTTTTTCATACATAGATTGGTATAGGGGTACAGAAAAAACATGCTGTAATAAGTTTGTCATAAGGCGCTTTCTCCCCATGGAATCCAATGTTTCGCCTTGTGAAAGGGTTGTTCAATATTTGGACGTTATTGTCTTGCTCGGTCTTCATTTGGTTTCGCATAGTATGTTATCGCACAGACACTGTGATCTAGGAGTTATATCTGTTCATGACTGGTTTGTGTAAGTTATGAAAGTGCGACATGTGTATAAGACTACCGACTGCATTGAAGATGGCATATATTTGTTATGCGTTAACACTCATGAAACGTGTGTGGTGTGTGATTGTCAGATTAACTTGACCTGTAGTCAAGAAGGCAATAAAGAAAAAAAAACTGGTGTAGCTCAGTGTTCGAATACTCAGCTGGTACCCAGCGGACCCGGGTTCGAGACCGACTAAGTCATAGGTGCTAGGTTTTTTTTCTAATTTCGCGTGATGTGGTTACGGAAACCGGTGGCGGAGAACATCATCGCGTGACCTGATTTGTGATCTCATAACAGCTTTCGCTGTAATAGGCCGCAGAGTGAAAACTGTAGTGAGATCACAACAAGAGCCAATTTAGGTGCCCTAGTTATATACTGGCGCCCACGCTGGTGTCCGAAACCACTGCGCTATCGCCAAAAATAAAAGCATGCTCTTAAGAAGTTCTGGGAAAGGACGGATTTTGAACCCGGACGTCTGCGTGTCTGTCGAAGATTCACAAAGCCATACTGGTTTCTGAAATTTCTTCTCCAGAACATGTTATGCAGGTGTCATGTGGGGCAAGGAGCCGTGTTAACACATATAACATAGCATTGCGCAGAAAGATAAAATAACAAGCAGGCGTCACACAATGCGAATTGCGCAACAAATGGCTCATTATAAAACTCATTATAAATGACTCAGTCCTATCCCGCCGCGGTAGTCTCGTGGTTATGGCAGTCGACTGCTAACCCTAAGTTTTCGGGATCAAATCCCGGCAGCGGTGGCTGCATTTTCGATATATAGACAAAAATGTTCAAGGCCCGTGTACTGAGACTTAGGTAAACGTTAAAGAACACCAAAAGGATTTGTTAGGCGAGTTGGTCCTCACTTGGTGCAGATGACTGAGGCGCAAATAACGCAAGGGTGATATAATGAGACAATCCTAAGCTGCAGCAGGTTCTACATCGGACAAACGGGACATTGTATCAATGACAGATTGCGTGAGCACGTTAATAGCTTAGGTAAAAGTGATTATACGCATTTTCGTGCGCACTGTAAAGCCCGCGGATGTCTACCCTGCTTTGAGCGAACGGTGACTCTCGGTAAGAGTAGCAAACAAACAGCTAGAGAGCTCTTGGAAGCTTCTTTTTTATCAAAACGAAAGGATGTGATTCCACCAGTGAAACATCAATAATATTGTATTTGACAGAAATGCGGTTTTTCGATAGCCTATTGCATTGACCATGTCGCTATACGTCGTTTCTTTGCTGTGCAGGCATACACAGAACTGTCTTGTTTTTTTTTCTGTGTGTTTCTTAGACTGTCATAAGGCAGTTGACAGTTGGCACTGTTCTTTCTTCTCTTCCCATATCACGAAATGTTTTTTTGCACCTAAGTCATCTGCACCAAGTAAAAAACACTAGATGTTCAAAATTTCTGGAGCCCCCTACTACGGCTTCTCTCATAATCACAACGTGGTTTTGAGATATTAAATCCCCAATATTATTATTATGACCAAGCCATAATTTTTCGCCGTCATGAGCCACAGCACCAACAAAGTGTGCATAATTTCTTATATTTGCTTAGCGGGTACTTCGCTTATCCAGAGAGAGAGAGAGAGAAAGAGAGAAAAGGAACGCCGGGAGATTAACCAGATATTGGCATTCGGTTCGCTACCCAGCATGGGGGGTGGGGAAATGGGGGAAAGAAAGAGGGTGCAGTGAAAGAGAAAAAAAACGCACGTGAATAATGAACACTGGCATAGTCGGTGCTTCCCTACTTCCTGAAAGGTACGGTGGTTTATGGCGTAGTGGGTACCTTGCATGTGTACTTGTATTCATAGTCCTAAAGAAATCTACAGCTGGCTCTAGAGAGGACGATGTTCCAGCTTTCGCTGTGACTGTGCTGCATGTTCTGCGCAGGCCTAGCAATTTTTGCAAGTTTGTAACGCTGGCGTGGCTGTGCGGTGCAATACGGGACACTCATACAGATTGACTTGGTTAGGTTTCGGCTCAAGAGGTTATATTATACGCGATAGTGTTACTAGCTCGTTTTTCAGAAATTCCCGTACATGTCAGCGTTGGTGTCGACGTCATTGGTTATGAGGGACGCATTAAGGAAAGTGCAAATAAAAGAAATAGAAATGTCAGGCCGTCTGTGTGGAAAGTATGAGGTTTTTTATTCTCGTAGCCCACACACAATTGCTTGAAAAAGAAAACACTGTAAGAATGAACAAAAAATGTACTATATGAATGTCATGTTGTAGAAGGAGTCTTCTTAAAACAACATGTATTGTGTGGGAGAAACGTAGTATCACGCAAAGAATCAAGACATCTGCATTGAGCAATGAGTGGGTGTTTTAAAGGCCCACCCATCACAAAACGGTCAGATACCTTAATCATGATCAGCTGCAAAAGCATCAACAGAGTGAGAAGCTGCGTAGGCTCGCGTAGTGCCTTATACGGACACGTAGAGGATTCGCGTGAGGAAGACTTATGGCGTAGTGAGCTCTTAAAGGGGTCACATAACGCTTGACAACACAGTTTCTGGCTGAATATCTCGTAGTGGCACTTGTCAGAACTATTGCTAGTGGAAATGACACCGGCAGGTTGCCGCCATATCATTGGATAAATGTAAGATTAAATGTAATCGACGCATTACATAAAAATAAAGATTACTACTGGATTGTTTTCTTTACCATAATTTTTCACTCAAAACAGAACAGAATAAAGCTCTTCGACTTTTCCAGCTTGAAAAGGGCAAAGCTGGTTGAAGAATGCGCTGAACGCCATGGGCTGGAGGAAAAGCACCGGGGACGCTCCACGAGCGGTTTGAAAAAACTAAAAGAAAAAGATGTAAGAGCGTTAATATTTAGACACAATCACAAAAAAAAGATCAGTAAAGTTACAAAACAATATAGAAGCGTTTGCGAGCTGGCTCGTTTCGCACGTGTCCTTCCACCTTCAAGTACCACATTATTTGTTACAGTCGCAACGGCGTCCTCAATAAGTTGGACATAACGGGCAGTATGTCATGTGAGCTTCCTGTATGGCAGGACTTTCAGTTCATTTCATTGGGCATCTTTCTGATGTCACAGGGTAAGGGAAACATGGTCAGGTGATCCCGCGAAAATTGAGTCTAGGGAAAGCATCCATTTCATAATATTTTTTATTACCTCTACCTTCGATAACTTTGTGCTGCGTGCCCCTATCGCTGCCATTTTTGCGGCCCTTATCTGTTAAGCCTTCAGTATACGCAACCCACCAGAAAAAACATGTAAAACTATGAGGTCGTAAAAAGTGTTAAAGGGTCTCTTTAACAACTGAACTTACACTAGGCATTGTATGATACATTGAAACGGTCAGTGTTACGTGTCCAGTCGTTTGTTTTCTTTTGGGAGTGTTTATGCATGCACTACGATCCAAAGCGAAGCTAGCAAGTGAGGAGGTGATACGCACGGGTGCTGATATGCTGTACCGTTCTACTCTTAATAGCGAAGGTCAAGTGTCCTTCAAAGTTGTTGGTATATTTATTATTCTCTGCTTACAGATTGCTTTGTCGCAGATCGCTTAAGCCTTCAATACCAGCACCAGATCTTCTGGAGGCTAGCTCCTTCAAGGTTTTGCGTCAAGATTTTCAAGATATATTCTCGCTGTTCCTGGATTATATATATCGAATCACCAGTGCCACATACCGTGTTATGTGCGAGTATGCGCTGCACCCGACTGTTAGAAAGAGTTTCATAATGTGCGCAGAGGCGATTCACGTTGTCTAGATCATGACCAGCGAGTCATATTCGTCGTACACCTATGTCCGTCTATTGCAATTTCGGTTCATGTGAAGGTAAAGACAATACCCCAAAAGCGCCCGGACTAAGGTGGTTAAACAGATAGAAATGACCGAGGTACCTTTAGTCAACAATAGAAGCACTTTTAGTTCACCTTAAACATTGTAATTGTTTATTTTGGTAAGATATGTTTCACACCTGAGAAGTTCTAGAGGATCTCTAAGTATATTGTTACAAAATGAGGACACTTGAGCCTTTCTTTTGGAATGGTTGTTACAGAAACGTTGTTCAAATAATCTTGCAGGGTTGCGTTTATGCCCGACGAGTAGAGCTAACATGGATGTTATACGTCAGCGGCCATGTCATTTCGAGACGCCGGCGTGCTTACGCTGTGCACCACGCTATTGGCATTCGTTTCGCATTCTTTCTTTCAAGTCGACACTTCCACTTTTGTCACGGGGATTCTCTGTTTTATTCCCCATGCGCGCCAAGTGTCACTGCACGCGATGACGCCAGCTTAATGCACGCATCCACCATAATAGGCAAGAAACACGGCCGCGGATGCAGGTGGTTGCTGCGGCGGTTTGATAGTGCAACCCTTGTGCTTCCGTTCCTGCGTTGATTGACGTCGCCGTAGCCGGTGCCGTCACTATCTGTGGCGTGATCAATATACATGAAAAAAAAAACCCCAATATGCGTGAAAATATAAAATCAGGACACAATACCCGCAATCGAATGGAAGGTATACCCACGGCCTCTGCGTGACAGTCCAGTATTCTGCCACAAGGCCATGCTGGTGCTCAAAACTCATTGGCAAGAAGATCCTATACAGGCTTCATGTCGGGCAAAGAATCGTGGCAAATTATCTAAATAGCATGAAAGAAGAGTAAAAGAACACCAGTCATCACGCAATGCTGATTGTGCAACGAAGATGCGGATTCGTGATTTCCACCTATACTGCAATGTGCTCTGCCATAACTCTTCAACGCAGCATCAATGAAGTGCATATAATGTCTTAAATAAGTGTAGCGGGTACCTTGCTTATCCACAGTAAGATGAATAATGGTGTGTAGCGTCCTATACTTCATAAAAATTACTATTCATAACGTAGTCGCTACGTAGCGGAAAGCTACAACTTGAAGCATTGTTAGCCTTACCCCAACACAAAGCTGTGCTCATAATTGACATTATACGTAGTATCGTAATATTCGGTGAATTTATTCGGTATCGGCGTTCATTTTGATGGGAGGAATGACGTGTTTTTTGAACGTGGCTCTTGCGGATGCCTTTTGCGTCATCACATAACATCGTCCCCGCCGACGTAACCAGTTCAACCCCCGCCCCCACTTTCCCGAAAATTTTAATTTTGCATATTTATACTATCATCATCATCATCATAATCGTCATTATCATCTTTATCATAATCCTCATCGTCCTCATCATCATCATCCTGACTACGTCCACGGCAGGACAAAGATCTCTCCCACGAACCGCCAGTCAACTTAGTCCTGTGCTGCGGCGGCAAATTTACACCAGCCAACGTCTTAATTTCATCTTGCCACCTAACTCTCTGTCTCCACCTAACCCGCTTGCCTTCTCTGGGAATTCAGACAGTTGCCCTACATAACGAGCGGTTATCCTGCCTACGCACTGCACACCCGACCCATGTTTATTTCTTCTTGATTGCAACTATAATATTAAACCCTGTTTTTTTCATTAATCCATTCTACTCTCTCCTTTCTTTTAAGGTTGCACCTATCAATTTCCTTTCCATCGATCGTGGCGCCGTCCTCAATTCAAGCTGAACCGTCTTTGTAAGCCTGCAAGTTTCTGCTTCGTAGGCAAGTACCGGCAAGATGCAGCTGTTATATACCTTCCCTTTGAGGGATAGTGGCAACCTACCAGTCATTCTTTGAGAGTGCTTGCCGACAGTGCTCCACCCCATTCTTAATCTTCTAGTTACTTCAATCTCGTGGTTCGGCTCCGAGGCTATTACCTGTCCTAAGTAGACGTAGTTTTTCACAACTTCAAGTGTGCTATTCATCATCATCATCATCATCAGCCTGACTACGTCCACTGCAGGACAAAGGCCTCTCCCATGTTCCGCCAGTTAACCCGGTCCTGTGCTTGCTGCTGCCAATTTATACCCGCAAACTTCTTAATCTCATCTGCCCACCTAACCTTCTGTCTCCCCCTAACCCGCTCCCCTTCTCTGGGAATCCAGTTAGTTACCCTTAATGACCAGCGGTTATCCTGTCTGGTCATTACCTATCTCTAATCGCTGTTCTCCACCGATGTTGTTTAACATTACTGTTCTCCACCGATGTTGTTTAACATTACTTTCGTTTTCTGTAGATTAATTTTAGAACCTATCTTTCTGCTATCCTTGCCTAATTCAGTAATGATGAGCTGCAGATCATCCCCTCAGTTACTCAGCAATGCAATGTCATCAGTGAAGCACAGCTTATTAGCGTACTCTCCATTAACTCTCATCTCTAACCCTTCTCATTCGAGGCCTCTGAATACCTCCTGTAAGCACGTGATAAATATTATTGGGGAGATTGTAACGCCTTGTCTTCCATCCTTCTTGGTTGGTATTCTGTCGATTTCTTTATGGAGCGCTATGGTGGCAGTTGATTCTCTGTAGAGTTCGTCCAGAACGTTTATATATGATTTTTAGGCTCCCTTATTCCAAAGTGTCTGCATGATTGCTTATATGTCTACTGAATGAAATGCGTTCTCGTAATCTATGAATTAGTGGTTCACCGAATTTGAGCATTTCTCTATTACCGGATTGATAGTATGAAGGTGGTTGATATCTGTTGAGTAGCCTGTTCGAAATTTGTCTTGTTCCTTTGGTTGATTTATATATGATGTTGTCCTAAATTTATTAGCAATTGCCTTTGTGAACACCTTTTATACGATGAAGAGCAAGTTGTTCGGCCTGTAATTATTCAAGTCCTTGTCATCTTCTTTTCTAAGTATTAGGATGACGTTAGCATTTACCCTCCCCGTCAGCAGACACTTCGTAAACAAGGTGGCTCGTTTTTCTAATACAATCTGTCCTCTGTCTTTCAGCAGATATGATGTTACCCAATCGTCACTAGCAGCTGTGCTTCTCTGCATTCCCTTCAAGACTTTTCTGACGTCTTCTGTGATTATTAGTGGGATGTCATATGGGTTACTGCTAATTCTTTCATTATGGTCGTGGTTGTCCCGGCTACTGTAAAGATATCAGTGAAAAATCTTTGCTATTTTAACAATTCTATCCATATTGATAGTTATTTTGCCTTCCTTGTCTCGTTGTGCATACATCTGGTTTTTGCCTATCCCAAATATTTTTTCACCGCTTCAGCACTTCCACTTTTCTTCAGAGCGTGTTAAATCTCTCTACCTTCTTACGTCGATTACTTTAAGCTTATCAATCTACTTCATAAGCTCTGCCACTTCTATTTTGTCCGTTGTGTTTGAAACTTTCATGTTTGGACGTTTCTTAATCAGATTTGTTGTCTCCTGGGACAGCTTACCAGTTTCCTGTATAAATGCCGTACCTCCAAGTTTTACTGCACACTCCGTAATGATACTTGTCAGATTATTATTTATTGCGTCAACGCCAAGGCTGGCTTTCTCGATAAGAGCCGAGTATCTGTTCTGAATAGAGACTCTCAATTCCTGTGCTTTCCTTTTTAGTGCTAGCTCATTGGCTTCTCGCGTGTCGGTGTCTGTCGTTTTTTCTTCAAGTCTAGGCAAATTCGAGACCTAACCGTTCTATGGTCACTTCATTGTACCTTGCCAAGCACTTCCACCTTTTGCACGACGCCTGGGGGTGCACTAGACCTATGCGCTGGTACCAAAATTGCCAGAGGCGGCTCGCCGGTGTTTCCACCTTTGGTGGTGGCCTGTCAACGACGCGGGATTCATCGGATCGGTGGTGGCGCAGCGCGAATAAGGAAGAAGTGGGTACAATAACGATTTAAAAGGTGGTTGGAATAGCAAAATGTTCTTTGAATTTCACAAAAAAATTTGTTTTCCAGAAAATGCGAAGCACTTGAAGTGAGAGCAGCATGTCCTGATGTTAATTATTTACAAATATTGCTCTTTCAGTTTCCGAGACGTTGCAGGTGTAAATACAGATTTTCAAAACCTTGAAAAATACACCTTAAGAACACTCGTTAAAATGTAAATACTTGTTAAATGGTTATCTGCCACTAACAATTAAGAGAGGTAGATAACAGCTGCATCTTACCGGTAATTCTACAGAGCAGAAACCTGAACATTTACAATTAGGGTTCAGCTTAAATTTACAACGGCGAGCGAGCGATGGAAAGTCAATTGATAGGTGCAACATTAAGAGACAAGGAGAGAGCAGTGTAGATCTTAGAACAAACCGGTGTTAAGTATATGATAGTTGAAATCAAGAACAAGCAATGAACATGGGCTGGGCACATAGAACGTAGCAGAATAACTGCTGGTCATTAAAAGTAACAGACTAGTTTCCCAGAGAAGACAAATGCGTGAAGGGGAGACAGAAGGTTAGGTGTGCAGATGAGATTAACAAGCTCACATGTGTAACGTGGCAACAAGCATCACAAGACCGGGTGATTGGCGGATCATGAGAGAGGTCTTTTCTCTGCAGTGGGCGTAGTCAGGCTGATGATGAGAGTGTGCACGCATTTGTTTGTTCCAATTGCTCAGAACCCAGTGTGCGCAGGCACCCATCAAGTTCAGTCCGAAAAAGCAAGTTCTGCGGAAAACAAAACGACAAGAAATTTTGATGATCAAACGGGTACAATATTCGGAGAATCAAATGCCCGGGTACAGTGAGCAGCAGGTGCCACGAACTATATGGGTGCTAGAACACTGGAACTGGTGTGAACCATCTTATTTATGCAGGAGGATGACACGATTGCAAGTGCCCCGATGTTCGACAGGGGGTGCAGCGATAAAACATGCGCATGCGAAGTAACCAGAAACACTGGTCAAAGCGAAGAAATATAGGTAGTATTGTTTTTCAACAGATTTTCCCACAGCTCTGTCATGTTTGCGGTCAGGTCGCCAAACAACAAACGCTTATTCGTGTTTGGCTAAAATATTAAGCTGTGTCTGTCCGCATCCTTTCGTCTAATTGCTTAACGTGTGTTAGAGATACCAATCCTTTTCGAAAATATTGTACTGTTCCAAAATAATGTGCAATTTCAAATTTGTTGGGAGAGCTAAACCATTTTATTTAAATTCCGTGACACTCACTCGATTTAGTAGTATATGCAAATTCTGTATTAGTATATGTATTAGTATTAGCAAATGCGAAATGAAGATGCCATTTCTTATTTCAATATGTCGTGACTACGGTATTTTTGCAGTTACTAGATAATTGCAGTCTTTCACTTCTGTTACAAAACCACCAAAAAAACTGTGATCAGCGCATCTGGATCTTGAGTATTAGAGATGATTTTACAGATAACGCAGTCATCTGCACACATTTTAAATTTAATTTGGGTGTTACTGGCAATCTGCGCTACGTTACTAGTACAAATATTTAGAAAAGTGGCCCAAGCACTGAGCCTCCAAACACTCCTTATACATAATCTCTATAAGCCAGATGACTTCGCGTGGTTACTCATAACGAATTTTTAGCGTGACGGCAAGTAAATTGTTATCTAATCAACCAGCGTGTTGTTGCCAAAATTGTCAAGAAGGCAGAAGTTAGGCACGGTAAATCATGTAAAAAGTCTTTAAACGTCAATAATTCTGGCATAAATCTGTCTTCAGTCGTTACGGGAAACAACAATGTTGTACGTAAATTGAAGCAGCTGTGTAGCGATCGGAAAATACGTTTTGTACGTTTAGGTATTTTACATAGTATTAGTTGATTATATGGTCCAAAAGTGTGGAGCTACTGAAGAAAGCAAAACTATTGGCCTATAATTTGCTATTTGCTTGTTCACAAACTTAAGGGACGGCGTTTGTTGATTTCCGCAGTTGGGGAATCGGAAATATTACAGTATGACAGTTAGCACACCATTCTAAGTACCGTTTGGACCAGAGTATATCGTAGCTTGAAAATTACTATCAGGTTATACCCTTCAGAGGCGCTAAATTAATGATTAGATAGAGTAGGTACCATGCTGCAGGCAGAAAATGAAAGAGTGATGCCGTTAGCGGTAGAAAAAAAAACACATTTCAAGTAATTATCAAAGGTATTTGCTATAGCTTCCGGATTTAAGGAGGATTGGTCATCAAGAATAAACAATGAGGGCATAGACGATGAAAGAGTAATTGCCCTTCAGAACATGAATGGATTTTTTTCTTCATCGGTGTAGCTCAGGCATAGCTAAGGTAGTAGTTTGCCTCTTGATTTTTGCTTTTATTTACTCTTTAATTCATTAACACTGGAAGCATTACCATTAAGCTGGGAATGACGAATCTTACATAAGCGCTTTAGGCGGCGAGTGAGATGCATTATATATTTATGGTAGCATACGCGTCTGAGGTTCAATTTAACATAATCGCGTGACACGCACTATGATAGGCATTATCACACAACTTAAGAAGGAGCGCATCTATATTGCGAAATTCTCAACAACATTTAAATTCCTCGAGCCCCGCCACGGCGTTCTAGTGGCTAAGTACTCGGCTGCTGAACCGCGGGTCGTGGAATCGAATCCCAGTGGCGGTGGCTGCACTTTTCATGGAGGCAAATGTGCTGCAGGCCCATGAGTTTAGATTGGGGTGCACGTTAAAGAACCCCAGGGGGTCGACGCTTCCGGAGTCCTCCACTACGGCGTCTCTCATAATCATATGGCGGTCTTGGGACGGTAAACCACATGTCAAACTCCTCAAAAGATGACATTATAGCGTCTCATGCGGAATTATAATCAAGTTTAAGAAAGTTTAAAACAGTTTCTATTTAAGGTTTTTGAGGAGAACACGCTGAGTTTTAGGCCACTTAGGTATTATAGTCAGAAAACTCTTCAATGACTTCACATTTTACACCGTTTGATAGGAGCTCGCAGCCCCATAATCAACATAAGCTGCTGCAAACTCTTTTCTATCTGAACTCACAAAACAGTAAAACGCTAGTGTATGGGATTACGGCTAATCCCGAGAAAAAAGAAGGGTTTGTACAGTGATATATCGCGTAGAAAGGTAAACGAACCATTCACTGATGCCTGCTGAAATACCGAACGCACTAGCGCTTGCTGGCACTCGCGACCATGTCTTTGTATTTAAAGTTCACAGATCCGGATCGAGCCACCCAACCTTCTACCTGAGTTTCCCTTCATACTCCTTCGTACAGCAAAAGGCGGACAGGGCTTCTTTTCTGGTTTAGGAGCAATCGATGGTAGGCATCGCACGCGGAGGGATGTTATCGCATGCGCCCTCCAAGCGACGGAGATGGTCAGCTTGTTTCATCTATATGCTTAAGCAGTGTTTCTCACTATAGAGATCGGAAGATTTTATCCACACAAACAGCATACAGTTTGCGTACAAAAGTAGTTTATTTGAACTTTCTACGAAACATGACAGGGATGGTTTAAGCCTGTAGAAAGTGTCCATACAATTATTCTCGTAATGGAAAAAATATACAAAAATTGTCGAAGTGGGCTGGCCTTTGTTACCGAGAGCTGCGTTGTTTTTGCTGTAAGGAATTAGTCCGTTTCTAGAATGAAATAATTCGGAGACTTATCTTTTGGTTTTGCTCTCAACTACACTGCACTACCCTTCCTTTACTACAATTCTTACAGGCTCTACGACATTAACGTCATCATAAAGCATGTGTGCAATGTGAAGGCTCAGCGTTGAGCCTATCAGAATTTTAAACTCCTCGGCTACACTGTTTTTACTTCCACTTCCGCAATCGAAAACTCACAAAATGCATATCACAAGTTCATCGCGCATAATTATACCGCGAGACGCGATGTAGAACGTGGGTGACGGGTGCAGCAAAGCAGGGTATACACCATAACACAGTGAGCTCAGTGCTTGCAGCCATATATAAGGTGCATCGTGCCATCCGTTGCAAGCGCGGCGAAGCAACACTCTGCACTGCCACGGGAGCAGACGCTCCGCAAATCAAACGCGAAACTTCACGAACCAGGTCTGGCTGTTTCGCGCTCTTCCACTGCTGGAACTTTACGCTGATTTCGTGTGAAACGTCGAGGAGACCTTCCTCGACAGTCCAAATTTCTTACAGCACGTGCATTGCAGACTGCGGAAACAACTTCAGCAGGTACACGCTATCGCGATTGAAATAAACTCGAACAGCGGAAAGCGTTGATTTCGATATAGTCTAACTGCTGCGTGCCTTGGGTGTGACATAGCATAATTTGTGCTTTACGCTGGTGTCAACGTAGCCCTAGAATCTCGCTTCAACTTGCGCTCATGCACAGCTTGTGTTTATCATTTGCCATCCAGGCCCGCAACTCGGAACACATTCATGGTGTGAAAGTGCCAGCCAGAACAAGATTTTTAAATGCTACAGTGACACTAGCCGAAAGCACAGATTCGCCTTCAGGCGAATCTGTGCTTTTTGTGTGATAATATAGTGAGAGTCAAGGCGTGTCACAGCTTGACTGAGTCGAAAGCCCTGCTTGGCGTGCCGTTCACGTCTCCTTGCATCGCGATAGTACGCTGTTACGATTGCACTAAACGTGCTGGGTGCATGCATCCACGCGTGAGTCGTAATGTATCCCATTTTTTGGCATGCGGCCTGTGAAAGAGCACGGCAATGACTTGGTACCGCATACAAAAGGCATTCTGAACGCAAATCAATGCTGTGAAGCGGTACAGCTGGCGTCGCGTTTGAGTTAACGCAATAATTATACTCACTCATGTAGTTTTACTTAGCTCGTAGTTTTTCCCGCCAATTGCGAATATATCCACTAGTGGTGGAGCTGGGCGTTTTTTTTTTGTGTGGATGGTAATATGTGCAATCGGAAAAGTTCTTACTCTTGCGCTGGTTGTTTTCGCATCCCAAGACGCCGCAGTGGTCGTCGGCCCATAAGCACGGTATAGTTGAGTTCACGCTTGAATACACGCATTAGGTGTGTTTACTCGTGCATGTTTATTAGGCTCGTAGTATTTTCTGTTCATGACATTCATCCGTTTGTGGCAAAGTTCGGCGTTTTTTGTTGCGGATGGAAAACGGCGAAAGGGGAAAACACCGCACTGACATGATTCCCGTGATGCGCCGTGAAATTCACAGGCAGATCTTCGCAATCTCTTTCTCTTGCGTTGGTTGTTGTAACACCCGAAGACGGTGCAGTGGTAACCGTGTTACTTTTTTTAAACGGGCGCATCGGGAAGAGGCGCTTTTTAGCATTTCAGAACTCCAGAGCCGCATGTTTTCATGCTAGCGAGGTACACCTTGGCAGTTAAAAACAAATTACGGCGTCTCTGAGAGCGATAGTATACCACCAAAGGCGCCTGGGTGCAAAATAGGCTTGTTCTCGTCTATAGTATACTGTGCTTTTTCTTACTCATTGCTAATTCAAAATTCTTATAGAAGCTTTCAACTAGCGTGTCATCACAGGTGAATGTAGGTGCGCAATTCTTTACCACCTTTATAATATATCTTTTATTGAGTTTTATTACGATACCTACCACCCTTTCGATAATGGTATAGCATTCTTCTATGTTACCAGCTACATTTCTGAGGATAAGAAACCCCACGCCGAGTTTTCTCCCAGACACAATAGCAAAGGACGTGCCCATTTTGTAGTACTGTGTATGCCTCATCTGTTCTCTTAACCTAACTGAGCCCTATTACATCCCATTTAACACACTCTAGCTCCTCGAATAGTACAGCCTGATTTGCCTCACTAGATAAAGTTCTAACGTTCAACGTTGCCACGTTCAAGTTCCAATGGCGGCCTGTCCGGACCCAGAGATTCTTAGCACCCGCTGCTTCGTTGCAGATCTGACCACCGCCATGGTCAGTTGCTTCGCAGCTGCTGGGGACGGAGGGCCGTGAGTTATTTGACGTATGCATGTGGGAGGTAGTGGCCAGATACTGCACCAGGGTAGCCAATCCTTCTCTAGTGAGAGCTCCCCTCCCCCCCCCCCCCCAGTTTGCTTGGGTCCGTGGTGTCGCTACACACCAAACGCCTGCTTACGCAGACGCACCAGTTTTGGTATCGATACCAAGACTGGTGTGGCATAACATGACTGTATGATGAGCATAAGCGGCTGTGAATAACATGACATGCATGTCATGCATTTCATGATTTACACTTCATGTCTTGCTGCTTTTGCGGTTGTTTCGTTCACATAAAATAATGCAAAACTGGTATGGTATGACATCCCTGCATGGCGAACATAGGTGACAGACCCTAGCGAGGAAATCATGACATGCATGTCATTTAAGAAGAGTAATACACGCTACGCTCATGATGCACTCACAGCCATTTCACTAGCTTCACATATACCAAATTGGTAGAACGTCACGTGAACGGACAACAAAGGTAAATGACATGTCCAAAAATGATAATCATGACGCGTTTCATGTAAAACATGACTACATGCTACGCTCATAGTGCACTCGCGGTTGTTTCGATAGCTTCACATAAACCAAATTTGATGTTACGTGACGTATATGGATGACTAAGGTATGTGACTGGTGCAAACATGATAATTATGAAATGCGCGTCATGTACGAACATGACAACATACCACACTCATTGCGCACTCGCGGTCGTTTCACATCTTCACATGTACCGAATTTGGTATTGCGTGGCTCGAATTGACGACGAAAGTAAATGAAACGTCCAAACATGATAATCATGACATGCGTGTCACGTAAAACATTACTACATGCTATGCTCAGAGTGAGCTCATGGTCAATTTGCATGCTCCACATATATCAAATTTGGTATTATGTGACGTGAATAGACGACGAAGGTAAATGACACGTCCAAACATGGTAATCATGACATGCTTGTCATGTAAAACAAGACTAAATTCTACGTTCATGGCGGACTCACGGCCATTTTGCTAGCTCCAGATATACCAAATTTGGTATTACGTGACGTGAATACACAACGAAGGCAACTGACACGTCGAAACATGATAATCATGTCATCTAAGTGGTGCACTTCATAATTTACGTCTACTCGTAATGTTGTGTTGATGAGTGACATATCAAACTTCCTCATTCGTGTGTCGCATATCATCGATTCGCATTGTACCCAGGATTTGCCTTTTTTTACGACACTGCCAATGTATTCTTTCTAAGCACGCTATTCGCCACCGTAAATTAGGTACATGACCTCGCCAATGTTGTCAGTGCGGCTGTCGATTTGTGTTTCTTTCTTTGAAAAATTTGCGCTGTCTAAGAAGTTATTATCCTAGGAACATACAAGCTCACCTAATGATCATGAACTTCGGCAACGAATATCTTCTTTTTAAAGAGTACACCACCATTCATACTTTCAAGAAATTGCCGACGTCCAGGTAGCGCCAACATTAGGAGCTTCGTCAACATTTCCTGCGTTTTCGTTGCTCTAAGATTCTGCCGAAACGCTCGCGGGTACTCCTGATATAAACGTGAGTCTAGCATCAGCACAACGAGGAAGTCGCCTTAATATGCAAAATTTGTTTATAGATAATTTTGCCACGATTTCGAAGGTTAGGAGTCTAATGATACGCCGTTTTTTTTTCAAGTTCTTAGTTTTCACAGAACCTACTGAAACAACCGTTTAGCAGTCAACATGCCCATAGGATTACACAAGAAAAAAATATATATGTAATCACTCGCCTGTGATTTACAACAAGCCAAGCAACGCGAAAATATGGCCACAGGTTTTCCAGACAATAACAACAGTGGTTGGGAATGGCTCATTTCACTCAGCGGCCAGTCGGCAAACGTCTGGTCCTGCCTCTTAGCATATATCATTCAATATAATCCCAGCCCTACCTACCAGTCGACAAATATTTGCGGCATGCTTCTAGGCGACGTAAGGTGTGGGATTCAGATCTTCGATGAACGATCTAGACTTGCCGCAGCAATGCGCATTATTGCTTCCCGTGACACTGAGAAGTGGTTGCTGTTGACTTGAGCTTGGCGGGCTATTCTGAGACGTAAGTGATAAGACGAGCCGAATTTCTGAAGAACATTCATTTCGAGCGTGTTTGGGAAGCTATACCCGCAATGCCTACACAATATGCTCCGGTGACGCTAGTTCTATGTGGACGTTATATCCGTAACTGTGAAAGCAAAGATACACAGAGAGATACCTATGTAGGACTCTGAGTTCTCCTATTATCAATACTTTAGCAATATTGGTGATGAGAGCTATATACGGCCCTAACCTCCCTTAAACATGAAGGTATTTTGCTATCGTTCTTAAAAAAAAGAGAATGTCAGCTTAAATTCCCGGTTTCCCAAAACCTACCGGAGCTTGCCCAAAGCAATAGCGATCTCTTTTCTCCAGAGCCCGCTTACGTCTGGCATTCCGCATGCTTAATACCAACCATGGTCTTAGGGCTATAGCGATGTGCTCGCATACCGAGCTTGAACAAAGGCGAGCGCAGCGAGCCCGTGCTGCGTACGTATGAGAATTCGCGAAGACGGAATTTGACGGAGACCCTCGTTCATCTTTCTGGCTGAACTATTCTTGACAAACAAATGATGCCCTCGTGCGCGCATAAGCAGATTGAGGCATGCTTATTGAAGCGGGTATTCGGTCCCGAGAATTCACGTAGTGAATGGTGCGTAAACATTTATCGGGGTCCGAGTATTTATTTTCCTTAGACAGCGACGAAATCTCACTGTCTGTAGTTTCTATACGATGGCGTCAAACAATTAGCGCCTGTGGTGTGTCCCATGTGATCTGGTGTATATATTCCTGGTTACTAGAAGGGTATAAAAATTAAAGGCACTTCATCTAGTTTCAATTCACTGTATCATGTGCTATTCATAGCATTCTGCACGGAACACAGACATGTCTTAAGTAAGGGAGCTCAACACACTTGTATACCACTGTTTAACAATAATTCGAGAGCCCAGTAGGCACACTTTCAATGAACAAGTGTCAGTTATTAACAACTTCACGGTGTTTCTTTTACAACGGCACGCCCAGCTAGACGATTGCTCCAGTAGCGCGCTGAGCATCTCTTCAACAAAATCCCGTTTTTGGTAAGTACAATGAAGTTATAGGTGGAATAATTGTGGTGGAATCGTTGGTTAGTCTAACAACGGGCAGCAATGCCGAAGGTGGTTCAGTGCGCTTTATGGCCACAAATAAAAAAAATGCCCCTAAATGGAAGCGTTCTATTATTCGTACGATAAAAATTATTTCACACGATGCAAGGAATGAAGGAGGCGTGTTGGCTGATTCATTTTTAACAGCTCTTTTATATCACAGGTGCGTCAGCTGATTGGCTGCATTTCGCGCTCTTGCGCGCATCTATGGTGAAGTGATTTGAACGGTCAACCTAACGGTTTCTATTAAAATATACACTTCTAAAAAGTTTGCTGAAACAACCATGGTCAGCCCTAAGGTTGCGTTGCGGAATATTAATGAATAACTTTGCGTTTCGAAGCATTCTTTTCAAGTGGTACGTCTACTAAGAAAAAAAGTTAATTTTTATACTGAACAGCTTTTTCACTCACAAGTTACTGTGGACGGCCGATAAATGACTCGGTTTTGGTGTGGGAGGCCATATTTCACTTAGCAAATGCAATGAAGCGGCTCACGGCAGAAGGTAATTATTAGGATTAGGAATACACTGAACTGTTTTTGAATCTCATCGTAGAACATATCACGCGACCAGACAGAAAACTCAGTAAAGCGGTCTCCATAGGAGTACTCCGCATAGTGTAACGAAAAAGACACTGCTTTATTCATCAGCAGTTCACCAGAAGTGGTTTGTCGGTGTTTGTGTGTTCTTTTACTTCTCTCTAGTGTACGGGTTTGCACGCTAAGCCTTTTACCACGTCATCCACCGCTTCGCCTTTGTTCCCACAACAGAACATATCCAGCATAAGCATGTCATGCCCAAGTATCATTGAAATTGGAGGATTTTCTAACTAGCTTGTGTTAATCACACATACGTGCATGTTTTAACTACGTTTCATGGTCTACTATTGATATTTACTTCTTTGGAAGTATATATACATGCAGCATTATTAACGGAACACTACACGATGCATGCACGCATGCATAGTCGTCTTTTTACGTATCCTCCTAAGAGAAGTCTGTGACTCCCCCAAAAATATAGAGGAAAATAAACATTAACGTTAATTCAGTTTATAAAAATAAGTTATTTGTTCACAGCGATGTTTTTATTCTTTTAATAAAATGCTTGTCATTGCAGGAGAAAAAGAAATTGGGACCTTACCTCAATAAATTCCGTGCCACCATATCAGCGGCGATATAAATCCGGTACATAATTTTCATATAATTTCACCTAATTATTTATTTCTCAGCCAAAAATGCCCTAAGTAAGGTTACGTGAAGCTCTTTGTACATTGGGAATATAGAAATGTCTTTCTTCCTCACTAAATGAATAACTAGCGGCCAGGCGTGCTGCGGAGATCTATGACGTAACGACAAGCTGATACGTTCCGCTCTGTGCCAGATTTTTTTTTCTTTTTTGCTTCTTTTCAAAACAACGCGCAAAGTAGGTGAGCCCACCTTGGCATTTCTTAAGCACAATTTGCTAAGATCAGCTTGTTATTCCTGTGTGATGTCAGTAATTTCTTTTTTAAGGTATTCTGTATACGCTCGCTGGTCTGTTAATTTGGCTGCACCGTTCTGTATGCGAACTGTGCCAGCGCATATTGTGGTAGTTATAATGTAACGGTCACTTCCTAGATTTTCAAGGGAATACTATTGCACTACTCCACCGTAGGGCAGTTTTTGGTTATAGTGAGATCAGAAGCTGTGTCTGCTGAGATACGTACGATAAAAATTATTTCACACGATGCAAGGAATGAAGGAGGCGTGTTGGCTGATTCATTTTTAACAGCTCTTTTATATCACAGGTGCGTCAGCTGATTGGCTGCATTTCGCGCTCTTGCGCGCATCTATGGTGAAGTGATTTGAACGGTCAACCTAACGGTTTCTATTAAAATATACACTTCTAAAAAGTTTGCTGAAACAGCCATGGTCAGCCCTAAGGTTGCGTTCCTGTCTTTGTTGGAATCGCAGGCTCTGTTTCTAGTTGCCCAGAAATATTTGCCTTTAGTGTCTTGGGTTGCGTATTTCTAGTTGGACTGCCTCGCTTTAAAATTGCCAAAATTAACTGGAGGGCTCCATTCGCAATTTTCGCTGTCTTTTGAAACAGTTTGTCGGATTGCGCTCTCTTCTGACTAGGTGAGCTGTAAATATTATTTATTAAGACGCCCTTTTTCCTGGCGCCTTTATATACGATTTTAGTTATTATGTGCAGAACTTGCGTTTCCTTTATGATTTTGTGGCTTATCGCTGTAACTGTCTTGTCAACCAGTGCTCAGGCCTGCCATTTTTTATCTTCAGTACTGAAGTTCTCATATCCTTGTAATTTCAAGTTATTTCCGGCATTTTCTGGTGCTATGATGGCATATGACTTTTGTTGTGCTATCACCATTTGTGAAATTTGCCCCAATTGGTGCCGGAACCCACGGAACTTCCACTGCCATAACTCACCGTCTTCCAAAATGCCCTTTGACTTCGATAAGTGGTGCATCCAAGACCTCAAACATAAACACATCAAAAGTGTCACTAGGATGGAGAAAACACCTGAAGGCGTCCCTCACCTACTACATTTGTGGGATGCACGAAGAAGCTTGACCAAGCTATGGAATCGGCAGAAAAGCAACCAAGCTCAAAATGAAAACAAAAAAACATAACAAAAGAGGCTGAAGATTACGCTAATTAATTTGCAACAGACAACTGAGAACGCTTCTGTGGTTCATCATAGAGAACACTAGAAAAAGCGAAAACGTGGAGCATCCTTATATGAATGAGTTACCCACTAAAAACAAGACGCGAAAGCCTGAAGAACGTGGAAAGATTGTTACACTCGTACCCAGGCACAAAAGACCAACTTCTTCAGGCAGTCCATATCAAATGCTTCAGGGACAAAGTCTCGATACTTCCATACCAAGTTGACTACAATGGCTACCCACACCCAGGAATGGATGAGCTCTTCAAGGAAGCAGAAGTGCGAGAAGCGATCACCAGTACAAAGTGGAACACAGTGGCAGGGGTGGATCAACTATAAGATGCCACAATCAGAAACATGAACCATGAATCTATCACAACTCTCACGATTTTCATAAATGACCATTGGGTTAAAGGACCGACACCACATCAATGGAAACACGCTGTTCTTATCATGATCCTGAAACCCGGGAAGAAATCGACTTTGGAAAATCTTCGCCCCATATCTCTCGCATCATATGTCAAAAAAAGGTGTTGGAAAGATTAGTAAACATTGGACAACATCGTCATCTTGAAGAAAACAACTTGATTCCTGACACCATGTTTGGCTTCAGGCCACATCTTTCGACACAGGACATTCTCCTGATTTTAAAATACGAAGTTTTAACCAACATGCCCAAGGCAGGAAAGTACATTGTCATGGCCATTAACATAAAAGGAGCCTTTGACAACGTAAGCCAAAAACGGATACTGGACTGCCTAGCTGAGACCACCTGTGGTATAACGACGTATCAGTACCTTTGAAGCTTTCTGACCGAAATTACAGCTGTCATCAAAGTAGGAGATGATGAATCCAACATTATTCATTCTTTCAACAAAGGCACACCACAAGAAGCGGTCATTTTGCCTACACTCTTCAATATAGCCATGTTTGGACTAGCTAAAAAGCTTGAAGGAATTCCCGGCATTCAACATTCTCTATATGTGTATGATATAACAATATCAATAACAAAAGACAACTTGGGCCAAATGGAAGCAAAACTCTAATTGGCAGCTAATACAATAGAAAATATACAAAAGAAAGAGATTACAGTGTTCGGCGGAGAAGTCAAAACTGATTTGCCTAACAAAAGACAAGAAACAAATAGCGAATCCGGCACTCCTGCTTGAGATACGGTTTCAGGGGATGGTTATTCCGGAGCGGTCAAACTTAGAGTGCTCGGAATGTGGCTACAATCAAACAACAGGTGTCCTCACACTTTAAACACGATAAGAAAAACAACGCAACAGTCTGATCGGATGATAGCCCATGTGGCCTATCATGGGAAAAGAATGGGGGAGCTTGACACCCTCAGACTTGTGAAAATCCTGGTAATCAGCAGAGTGATGTACTCGCTCCCTTACCATGCCCTGAATAGGAAGAAACAAGACAAGGCTGATGAAATTATAAGGATATGGCAAATAAGACAGCATTGAGGTTGCCGTGCAACACATCTAATGAGAAGCTTCTATCCCTCGACCTCCAAAACACCTTCGATTAGCTAGCTGAGGCCCAACTCACAGCGCAGAAGACTTGATTGGCGCAAACTCCAGACGGTAGAGCTCTTCGTCATAGAGTCGGCCTTGAAAGGTGTATACGCACACACCAAAGACCAAGAAACTACCCTGCAAGATGTGTGATTTGTATAAAGTATCATCACCAATACCAGAAAACATGGATCCTACATTACACGCAGGGCGGAGAAAAGCTTGAGCGACATAGATGGACAAAAAAACAAAGTTCTTGAATACTTGGAGATTTACGGCTGCTTTGCCATACTGGACCAACGAAAAAATATAGTAGTGGTTGTGGTCAACAGAAACGGTACGAAACGGCCTGTGCTTCCGTTTTTCAAGCAACCATTATAGTAACAGAAGAGATTGACATCGCTCTAGCTATAGGGGAATGCGTAGAGCTCAACGCTCCACTGAATATTATCACAGATTCCAAGGCCGCATGTAGAAATTACCAGAAAGAAAAATTCAGTGCCAAAGCACACCGGATACTCACCCAAAGTAGCATACAGCTGGACATAAGCTACACCTAGGCAATCACTTGGGTCCCGGAACACGAGGGTGTTAGTGGGCACCTCTATGCAGATGAGGCGGCTCGAGGTTTCAATTATTACCGAGCTGCCGATGGCAACACCGTGGAGGGCCCGACAACCATCAATCCCAGTTACAAAGCGATCCTGCATTATTACAGAGATTGGCGTAGACATTGCTCAGCATCACACAAGCACCTTTCAGTTTTAGATTTTGTTACGTTACGCTGACTCCGAACTAACACATGCATAAACATTGAAACATTGCATGCGTGCTACTTCACAGCATACAGAGCCATATATATGCCCGTGGTGTGAAAGCACACCGATGCTCTACCACATCACGCGGGAACTTACGGCACAGCCCGGAGAACAGGAAGGGGACAACAGCAGACAGATGTGGGAGGCACTGCTTCCAGCCCGGCTCTTGAGGACTGTCGGAGGCTAGTCAGGAGGGATTAAAGTATGGCGAGAGTCAGTGGTGCCTTGGAATAGGGGCCCGACCACGCGGAGTTGCCCTGTTTTAGCGAAAATGAAGTCTTTTTCGCAAATAAAGTTTTGTTCTTATTCCTGTATGATGTCCGTCTAGCTCACGTTCATGTTCTTTTTTTTTAACTATAAACCATCGCGGAAATCAAGCTCATGAAAGCAGCACAATCTGGTCAAAGTGAACATCATTTCTCTCTTAATTTCAATATATCTCGGCTTCATATACTCGAAGTGGGAACTGACGCCAACTAGTAAAAAGATGTAATACCTCAGGCTTTACGTCCCAACGTCCCAAATCCACGGTATGATGATGATGAGAGATGCAACAGTGAAGGGCTTCGAAAATTTTCACCATCTGATTGTAAACTGTCGTCTACGAAGTCGCATATTTTAAAATGTGACCGCCATGACCTGTGTAGAACCCATGACCTTCGCGTCCGCAGCAGATCGCCTTAGCCACTGTTTCACTGAGGTGTACAGCCGGAAGAAAGAATTCGCTTACCGCCTTAGGTGCGAGTGGTGATGGCTAAAACACCCCGTGTTACATGTACGGTATGACCCGTTAACGTGGACGGGGAAACGGCGACCTTTGCTTCGCAAATGACAGGTCATCGGACGCGTAGCACGAATGTTGTAGGTTCGGTCCCGAATTAATGAAGTTGCCGATGTAATTTTATTTCCGTTCATGCCATGAT